>NC_133576.1:47097447-47442386 GCF_964106895.1 Numenius arquata
ACTTTTATAGTATCAGATACATGAGAATGGTAATAGAAGTACTTTTTTCTGGAGGAATGCAAATCAAAACATTCTCAAACCAAGAAAATTTCCTTCAAAGGGAGAAGAGCCTTCAAGTGAGTCTGGAAATAATGTCATTCTCCAAGTTACTCTAAACTTGTTTTTTTCTAAATGACTTGGGTGCTTGCATCACTTTCTAAAGCTTCCCCTTGCTAAACCATCACTGACTAAGCAAATCATAACTAACAAGGTTTAAAAAAAAAAATATATATATAAAAAATTAAGTTTTTGCCTCTTCTTGAAAATGAGAAATCCGCAGAGACAGAATTGCAAAGCAAGCAGAAAATCTTTTTATAAAAGAAGGAAGTCACTGCTTTTTTGGAGAAAAACACCTCCTAGCTGCTATTTGATAAAGGTGATGCTGATAATCCTGTACACACACAAAAATAACAAATAACGGTTCCTTTAGGCTTTTCTTTTTCTGTTGTTTTTTTTTTTCAGTAATGAATAGCTTATTTGGTCTCATTTGAACATTTTAAATTTTAAAATTGTTATGCTGAAGTGATTTTGTAAATAGAATTAGAGCTGATTTCCTCCAGTTGCAAATAACTGCGGGACCCAAATGACCACTTTATTCTTATGCATATAGCACTTGGAACCACAATGATGTTGTGGTTCCATAATAACCAGCATTAATAATGTGGCAGCCATAATAACATCAGACCTGTCCTCAACTGTGTTAAAAGTATGTAGATAGCTATATGTGGAACTTCCTATGAAATCATATATAATGAGTCCACAAAAAAAATGCAGAAGTTCTAAGTGAGCTTGTTGCACATCAAGCATACAGGCAGCAAAAGTGCTAAAGTATTGCCTGTCATTTTAACTTTTCTTGATGCTTTTAAATAGCGATGAATGCTATCACATAATTTGTATAAGTTAGAGAGTATTCATATTTACCTGATTAATGTTGCTAAAATACAATTTAGCTCCAATTCTTGTTTTTAATTTCTTCACAAAGGGCACTTGCATTGACAAAATGTAACAGGAATAATTTTGGGGTTTTTTGAAAACTTTTAGCTCTTTTTTTCTGCTATCCTTGATGTTATGTAAAATCCCCAGACATTCCTAAACTGACCTTTGACATGGAATATTATATACAAAAATTCCTTTGGGAGTAGAGGGGATTAATTTTTTTTATGTATGAGTGAATTGTTTTTGTTTCCTGAAGAGATGGCTCGGTTATCTGATCTTACAGAATTAAGTAGTATATAATCAAAATGGCACGTGAAAAAGAATGCTCTACAAGCGACCTCCTTGTCTCTGCAAGACCCAGTCAGAAATTCCTGTTATCTTTTCTGTAGAATTTCCCGGTACGCACCCCTCATCTGCTGTCTTCTCACTGAAGTGAGGTAGTCTGAGTTAAGAGAGGTAGCTTTTTTAAAGTGGTATACTTTGGCAAAGTTTAATGATTTTAAGCCCATAAGAATGTTGGAGGAAAAAAACACCTCAGTATGCTGTAAAATGGTTGAGGAGGGAGAAGAGAGTATCCAACTTCCTTCTCATGCATTAGCTTCAGTGTCCTGGAGACACTGCATAGAGATGCATCTTACAGAGTAGAAACTAATCAACATTGACCTCCACTACATAGCTGAAAAAAACATTTAGAAGCGTCTTTAAAATGGAATATGTGCCTCATTCTATTCAAAGTATTATTCAGCATATAACTTTCCAGTAATTACCTTTAACAAAGACACCGGTATAGCTAATGGCCTTTAACATTGTCGGCCACATGAGATCCAAGAGGTCCCAGATACTCAGTGATTAACAAGCTGTTTGATTGCTAAGGCAATATAAAAATAGTTATTGCCTAGGATACATCAAAATGTCAAACCTGAATCTTAAGTTATGGAAAAACTTTTCAGATTTACGGAGTTTGTAGTGTGGAAACTTTCACAGATGAAGCACCTAAGCAAATGGTTGTAAGGCTGTGGATGTAACTGTTCTTTTAAATATATCTGTGTTCCTGTGATAGTGTTGTGTTGTTAATGAACCTTGTGTCTTATTTCAGAGAGATTCCCCCTCTACATCCAGACAGTCCCCAGCTAATGGTCATAGCAGCACTAACAATTCTGTTTCGGTAAGATTTCCAGTTCCACACAGAGAAAGTGTGAAAGTTTTGTTGGTGCTCATCTGCCATTAATTACTGTTATACTTATCGTGTGGTCAGTGGGAAATTTTGTCCTGATGATAGAACCAAGATTATTATATACGTAACTCCCCGCTTTCTTTTTTAAGGGTTTTTTCCTAACATATTCTCATTAAAAGCCATATAGTGAATTAAATGTTAATAACTGTAATGTGACACTTCAGTCATCCTTAAATCATTGTTAGCAGTTTCCTCAAAACTAAGCAAAGGTTTAAAGTGGAAGTTTTATTTCCATCCTGAACTTTGGAAGCAGTGTTTGAAGAGAGAATAGCTGTGCAGTTGGTATTTCAAGACATTTTAGACTCTTTTAAGTTTTGTGTTTTGAGAGACCTCTGGAACGTGTACTGGTTTCCGCTATCTGAGTTAACGAATTGGTGTGCCCTCTGCTGTTGTGGTACGTGCACATACTTTGTGAAATATGAGCCTTGCCTGGATATGAAAAGCAAAAGGAAGTGGCTTTAAACTGCACTACAAACCAAGCTATTATCATCACATCTTTAACACAAAGTACTTCTGTTTCATATGTATTCAGGTAGAAAGGTGCTGTTGATCTTCTGTTTTTCTAAAGTATAGTAATGTCAAAATTTGTCTTGTTTATCATTTGTCATTGTTTGGACCAATGTAGTAACTGTACACACAAGTTTCTTCAGTAAGAGTGCTGTCAATATCATGAGTTCACAGGACTAGCTAAAAAAAAACCCACCCAAAACTGAGCAATTACTCCTTTAACTATTAAAAAAATTACAATGTAGAAATTATTTGCCACAAGGTAAAGTGTTTATTAATACAATGAAAAATAATTGTGAATGAAAAATTTAAGAAATTCTTGTGAATTTAATTACATTTGTAACATGATTAGAAGTTATAATCTTAGCACAATCACATATATATTACTAATAATAGTTTTTAATATTTATAATAGTCATCCTTTTCTTTTAAAAACAAGACTAAGTATTAAGTGGAAAAGGCATTTACATAAAGAGCCTTTTTCACTTGACGGTGCTTTTGTGTTGAAGATGCTGAATTACTTATTAAAAAGCACATTCTCTATCTGCTTAAACTTTTTACCTGCTTTCTTCAGCTTGCTGCTAAACAGCCTGGGTTTGATTTTTCTTTAAGAAAAAAATATTCCTAAACATGGGTCAATGCGTTATACTTCTGTCTGACTTACCATTTTACTGTAATGTTGTATGAATCACTAACACATGGTGTTGTATACCCTTAAAAAGTAAAATGAAAATTTCTTCTCCTGGGTTGACTTTATTCTGCAGGACTTGCCATCGACCACACAACCAAAAGGACGACAGGTGAATAGATACCCTCCATCAGAATTTTTGTAAACTTAGCTGCTAGTGAACATCCCTGCTTATTGTTTTCCCCCTCATATTCTGTGTGTGCTGGACTAAAACATTTAAGCTTGGAAAATTTGTTCCATTTTTTTCATTTTTCTTTTTAACTCATTTGTTTGTGACTAATTCAAAATAGCATTTTTTTCATGTGTCCATATGCATGAGAGTTACAAAATCATTGTAAATTTAACTGGAGATGTTGTTTTAGTTCAGAATGCATTAATAGACTTGCTGTTGAGCAGTGACTGGTGCAGATTTTCATCTTAGAGGAAAGCTTGAATTTATATTTTATATGAAGTGGAGACTAGTATGGCAAGTGTCTAATACTCTACTCTAAAACATTGTAGTGACAAAGATTCTAAAGCTTGAGTTGGCCTATAACTAATTATTAAGATTAAGAAAGCTTTTCAACGAAAAACATTAAGGACAGTTTCTAGTAACAGTTGATAAGTTAAGTTAAGTTGATAAGTTGATAAGTTGTAAGATAGCCTCTTACATTTCCAGTCCTAAGGCCCAGATTCAGTAACCTCCCATAACTTTGTTACCTAGACAGTAGTACATGTTGTCATGGTCCAACGAAAGATCTTCCTTCTCCAGAGAATTCCAAGAAAGCACCTAAGGACTCTGCAGAGGATTCCCTATGATTCCCTTTGCAGTTCTAAGAATTTATTTTTTTAATGCAGCCTCCAAATCAACACATAAGATGAAGTGATTTGTGATTCAGCTTCAATAACTGCTCCATTTATATATGGCCCTTCCAGAATCTGCATCTGTGAATCTTAGCTGTGGACTCAACTTCTTACCCTACCAAGGGTTTTAATAACTCTTGCGATTCCATTCAAAAGAGTTAATGGACTCCGTGATCTGTTGTCTTTGATAATATTTTATACTACTGTCTGGTTAAGTTGGCTGGAATACCTGTTGCAGGGATTAATTGACCTCACTTAATTTCCCATTTTTAAAGCTTACAGCTATATGGTTCTTTTAATATTCTGTTGTCTTCTGAAGTTCCCAGTTGCCTGAATGTAGTCCTGGAAAGGGTCAACGAAAGACCTTCCAAGCTGTTGTTTTAGGTTTTGATTTTCCTCTCATAAGGTATTTTTCCCAGGGGAAGAGAGTTTGTTCAAGGCAATATCAGAATAATGGTGTTCTTCGTACTCACACCATTTATAGTTACCTGTTTTTTTCAAGTCTTTCCCATTGAATCAGCAT
This sequence comes from Numenius arquata, assembly GCF_964106895.1. NCBI lineage: Eukaryota > Metazoa > Chordata > Aves > Charadriiformes > Scolopacidae > Numenius > Numenius arquata. The sequence continues at coordinate 47,102,218 of NC_133576.1, forward strand.
ATTTTTCTTGTAGCTTGTCATCCTTGAAGACAGTAAGGACTTGGATAACAGATACGTTGCTATCTGTAAGGAAGTCTGTAACATTCCATGAACAGCCAATATATGGTGGATAATGGCTCAAACTGGAGCAGGGACTTGACAACCAAGGAAGTTTCTAGATGGCAAAAATACTGCTCTCTTTTCTAGACCTATGTTAGATAAGGTTAAGAGGAAATAAGGGGTTGATTCAATATCAATTACTTCATAGAAAGCCAATTACTAAATAAACATAGTTGGTTTCAAAGTACCCTATTTTTCAGGTGATTAGGGAAGTTGGTTTGCTTTTCTGAACTGACACACTCTGCACAGCTGAACAAGGGTCAGATTTAGTATACTAAAATTTGCATTCTATATTGTTATTACCATCTGATGCTCTCACTGTAAACAGATAAAAAGACATCAGGTACAAGATAGTAGTGATTAGCTATTTTAAGGTAATTTATTCATGGGTTGAAGATTGGATTACTGTAGGAATGAACTTTTTAAAGTGTCATGAATAGTGCTAACACTGCATAGTTACAGCTATTTTTGGAGCAGAATTTGAGCAAAGTTGAAAAGTATCTGTTACAGCTTAAATGAAGGATACTACTTTGTAATGTAATTATTTTTTTTAAATCTAGTCAATTTTTAGTAAGAAAGTCAGTAGTAGAATATACATGGCTGTCTGAGATGGTGTAGGGTGATGCTTGAGGTTCAGAAACTGTAGCAATTACCCATCTTGGACATGATATATAAATCCAGTTTTAAGATCCTTGGATGCATCAAGGCTGTAATAAATATATCATAGGACTTCAGTTGGAAAATACGGTACAGTTCAAGTTGTAAGCTGCTGGCTTTTAGGCTGTAATGGTTCATGGTAGTTAATACTGATTTGAGGTTCTCTATCAGTTTCTTACATGTGTTCATTTTTGCTGTTGAGGTTTTACAATATGTAAAAGACACAGGCTCTCAAAATAACATCATACGTCTCCATTATTTGCTGGGGGGGGTGGGGTTCTGTTTCATTTTCAACTATCACTTATGCTTTTGCCATGCTGTTTCTTCCTTTGCTTGTTACAAACAGTATGTGTAGCTACGTGCACAGATCAAATTTTCACCTGTTAGTCTTACTACTGTACCAGTAATAATATTGCAGTGTCTTTTATAAACTCTTTTTTATAGATATATGTAAGAGCACAATTTGAATATGATCCAGCAAAGGATGACCTCATTCCTTGCAAAGAAGCTGGCATCAGATTCCGAGTTGGTGATATTATCCAAATCATTAGCAAAGATGATCACAACTGGTGGCAGGGTAAACTCGAGAACTCCAAAAATGGTACTGCAGGTCTTATTCCTTCTCCTGAACTTCAAGAATGGTATGACTTAAGTTTTCTATTAAAATTAATTTAGCTTTGCTTTTATTTCTGTCTTTTATGCTTTTCATTGTTGCATAGCTAGTTTTTGTATAATTTTTTCAATTTTCAAAAAAAAAAGTTTATATATTGCCTCCATTTGTGTGGCATTGATTTTTTTTCTTGTATATGCATAGCAGTAAGGGTTGCATGCAATACCGTATGTGTGGCTACATTAGAAAAATGAACACCTGTGTTAGTAAACATCATTTGTGCCTTCTGATAGGAAAGCTGTAAGAAACTAGGTTTGAAGGCTACATACAAATTGTTTATGTAAGGGGGACATTGATTTCTCTCTTAAGTTTCTAAACACTGTATTCATTGGTACTGATTATGTGCAAGTACTGCAGGAATAAGGTGTTAGCAAGACTTCAAGCACAAAGGGCATTGAGGGACTTTTGGGTTTTTCTCTCCTTTCCCTATTTGATGTGAAAGCCAAGAAGTAGGAAAGAAATAAAGATTCCTGAATGACAGATTCAATGAGCAGCAGTGGCACTGAGTACCGCAAAAGCAATGCAGCGCTCTTGTAGAAGCTGTTTAGTAAATATCTTCAATGTATCAGCACAAACTCTGGCAAGCAAGTCCTGGACCATGAATGGTATGGCCATAACTCAGGAAAGTTTTTCAATATGGATAATCTAGCCCAAAATATTTCATACAAGATTTGGTACCTGGAAGAATTAGAGTGCTGTAAAGGGTTTAACAGCACCTGTGCCACCTGGACTGGCTAAGGGAGATTTTGCTAGAAGAAAAACAGAGATAGACAAGACATTTCATTCCATCTCAAGAGATCCTTTGCAAGCCCTGACATAAGGGAGACACTGGTATATGTTGCAACAGGAACGCTTGCAATACTTCATCCTAAAGATCCACCTCAAACTGGTTCCACAGCACAGTGCAACTTGCTGTGAAGTAATTTAGACCATAGTGGTCTTTGCAGACCTCATGCTCTTCCAGTCTAATCTGCTGCAGAGTGGTCTACAGACATTCTAATGGTCTACAGTAGCTACCCTTCCTCCCATCCTTGATCTATGATCTTTAATGATGTATCGCTAAGATATTCTTTATATCAAAATATCTCCATATAGAAGTGCTTTTAAGTAATCAAATAAAATATTTTGAAAAATTTTACTGTACTCTTATACTATTAAAATGTCTTATTTTTCTAATTTGTTCTCTATGGCTTTTTAAAAATACATTGATTATTACAGCAAAAATTTTTTTTTCTCCTCCAGGCGAGTTGCTTGTATTGCCATGGAGAAGACCAAACAGGAGCAACAGGCCAGCTGTACTTGGTTTGGCAAGAAAAAAAAGCAGTACAAAGACAAATATTTGGCAAAGCACAATGCAGGTATGAAAAAGAAAAATGCATGTCTCTTTAACAATTTAAATTTTTTACAATCTAAAAATTTTTAAAAATTTAACAATTTTTAAAATCTAAGTAAAATTTTGATTATGCCAACATTACTTTGCTTGTTCTTTGCTATTTAAACACATAACTTAATCAGTAAGAGGCAAGCTGCAAGAAAATAAATGCCTCATAATATATCCTAATATAGGCGTTGTTTTGGTTTTTATATTTAAAGGAGCACTAGAAACCAACAGGATATGAATTTTGCAATTTATTTAACTGTACTGTGCTCTACAGAAGACTTTTCAGTAGCATCCTTGTTAATATATGTTTATAGCTATAGATTATATATGTGAAAACATCACAAAAGGGCATTTTTGTTGAAGCGTTACAGCTGGAAGTGGAATAAGAGCCATTGTGTAGTCAGTGTGTTATTTACGGTTACCAAATAGAACAAACTGTGGAAGTTCATCCTCCTTGCAGTGATTTCTGCCTGAACCCTAAGTTTTGGGTTTCTGTTTAGACTGCTGAAAAATTGGATTGTTCTGGAAAATTTTGCAAGTAGAAGTATAGAGTAAGATATCCTTGCTGAGCAAAATTAGTTTGTTTCAGTAGTAAAGAAAGAAGACCTCTTCATTCATGAGCAGAATTTAGTTCTTTTCTTCTTTTAATATAAAATATTCAATGTGTTGAATCTGTTTCTATTGCTTTTGCATTGGTATCACATACTGTGATAAGTATGTTGTTGTGGTCTCTTGGGAGACTAATTTTTATTAGAATTAAAAGATATACCTGTCCAAACAGTATAATGAAAGTATTTTATATATTGCATTAATTTCTGGGGTTTTTTTCAGTTGCATTCTTGAAAGCACCAATTAAATAATGTAAATCTGTATTTTTACATTTCTCCTTACCTGTACAATCTGTGTGCAGTAGCAGAGCTTGCAATATATAGAATCATAGAATGGTTAGAGTTGGAAGGGACCTTAAAGATCATGTAGTTCCAACCCCTCTGCCATGGGCAGGGACACCTCCCACTAGAGCAGGTTGCTCAAAGCCCCATCCAGCCTGGCCTTGAACACTTCCAGGGATGGGGCATCCACAGCTTCTCTGGGCAACTATCAGTACTACATATGAGTTCTACATATCATTACTACAGAATTTATATTCATTTAAAAGTCACTTGAAAATAAAATCTAAGAAAGTCAAAGAACAATAGTTGTCCTTAATTCACCGTCACATTTAAGATGTTCACACTTAAATATAAAATTACTTGTTACTCTGAAAACCCTTTTGGATTGTCTCTAAATATTTAATTATGAGACAAGTAGAGATTGAAAGCTTTATCGTGTTTCCTTCCTTTTGCTGGTTTGACATTCTGGTTGTTTTCATGTTTCCACTCCATTGCAATAGCACTAAACCATGTTTTACTAATTATGACCTTAACAAAAACTGTTGAGAATAAACTGGATTTTATGACCTAAAGTCTTCAACAAAACTGTTTTTAAATTATTATCAATTGCTCCCAGCATACATTCCCACAGCATTGCCACTCCTTCCAGCTGTGCCAATATAACTTTGCATGGCCGTGCTGTTAACTGGGCTACCAGTTAACAACCCAACAAAAAACACTGATTCTTTTTCTTTGGGGCAGATACGTTTCTTAATACAGTTCACAGTGCAGCTACGTAGTTCATAGTATCAGTGTCACTAAGCATGGCATGCTACAAGGGAATAAGCAAAGGAAAGAGGATGGCCAGGGGAGGAGAAGGAGCAGGCAATATCTAAGGAGCAAAACTAGCTCAAAGACTTTGTATCAATTAAATCCCTAAGTGAAAGATAATCCAGACTTTCCTATCTTGATGTAGGGGGGACATTTTGGAGAAGGTTGACAGCACTTTGAGTTGCACGGTTTGCCTGCCATAGTACTTCTCACCACCAGTGATGTTAGTCACTTTACATCAGAGCACAATATTTGCCAAAAGTTAGGAACATGAACAATAAAAAGTATCATAATGACCCATAAAAGAAACTGTTCATAATACCATCTGACACTTCCCCTTCCCCCAAGAAGTCAAAAAGTTAGTGAAAGCACAGATTGGAATCAAGATTTCTCTTAGAAATATTTATTGATCTCAGTGTCCTTGAGGTATTAAAGGTGATGCCAGTAACATTCCAGGGAATGACACCAGATATAGGATATAAAGAGGTTCACTGAAATGCTATGGTGTTTGCGTGAGTATAAGTTTAACTAAAGTGGTACTGAATTTACCTTTTCTGAACCCCTCTATCACATCTGGTATTGTTTGTCAGAAATATAGCAACACTGGCTTTTGCAAGCTTTCAGTGCATCTGTCTCAGAATAAAAACCAGATCTTTTCTTCCAAAATAAGTATAATTAATTATTCCAAAGTACAATTAATTTGGAACTGAGAAGTCTAATCTAGATGTCAAGATGTTGCTCTTACAAGAAAGTAGAATTTATTTCTCTTCTATCTTATTATAAAATTCAGTAAATCATTTAGCAGTATGTAATCTATTTGGACTTCCCTGTTATTTTTGCCTTAGCAATGAGACTGAACTGGCGTGCTGAGAAATGACTTAGTAAAATACTTCATAGTCAACTAAGATTTGTGTGGCTGGCTAATGATTTGAGAACCAAGATTTTGGTGTTGATATATTGGGATATTACTGGAACTAGGACTGCAGTTATTCTGCAAATCAGATGTAGTTTGTGAATTAGAGAGGAAAATATTTCTGTTACTTTTTATAATTAAAAGCAAATATATTCTCCTTTACAAGAAAAATATCATCCCATTTTTCTTTCCTCCATACTTGATATTAGAGTATTGTGTCTTCAAGAGACAATTTCATGATCATACATCTTATAATTGTGAAGTCAGTTTCAAACCAAAACCCACAGAAAAAAATCAAATATTTTTGATTGAATCAAAATTGATTGAAAAAAATCAACACTATTAAGTTGACTGACATTTTTATAAATGCTCTAGAGATACACTGCAGTGATATCTAGAAATATTTTTTATTTATTTTTCTGAAATGTTATTGCAGGACTTCATAAAAGAACCTTCTTTAGAACATACTAGAGCTATGCTTCATATTATGCATAATGTAGAAAATTGCCAAGCTTTTATAAAATATGTTTATCATTTCTTAATGTGATTTATTTGCCTTGTGTTTAGACTATTGCATGGTAAAGTTTATTTTGTGCATATACTTTTTATTTTACTAATATATTACAAGCCATATCTCAATGACCCCTGTACATTTTTCATGCTGTCTTACTCCCAATGGCCTCTGTGCATGTAAGTAACCTGTCAAGTGACAATGCCTCTTTATTTGCTTCTTACTGTTTCCTTTCAAAAACTCCTTTTCTTTATTAGCTAGTAACACAGAAGCATTAAAGTTCAGTCTTTAAATGTGCCCTGTATTCCTCATATCTTGTGTATATTAAAAAGTTAATCATTTTTCTTTTGTCTTTGAAAACCCTACAATCATTAGTTAAATCCATGTAGACTGAGACACATCTCCATGCTGTTAGTTTGTGATGAAGGCATTAATATGTATCATTTCTGTTGTTTGATCCTGTTGTTTGTATCTAACATAATGTGGTTTTGTTCAAGAAGAAAATAAAGGATTGGGTTTTTTTCATTACTATTTTTAATGGAAAAAGATACTTGCAGGCCTAGATGATTAGAATGGTAAAACTGTTTAACATGTTGTAGGTCTTTAACCCTTTCTAATATGAAGTGGATTCTTAATTAGTTTAAATAGTGTGAAGTTGCAAAAAGGACAGTAGTAAGAATTCCATGTTTGTGGAATGGAAGAAAAATATTGCTAAATTCTTGCTTGTAATATTTGGGGAAAGGTTGAAAGAGATTCTTCTTTAGGATGAAATTCAAAATGCTTCCAGTGGACTAGGAAGTTTTCACATCTGTATCTTTTCAAGGTCTCAGAGAGTTGAATATGTCAATTGACTAATTTCTAGTTTGATCAAATTGAAGTAGTTGTGCTTTTTCTCTAGGATTAAAAGACTGCTGTTGAATTGAAAAATCTGCCCTATAAAAATAAATACGTTAAGTTAAATCCTTTGCTGCTTTAACTGGGACTTTAGTACAAAGGACATGTGCTTTCTGGGAGGCTCCACGCTCTTAATGCTGATCTTGGTGGCTGGGAACTCCTGGAGCAAGCAAACTAAAGCTTCCACCACTGCCTACTTTCCTAAGGGAGTTTGGACAGGGGGAAAGGGAGAAGGAGAGGGATATATTCAGACTGTTCCTAAAAGATGGATGGAATGTAGTTGAGGTGAATACACCAGCTTAGGACTTGGAAACACTTGAAGATCCCATACTTTAGATGCAGTCTCTCCTCTCTTCTTTTTATAGAATACATAAATACAGAACTGAAAACTCTTGTTCGTTATTCTGTTCACAATTGCTGATTGCTGTAATCTTTATAAATATAATTGACTGCCTCCTGGCTTCTTTTTTTCATTATAATTCTGCAAGAATTACCAGAGATGATGTGTTATTGGGCACAGGAGGAATAAGTTGTTTATAATGAACAAAACTTGATTTGTCAATCATTATATACCTTGGCAATTGACAATAGATTGATAGGCATGATGGAAGTCATCCAATTTCAACTGCAGTTGAAATTATTTCTGAAACAGTGCTTTTATAATTTTTCCCTAAATATGATAGAGGTTCTTTTATGTAATGCCATCACTTTCCGTTAGAATTCTTCATTCTGTCACAAGTTTTAAAAGCATGTCAATTTAACTAGCACGTGTGTTTAAAGAGAACTCTAATTACAATTAACGTGATAGTTTTGAAGAATAAATACCACCAAGTAATGGTGCGCTCTACTCTATGCATTTCTCATAGATCTTGTTAAAACATGATTATGAAAGTATCCCTATCTTTAGTGTAAATAGATGTTCTCACATTGCATTCATGTTGGTCACTGTCTACGGATTTTTCTTTAGTATTGCTATTTCTTAGGAATGCAAACATGAATGGCATGCCATTTTAGCTAATTTTTGTGGTCTGCTGAATACTGCATGAAAGGAAATGCAATCCTTCTTGAGCGTTTCAGTAGCTTTGTTATTGCTTTTTAAAGGTTTTTTAAATGAACTCTCTTGTTAAAATTGCATAACGAAATGGTTTTATTTTCCATTACATATTATTTTGTATTGTAAATCTAAAACTTGCCAATTTGTAGTGCAATTAATTATCACCTTTAATATGCCTTTTTTCTCATCCTTGGGGATGTTTCTTTTGTGTTCTAGTGTTTGATCAATTAGATCTCGTCACATATGAAGAAGTAGTAAAACTGCCAGCATTCAAAAGGAAAACACTAGTCTTACTAGGTAATTTTGAGTTATTATTCTGAACATAACAGCATAGTTTTGAACCCCTTCTGGTGAAAAATTTGTAATTCACGTTTTGTGTTGTGGATTAGGTGCACATGGTGTTGGAAGAAGACACATAAAAAACACACTCATCACAAAACACCCGGACAGATTTGCTTACCCCATTCCTCGTAAGTAGCAGTCTTCAATGTACTGCAAAATTGTTTGTATCATCCTTGACAACACCCTCATTGTACTACTACGTGTGTTCTGTTCTGCTGAGACGAATCCTATCTTAAAAGTGGGAACTGTGGTAGGACTGGGTTATTTCTTCTCTTGCTTTTTCAGAGGGAGGGGTAGTAAGTACCACCACTTTAACACCGAATGTTTCTTAGTATTCTCAAAACTTCTTGTTAAGCATACTTCTCTCTACCCCAAATGTTTATTAATTTAGAATGAAGGCTAAAACATTTTTCATTTTTCTGTGCTAATTTTACATTTACAGTTCAGGTAAGACTGGAACAGCCTTGACATTTAAAACTGTGTATAATTTCCGTGAGAAGAAATATAAACTGGATTTCAAGGAAACCTTTAATGTGTACCTTATCTGAATGTTTTAAATTGCCTTTCACAGCCTAGCCTTGAGGGACTGGTGTTATACTAAAATAACTTTCCAGACATCACAATAAGAAAAAGAAAATGCACTTAACTTGACTGCTTATAAGTGGGTTGTTTCGAAGAGCACAGAGGTGTTTTCCCTTCACAACAATCTCTAGCAATACCATGGCAGGTACCATTACATATCCTACTATACCATCTCTTGGAGGTGCACCCTTTTTCCTCAAGCTATGCATTCTGAAACAAGAGTATCCAGCAGCTAACTCTGTCCACTCTGTTTCAGGCTGACTTAAGAAACACTATACATGGCTCAGAAGGGACGCTGATGACCATTATGTTTTAATTTAATTTTCTCTATCCTTAGCTTTACTTTAAAATTGTACTAAGGTGTTTGTCTGCCTGTAAGGATTTTGTTGTTGCTATAAAGTATTATTTTTAAGAGCTTATCTGTAAACCTTTTGGAAGGGGAAAGGAATTAGCTGGCTGCTGATTTAAGTTCCCCAGGCTTGCTTGCTAAGGAGTTAGACAAAGACCAGTGCCAGCAGAAGGAAGACAGAAAGACCTAGCCCTTTTGAAAGCATGAGTCATTAGATCACCCCAGCAGCAATGTGAAACTGCATTGTTTGTCACACTACTGTTCATATTGAGACACTAAAATCCTGGAGCAGACACTTTAAAAGTGCAGTGCCAGGAGTACGTGGTGTATATTGCACCTATGTTATTCAATACAGACAAGATTATAGGGGGGAGTAGTAACCTGGCAAATATGTTCTCCAATACAAAGAACTAAACCAAAGAGTAATAAATGTTTTACAGTATGCTTTTCACCCAGTCTCTCTCAAGTACTAACTATATTGCTGTGCAGAGATAGAAGCTGAACTAGTTATTTTATCTGCAAATATCTGTTAAAATGATCTCACCTATACCGTGATGACCATGCCTTTGATTTCCTGCGTTAGGTTCCTGCTCTGTGGAAGCACTGAAATTGCTTCACTGATTATATAAGAAGACTAAAAAGACTAGACTGCAAATCAGCAAGAAATTCAGGTGCTTAAGCATCAGTATGATGTTTAGATGCCTGTTTTAGACATCAACTGACCTCCAGCACCACTCGAGAAGAGCAATGATCTTGTTTAACTCCTGTGTTATATCTAATAGTCCTGTAAGGATGTTTCAGATATCAGGCATATAGGGCATTTAAAATAGAACTTTATGCTTGTGTTGAGACCCAAATTACTTCCTTATATTATTGATATAAATCATATAAATACATCACATACACGTTAAGCATTATGAGAACCTGATCTGTCTTTCAGCTGACTCTAGGTAACTGAATTTATTTTCTCCAACTCTCAGAGATGGATTTTACTGCATTTTCTGCATTCTTTTATAAGACTGTGGTAGGAATAGGTAGCTTTTGAGATAGGACTTTAGTTGGGTGTGGAATTTGGGGGAATGCTTTATGAAAAAATTATCTACCTACTGAAAACCTGATCATAAAGGTCATGTCACACACAGTGGTAGTTGATTAAAAGGATTAGTAGGCCATACATCTCTCACCACATAGGTCTGCAGAAGCAATATATTCAAAAAGTATGTTACTGTTAAGTAGCTTTCATCTGTCTTGACAACAAGTAATCAGGCCCTCACCCACTTTTTAGACTTACACTTTCACACTCAGAAGAAAACCTCATAAGAATTTAAGTTAAGAAATGGAAAATACAGAAATGTTTTTGCAGAAGAGGATTTGGGGGAAATATAAGAGTTCAGTAGACCTAGGGCAGCAGTGAGTAATATAGTGATATTATATGGTTTATATAATCCATTGTTATTGAATTCCTTAAAATAATAACTATGATCTATAATTTTTCTATAGAACTTTTCATCTTTGAAATATGCTAATTAATCCTCAGAACATTGCTAATTAATCCTCAGAACAGTAATAGGTATAATTAAAAATAGAAGATTAGTTCAATTTTTTGATACCTTGTTTGAAATTATGATAGGGTTGTTGGAAGATGTGGGATTTGATTGGGAAGAGATATGGTGTTTCAGATATGTTACCAACATAAATATGAAAGTGGAAAAGTACAAGAGTAAATCACTTTGTGAGAGAATATTAGAAGAAAGAGAAGCAAGTGGATATCAGCATGCCTGTGGGGCAAAGAATCCCTGTGGCCTGTGGCCTACAAAGTGGTTGAGATCTCTGCCTCTGGAGGTCATCTGGTCCAACCCCCCTGCTCAAGCAGGGCTACCTAGAGCCAATTGCTTGGGACTAAATCCAGGTGGCTGTTGATTATATCCAAGGATGGAGACTCTAACACCTCTGTGGGCAGTCTGTACCAGTGCTCAGTCACCCTCAAAGTGAAAAAGTATTCCCTTGCATTGGGATGGAAACTCCCATGTTTCAGCGTGTGCCCGTTACCTCTTGTCCTGTCGTTGAGCACCACTGAAAAGAGACTGGCTCCATCTTCTTTACACCTTCACTTTAGATATCTATACTCATTGAGGAGATACCCCCTGAGCCTTGTCTTCTCCAGGCTGAATAGTCCTAGCTCTCTCAGCCTTTCCTCATAGGAGGAATGCTCCTGTCCCTTAGGGCCCCTTCACTGGTCGTTATCCAGTATGTCCATGTCTCTCTTGTACTGGGGAGCCCAGAACTGGACACAGCACTCCAAGTGTAGCCTCACCGGTGCTGAGTGGAGGGGGAGAATCACCTCCCTCCTCCTGCTGCCAATACTTTGTCTAATGCAGGGATACCTTTAGCCCTTCTTTGCCACAACAGCATGTCTGGCTTATGTTCAGCTGAGTGTCTACCAAGACCCCCACGGGGCCTTTTCTGGAAAGCTGCTTTCCAACTGGTCAGCCCCCAGCATGTACTAGTGCATGGGGTTGTTCCTCCCCAGGTGTAGGACTTGGCACTTCCTTTTGTTGAATTTCATGAGGTTCCTGTCAGCCTGTTTCTCCAGCCTGTCAAGGGCCCTCTGGATGGCAGCATGGCCCTCTGGTGTATTAGCCACTCCTCTCAGTTTCGTATCGTTGGCATCCTTGCTCAGGGTGCACTCTGCCCCATCATTAATGAAGATGCTGAACAGGATTAGGCCCAGTACTGGCCCCTGGGATAAAATGGAGATGTTAATTGAATTGGTTAGAAGCTATAAAAACTGTGAGATCTGGCTTTTTTTGGCTGTTGAAAGCAGCTGATAGAGTCTTATAGTCTTGTCCAGGTAAAGGTTATTTATGACCTTCTATTCTTCCTCTGTTACCTTTTGATTTTTACCTTTTCCACATCCCTTCATCTCCTGCTTTTCCCAGGCCCTGTCATTCTGCCTGGCTCAAGCTTGTGCTTTGTTGTTCTATATATGATTTGACAGGTCATCATTCAGTGAATAAGTATTGATAAACCAAACAAAAAGCCATATATAAGCTTAACATTTCTTTTGTACTAAAAATATTTTGTATTTTCAGACACAACTCGACCTCCAAAGAAAGATGAAGAAAATGGCAAAAATTACTACTTTGTATCACATGACCAAATGATGCAAGATATATCAAACAATGAATATTTGGAATATGGCAGCCATGAGGATGCAATGTATGGGACAAAACTGGAAACAATACGAAAGATCCATGAGCAGGGACTAATTGCAATACTTGATGTAGAACCTCAGGTAATTCATTAGAAGTATATGAAAATGGGACTTATCACAAATACTTCAACCGTATTGAGATATGTTTATTTTTATTGATTGCACACTAGATAAGTAATGCATACAGTAATGTTGAACAAAAGTCCCTGGAATGCCAAGGTATCAATCTGTGAAGCAGAATTGTGGTAATCATCTGGTTAGAAGGGCACACAGCAGAAACAAATAAGTAGTTTAGCTTGGTAAGCAACCACTGTGGCTTGAAAATCTACTTAACGAGTAACTTTTTACTATATTAGCCTTATGTCCAGTGAAATGTGTCAAAACAAGTGATTGTCATTGCCTGCCAGTAATAATTCAATATTTTCAAAAATTTTTCTCTGATGCTGTGTTAGAGGGTAATCTTGTTCCTAACTGTGATTCTTGGCTCCATATCACTATTGAACATTGTCAGAAATGTTTGTGGTCAATCACCGATACTGATCCTGTTTGCACAATGACCAGATCAGTGTTGTTAGTTTATAAACTCCTTCCTGTGTTGCGGTATTATACTTTTTAGAAGCAGGCAGGAAGGAAAATCAGGCTCTGAAGAAACACTAATAGTTTGTTTATTCATTATATAAAATCTTCAGTAGAGACTTCTGATATGTTTCCTTTGAAACATCCATATAGTCATAACTTTCAGTTCACAATGATGTGTTTATATGTTTTGTTAAGTGGAACAACATGAATACGGACAAACATGATGTTTGTATTATTCTAGCAGATTGAAGGAGGTGGGAGGAAAGACAAATTGAAATTGTGACCAGTGTTATGTATTTAAATTCGCTGCCTTATTTCTTCTTTGTGAATGGATTCAAGGTCTTCAAATTCTTTAAGAATTTCATAGCAGAAATAAGATATCTGACTAAATTATTTAAGACAGTTCACATAGTATGCTGGTGCGGTGCTGTTCTGAGAAATAAAATCCCACATTTAACTGTTTTCAGGGAGAGCAGCATTTATAGTTAGTTCAAATGGAGCAGCTGTTAAAAGCAAACTCTCTTGATAAACCTTTTCAATTTGCATTATTCAGAAGCATTACAATCCTCTTAAGCCATTTTAATCTTTGTTAGAATATGTTTACATTTGGTAACAACCACCTCTGCTACACTTCCTCCAGCATGTGTGTAGCAAGACTTTTTCTTAATCAGCTTCCTCGTGCATCCATCTCAGCTCCTTAAGGCCAGCCTGTTTGTGGACTCATGCCAGGTTATCTTGCACTGCTTGCCTGTTTTCCCATGGGTACTCTTAGTTATGTGAGTTTTCTTGACTTTCCCATATGGGATTTATCTCTTGTTTAGAGGAGGTTGGCATAGATGATATATATAGGTGGGTATCAAGCAGCAGAGATGAAAACCTCTTTAGCTTTGAAAAGGATGGATTGTGGGGTTTTGTTTGTGTTTTTTTTTTAAAAAAAAAAAAACTTTGGAGAAGACGGGAAACAGAAGGAGTAAAATAAGACTGACCTTTAGTAGTCTTACTTTATCTTGTCCATCCATTTGAATCCAGCTGAAGTATGTTTACTTGCTGTCCTGCACTTCAGTCTAGCTTGGATCTGTACCAAAGTTTCACATATGGCAGCTCTGTGTGTCACTCAGTAAATTACAACTAAGTCAACTTTTTAATGAAAACTCTTTTCCATAGGTTTGGTTCAGGGGGTTGGTGCTGCATTTACTGCGTCAGTGCTATGTTCACTTTTTAAAAACTTCAAACTTCTCTTCAGAAAATAATAATAAAAGTGTTGATAAGTAGAAAAAGTCAGACAAAAAAATTATGTTCTAATCAATCTTTATTCTAAAATACAGTTGGCTCTTTTCCCTATTTATGGCATGACTGAATTTTTTTACCTGGTGTTAATCATTCAGTTTAAATGCAAACAGAATTCTGCACTCTTTGAAACTGTATGGGAATAGCCTCTCTAAAAATGCTAAAGCATGTTCTTGAGAACCCACTTTAATTAAGGATAAATAAATTATTTGACCACCAAAAATGTAAACTAATGCAAAAAGTTAAGTGTCTGTATTACTAAGGTCTTGACTCCAGATCAGTTTAAAAACAAGTACCAGCATTTGTAAGTCATGTTTTTATATCTTTTGCTTGTGTGACTAAAATTATTTCACATTGATTGTTGGGGGATTCTTCTAAAGTATCTGATTTTTTTTCACTTAGGCATTGAAGGTCCTGAGAACCGCAGAGTTTGCTCCTTTTGTTGTTTTTATTGCTGCACCTACGATTACCCCAGGCATTAATGAGGTATGGCATGTTGCAATCTAATGTCCTATCAGAGACAGAATTAAGGATGAGATTCAAATATGCAGATAGGATTCTTTAATTGTTTCCTTGTCTATAAATGGAGAGGCAGAAAGACAGTTGCATGGCAGCACTATTAAGTTGATTGAGATGTATTTATTGTTTCTTAACTGATTTTTCTAATTCAAAATTTGAACTTGAAGGATGCACATGATGTATTCTAAAATTACATATTCTTTTATTTCATTCTCTACCCTAGCTCAAAGACCCATTTCCAAATCCTTGACAAATCATTAGCACAAATTACTTAATTCTGAGTTGCAGTGCTAACACTAGATTGACACTGGCCTGAACTGAAGAACTGAAGTGACTGTGCTGTCATCCCACCTTTATCTTTTAGTATCTTTTCTGTACAGCAAATATATATCAGGAATAGGCTTATTAATTTCAAAAACTGTTCTCTAAGAATTGGAAGCTTTGACCAAAGGGGTTATTGCTTGTGGAATAATGTTAAGTATTCACAGAGGTCCAAATCCTGAATTTCCTACTTAGTTTTAATAGAGTATATGCTCTGCAGATTGCTGCTGATTTTAAAGATGATATCAAGCAATTCTGGATTTAGGTCACAACAGGGCAGACGATATTTATACAAACACTTTATCTGCTCAGCCTTTTTTAAACCATGATATTAAGGTATTTAGTCAATTAGATTGGACCGTGAATCTGTTCCACATCTCCTAGATGTCTCCTTGATCATGCAAAAATAAAGTCAGAAGGGCTGTCTCTACAGCCTGTTTCTATAGAAATGTAATTACAATATCATAAGTATCAAACTATGACATGACTGCAGAGGCTTGCAGGAAAATAAGGAACAAGACAAACATATTTAAATGCAAATACCCTGAATGATTATTAAAATAGCAAGTGGAGAGTGAAAAATACTGGCCTCGGGCTGCAATTTTACTGGCAGCTGAGGCATTCTACTAGTTTGCTGTTGCTGAAGGGAGTGATTCTCTCTAACTTGCTTCTGGGACATGTCCTGCCAGTCTGCACTGGCCATGGCACTTAGCAGATCCTTTAGGGAGCTACTTCAGCTCTAAATTGGATTTTTGTCAGTTTTCAAGCAGCTCTCAAAGGCTCTGACAAGCACCAATGCCAGAACAAGCAGTGAAAGCATATAGCCAAGAAGAGAGATGGGAGAGGGAAGAATGATCTTTTAACTTTCACAGTAGTAAGTTATGTCATTTCACTGTGTCTTATGGACCCATATTCTAACTGGTAAATGTCACATGAGTGTACAGACAAAGATCTCTCAGAACATCATAATTTGCAATGTTAGTGAAGTGACAGTTTGTCTGACTGCTGGTGTTAGCATATGCTGTAAATCAGTATGATCTGGAGAAAATACATAAATTTTGTATTCTACACTGAATTTGCCTTCATGCAAGCAAATGGCACGGCGTTGTGCCAGGCAAGCACTGTGCTTACAGCAGTGCTCAGGCAGCCATGTACCCTGCACAATTATTTAATTGCCTGGGTTTGTTGCTTCCATACCCGTGTTTCAGCTCCCACATAGTCTTCCGTGGCCTCACTCATCTGCCAGTGGTATTTAACTTTTAATCTTCCAGCTGCAGGATATAATATAGAGACATTTGGGACAGTTCATATGAGGGAGAATATGCTTTCCGTGGTACACTAGGAAGAGGACAGGAATGTACCTTTTATAGTAGTAGTGGGGAAATATTTGTTCATGCCAAAGGAACATTAGTAGAAGTGTTATGTTCTAAATATTTGCATTCATGGTGTAAGACTGTGTCTTTATTTTAAGGTCTTGTGACTAAAATCTCTGTACATGCAGGGTTTCACTCAGGCATATGAGTTGCTAAACTGAGGCCACACTTCTAAAGCATGCTAATTTATGAATCAATTAAACTTAAGGAAAGGGAGGGGTGGGAAATGGTAGTAGCAACAGACCTTACCCAAATACAGGATCCTATTTTACAGGGTTTACTGGGCTGCATGAAGATAAGCAAATTATGTCTCTGTGTTAGCAGCCTGCAAGGCAGCAAACAAGGGTGGAGAGTGTGTGTTTCATATTTCCCATTCATGCTTCCTTTTTGAAAGGTTCATTTGCATAATGAGTATCCCTTTCTGTTTATCCTCTTATCCTGCTTTGTTTATTTTACTTACGCTTTTTGAGAACACTTCTGTAACTGACTGTCCTTTTTTTCCCCCCTTATGTTTTCTTAAATTTCATCTTTGCTTTTCTTTTCATTTTCCTGCACTCGTACTAATTGTACATAGCTGCCAAAATGGTGCAGAAAATTGCCTGTAAGTACCAGCTAGGGGCTGACAAGGTAGTCCTGGTTATTTCAGTAGTTTTAGAATGTAGATATGCTCGCTCCCATTCAGCATTACTTTCACCACCAGAATAAAAATTTAATGCAATAATGACTTCCCATATCTGCGCTAAAAGTATCTGCTAGTAGAAAGAAACTAGAGAGTAAAATTTCTACTCTTACAGCTGTACATCTGAACTTTGTGGTAAAATTGGTGCAGAGGCCTGATCTTAAAATTGTCTCCCTTGAGACACTTTAGCCTATCATAGACCACACAAAATATCTCAGTAATCAAGGACCACACAGCAAGAGTTAGGAGACAAAATATGCTTTCCAACTGAATAAAACAATGCACTGTGAGCAATTCTGCAAAGCACAAAACCAATTTAAGTCATATAGGAAATCTCCCAGAGTGTAACCACCTGTCTGATCACAAAGGAAACTTAAATCAGACTATTGCTGTGCTAAAACAGAGAGGAGAGAGCATATCAGGAAACATTGGAGTAGTTCCTCTTTCCTCCAGCTGTTTTCTGCCTTCTGTTGCCCAGACAAGAGCAAAGAGGAGTTTGCAGGCTCCACTTTTTTGATCTAAATTTTTATTGAGCCATGTGTAAATCTTGATCGAGCCAAATTCTTCTGAATTTTAGCTATGCTTCCTCCCTTCCTACAGCCAAAGAATAAAAGGACTTTTTCTTAAGCAGTTTGCAGTCCACCAGCTGTTTAAATTAAGGAGAATTTCTTTCTGTTGGAGCAGAATTGGCCAAGGCCTGATGATGTGTTTATACATTGTTCAGGGCCTTAGAAGGGAATATGACTAATTTGTTAGGTTGTGCTTTGACTGTCACAAGCGGCAGCTATTGTCCTATGTACATTAGGGCCAAAAACAACTAGTCCTCAGAGACCGAAGATATCGCTGGTGGCCATTATGCACGTGGGAGAGATTTTGTTGATAAAAGCCATGTTTCATTCCTTTCTGTCACAGCTGTGGTGGAGAAGGAGAGAAGAGCAGGAAAATGAACTGAATTCTAGTGGTCAGGAAAGAAAACTCTATTTCAGTAATGGACACATTGCAACTAAACCCACATAAAATGTCTATTGCGTGAGAGCCCGAAGCTGTGGCCATTTGTCTGTCTGCAGCTGGCTGAACATCTTGATAAATATCTTCTTTCTTGACACTATTGAGAGCACAACTGCTGAAGAATGTTCTTCTTGGAGAGTAACCTGGGATGTTCACTATTCAAAATCTAATTACCAAATTTTAGAGAAATTGAGAGGAACTTCCTGTTGCGAAAATTTTGAGGAAATGTTAGCTTCAAAGATGAATTTTGGCATTTAAGGCTTACAGACACATAGGAAACACTTAGCCAAGTCTGCTGTGGTTTTGAATGTACAGATAGATACTCTGTCACAAACACAGGTGAAATTTGGTCCCAGAATAAAACAAAAATCAAGAACTGTAATCTCTTTCCTTTTTGCAGAACTTGAGAAAGTTTGAACCTATTTGAAAACTGCTGCAGTGGCCTATCCCAAACTTATTACTGCCCCTAAAAGTATAAGAAAGAAGTAATGTTTTACATTTCCAACAGGCTAGAAAATTTAATTATTCCAAAATACAACCCACTTTGATCCCAGTAAAGTTGGATCTAGGAAAGCTAAGTCAGAAAAATATTAAAATCTAATGAACTTTTGAAAATCCTAATTTTGTGTCATCTGTGTATGCAAGCTAAATATTAGTATTCATTCTTCTCTATCTACCAGTTGGGGGTTTTTTAAGATGAGATAGCTGTAAGTTTTTCAAATTTTTATTGTCAGTCACAATACGATGGATGTCCCACAAAAATACTTAATATTAGTATTGATCCATATTTTCTGAGTTGTTAATAGCATAAATTAAATTTGCATGCACTGGTATTTTCTACGGAAGTTCCAGGCGTTGCCGGCGACACATAATGGTCCATAAAAGGAGCATCCATCGTACAGAAGCACATATGAGGAGTATTTGTCTGACTTTGAATGAAATTTCTAGTGATTATTAAGTGAAGGTGACACAACCCCCCCACTCATTTGAGGCTACAGGTTCAGGAGAGAAGCAGAACTGTAACTTTGGTACAGAACTTCTCCTCCAGAAGTGGCTGGTTTCATAGCTACAGGGAAGGAGAACTGTCTCAGCACAGGTTGTTCCCTTCAGAGGACCTGAAAGCCGCTGTTCCACAGCTACTTGACATTGTAATTACAAATACTTGTGAAGTTTAAACAGAAAAAAAGGGGAGGGGAAGAGTCTCTTATTAGCTGGATAAAATTCTGTTCCCGGAATAACTTCTTGTGAAAACAGCTATAGGCACTGTATCTGTGTTTCCTGCAGCCTAAAACCCTGTTATAATAAAGTGTATCCCAGTTGATTGATCAGGGAGGGTGACCCTATAGATACTCCAGACAAGCAGGAGTCCATACTGTTCCTATGTAATTTTGCCCCATATCAACCCCAAACCTGTGGGGCGGGA
Source organism: Numenius arquata (assembly GCF_964106895.1). Classification (NCBI taxonomy): domain Eukaryota; kingdom Metazoa; phylum Chordata; class Aves; order Charadriiformes; family Scolopacidae; genus Numenius; species Numenius arquata. The sequence continues at coordinate 47,121,773 of NC_133576.1, forward strand.
AGGACTTGATTACTTTCCCATGGCTATCTCAAGGTTCCTGAAAGCAGCAAATGATTACTTTTTTTTAATTTCTAAGGGAATTTTCAGGAAGAGAATTGAAACTTACAATTGCTGCAGAGCCCTAGGAAGAAACAGTTCCGTTTCTCAGTAAGGCAGACCTCACTAATAAAGCCCATTGCTACACACAAAGCAGGGCACCTACAAAGTAGGATGCACTTGTTTCTGTAAGGACATTGACACAAAGCCACCGAGAGCACCAGTCTGCTGTTGCTGGCCCTTGAGTGAGGGCTGCGTGGTTCATCGTCAGGATCTCACACTAAAAGATGCTGGAAATGGCATGCTCTGAAATAGGAACCGCAGAGTAATGCGGTGAGAACTTCCTTATCAGTAAATGATTATTAAAGGAAGTAGACCCAGAAGACTGATGTTGAACAGAAAACATGACCGAAACCGTGAACAGCTGATAGCTAACAATATACTCTCTCCTGTTTCTCATGTTCTTACCTGGACATAGGCCCAGTAGCTCGTATTTGTGCACTTCTTAGTTTTGTTCATATATGGTCTCCATTGCTCATGTTTGCGCTGCTTTTCTAAGCTTCCATCCTCTGCCTTGCTTTTTTAATGCTAGACTTGTGTTTTGTCTCAAGTAATGTCAATAACTGAGTGCTGTTTGAATGTCAGCTTCAAGAGAGAAATTGTGCCATTTCTCCCGTGTGGTTTCCATAGATGTAGGTGGGGGATCAAAATCACCGAGGCCTCCCTAAGGCTTTTTTGCTCGTTTCCTTCTCTGTAAGTAACTGCTAGAAAGCTGTTGTAGAGGAGTATGAAAGGATCCAACTTCTCTCTCTCCCATTTTCTTTTCTGACCGCCAAACAGGATGAATCTCTTCAGCGCCTGCAGAAGGAGTCTGAAATCTTACAGAGAACATATGCACACTACTTTGACCTAACAATTATCAACAATGAAATTGATGAAACTATCAGGCACCTGGAGGAAGCCATCGAGCTTGTGTGTACAGCCTCACAGTGGGTCCCGGTCTCCTGGGTCTACTAGACCGGTCATGAGAGAATTGAAAAAAAAAAAAAAAAAAAAAATCTGTCATTACTGGGAACCACCTCATACATGGAAAACCTCTTCGTTACTGACCTTGTGTCAACAGGTCTTGGCCCCTAGAGACTACCTAGATGTAGTGTGACCTAAATTTATAATTATTGTCATGTCCGAATAGATAGGAGGAGGGGAAAAAACAAATTAAACACTAATTTAAAGAGACAGTATCTTTTTTTTAATCATTTCTCCTAAACTTTAATAAAATGTATCTTTAAATATATGTATTATTCAGTCCTTTGGAATGTTATATTTTTGGAAATCATAGCTTTTTATTTCAAGGGCCCCTAAAAACTGCACAAAATAGATGCTGCTTTCTATAATCTATTTTAATAGTAATAATAATATGATTCTGTTACCTTAACTTGGGGGTGGAACACTACATTCTTTTTAGAGTCTGATTTTATGAATTGGAATACTTTGCTTTCCTTTATTTATTTGAAATAATTAGTCTAGTGGTTACGAAACAAATTCATAAATTTTAAAGGCCTTTCTTCGCTTTTTTTTTTCTAGGATAGTATTTTTAAGTACTTTTGTGTAACATCCAGATAATGTGATACTGTCTCTTTGAAGAACTCTGTAAAACTTTTAGAAATTTGAAATTGGGTCTTGACTCTTAATGCATGTGGACAGTCGCAAGCGTTCATGCCGTTGGTGTATCTGTGTTGAAAAAAAACCTGTAATCTACAGCAAAGTACATTCCGTTCATGGGAACACGTACCCAAGGGAATAAAGTAAAATATTATTCTGACTAAGTTGTAAACCTATGCACATCCCTTGCATTTTGGGCAACTTTATAAAAAAAAAAAACAACTGATTTTTATTAATAATAATCATGTAGTGAAATGTGTTTGTAATTTTGTCTCAATTTAATTTGTTGTAAGGTGGGAGGGGGCAATTACTGGTTTCACCATTTCAGATCTGTGTTGTCTGAGAGTATTAACGTTTTAATTAAGTTTAAGCAAAGAAATGCTGATTTTTAATATGTATGTAATTGTTAAAAAATGCACACATTTTAAAAGAAAATACTGTGCAATGAAGAAACCAGTTTAGGTATTGCGATAAACTGACTATTCCAAAAGACTCATCTACAACAGCCCTGTAAATTCCTTTAAAAATGGTAATTGACTCTACAGTCTGACCAATTTTTTTTATTTTAAATATACTTCCTTTTATGTGTTCAACAATTAAATGCTTTTGGGTCTCCTTCATTTCATTGCAGGGAGTTTGAAGAACAAACCAGTGACTCTTGCAGTGAGAAAAGGTTTCTTGAAGTCTGCTCCAGGAGCTCTGCTTCACCTGTAAGAGCACAGGTTGAATGAATTTAGAATTAGATCAGAGCCAAGAAAGGAAAATTTAACCGTGTGCTGACTGGGTGTTTTGTTTCCTTTCTTCATGCTCTCAGTGACCCAGGTGGCTTGCATTTTTTTTTCTGAAAATGGTTAACAGAAGTGAGCATTGCCACCAAGAGGTGTTCCTTAAAATTATTTATTTTAAAAGCTCAGTTGTCTGTGCTGTTGTATAGTATGGATTTTAGTGTTTATATTAAAATGATAATACTGTTCTTGAAGGATTTATCCTCAAAGTTGAACTATCAGCTGTAATTGATCTGTGGGCTGTTCCAGTTGTTTGGCAACACTGCATGTGTAATCGGAAAAGGTTCTCACAGTCAAACCTTTATCATAGGGGTACTTACCATAAAGTTCATAGGTTGCTAATTTTCTCCTGCCTATTCCTGCTGCAGGTAGGGTGGTCAAATCTTTGGCCTTCTTATAAAACCCTTGGATGAAATCTTGGTCCAGCCAGGCATCCTGTCCAGCCAGGTCAGGCAGGATGTTTATATTTGCACAGCATTCCCAGCACAACTCCCAGCCTGCAGCGCAGGAGGGAACTTGATCCATCTTGATCCATCTCTTTGCCCCACCTGCTGAACACACTTACGCTACAGCTGGAATCACAGTTCTGTGACTGTGTCCCAAAACAAGTACTGTAACCCAGTCCCTTGAGTCTGTAGTTTGCGGAGTGTTGGAAAAGAGCCAACGGGAATCTGTGTGGGCCTCGCATAAACAAGCCAGGGAGTAAGAGGGAACCTACTGGAGTAGTAGTAGCTGCTCATCTGTTCTGACTTTAGCCCCGTAAAAGGGGGTAGCTACAAACTGTGAACTACTTAGTGAGTAAGAGGTAATTTTTCAAGTAGTTGTGCCATGTCGTTCTAGTCCTGGGTGAACCTTAGCTGGTGTTCCTGTAGATCAGCTCTTGCAATGGGACTATTGTACACTAGCTGAGCCCACCGAAGTGACAGGTTCATTCACTCTCAAAACTACCTCTTTTCCCAGTAAAGCACAAAGATGGGAAGACCTACTGAAAGTCAAGCAGTGGAGTGTTTCTGATGTTAGAAATACAAACTTCTCTGGTAAGCATTGGTATCTGACTTCAGCGGCACATTCTTCATCTCAAATGTTTATGACATTAAACAGGTAAAGTAATTTTGATAATTTGGGTATAGTCCACCATACATGTTTTGACTACACTCTTTTGACTGTTATTGTGACTTTCTTGGAGTTTCTGTGTATCCAACCTGTAAGGATAGAAAATTCATAAGGCCCATGAGGGTGCTTCTGCCTTATGTAGATGACAATAAGTAGTGATTTAATGTAATTAATATGCTTTTCTTCTCTCAAGTGGAGCTACCATTCAGTTAGTATTACACAGTAGAAAGACTTAACTTGGAGATCTTTGGGTCTTTTATTCTCACTGTACAGCCTATTATCAAGAGACAAAAACTGTAAAGCACATCAGTTAGCATACTCTCCTGCCTCCTCTTTGCCACAGACTGTTTTCCTTGTCGGAACCTTCAGTGAACCTTCAGTAGCAAAAGATTAACTTGGAACCCCCCTAAGCTTTAAGTGCAGCTGAACCACGCAGCCTAGTGAGCTCCGTGAGCTGGTTTCATTCAGCACAGTCCGAGGTCGCGCAGAGCAAGCCCAGGATTCCTCAGTCTGCCCAGTCCACACCTCCCCTGCCTCCTGCCCAGCCCAAACCCTTCTGATGCGTCCATGTTATTTGTGTGATACATAGAGGGCAAAAGGCTGCCATAAATTCAGCTGGAAGCTTCACTTGCATAGGGAAGACTCGTGCAGGTGCAGAGCTAATGTTGTGATTTTTTAAGTTTTTTTCAATCTCCGACTGGAGAAGGGTCCTCCTAGTATTGTAAATATCACTGCATAATTTGGAGCGCCTCTTGGACTTCTCTAAATTTATGCTGAATGTGACCTCAGAAGCAGCCCTGGGATTGGGAAAAAAAAAATATTTCTGCTTGCCCCTTTTATACTTTATTTTTGTACAGGGGCTCATAGGTTTGTAAAGAAAACTTGATCTTACCAGTATGCTGCCTCTCAGTCTGACTGATGCCTGTGATTTCAAGGTGTTAAGTTGGTCCAATAAATGTTCATTAACCTCTGCTTCCATCTAATTAATAAAAGTACACTAGGTTACTCAATGTCTCAGAGTGGTAAGATTATTGCATGGAAATGGTAACTAGACAGCCCTGGCCACTGTCGTGGAACCCACAGCAGGCAACTGTTTAAAATCAGAGGGACATTTTTTATCTCATCACCAAATCTGAATTCTTCCATATGTTTTAGCATTGGTTTTCTTTTTTTTTTTATTTGGGTCAAGAAAGATGCTGTGCCACCAGCCTCTAAGTGAAAATACCACTGCCTAGTTCAGAAACTTTGTTAGCAAGGTTACTCAGTTGATTATGAAAGGACAACATAGAAGATGAGATGTTACAGCTTGAGCCACGTAAACTGCAGTGTATATTTCAATAACCGGGTACTAGAGGTGTTAGGAAAAGTTAATGCACAGCCTAACTTCAGTATTTGTTCCATTTTTGTTCTTTTCTCTAAGGAAATTTTTTTAGAGTGCTGTTATTTAAACAAATATTTGGAAATGCTGCCAAAGCACAGCTTGTTTTTAGCAAATCTAGATTGAAATACTAGATGCAAACAGGCCTGGTCCCATTCTCTTTCCCTGCAATTAGTTCTCAACATCTTTAATGAAGGCAGTTAGAACTCAATTTCAGGGTTTAAAATACTTGGTAGAAGAAGATTTGTGAAAACTACAGGAAAAGTACATTTCTCGACTGACTTAAGTAAGAGTCCTCTGGTTTATAAGCTAAGTTGACAGAGAATGAGCTAAAGCAGACACCACAAAAAGTCTGCTTTCCTTACGTGAAGCATATTCATTTTCTTAGTAAGCTTTTCTCTCGGTCTAGTTTCTTCAGTACTTCTAATAAGCTAAGAGATACCTGTAACTCATACCAAGGAGACTGCTCCACATCATGTCAAATAGAATCATAGAACTGTCTAGGTTGGAAGGACCTTTAAGATCATCTAGTCCAACCATCGACCTAACTGATAAAAAAACCATCGTTAAACCATGTCACTAAGCACTATGTCAACCCATCTTTTAAATACCTCCGAAGCTGGTGCCTTAGCCACTTCCCTGGGCAGCCCATCCCAACGCTTAATAACCCTTTCAGTGTAAAAATTTTTCCTAATATCCAATCTGAACCTCCCCTGGGAGGGGGAGGTCACATATAGTCACATATAAAATAGGGGGAGGTCGCATATAGTCACACATAAAATAGTGACTATATATAAATAGTCACATATAAATTAAAATATCTGCACAACAGGAAATAGATCATAGACAAGCAGGGCAGAAGTAACTTTTCCTGAATGATTGCGCCTTGTGTGCACACCAGGAGGATGAGTGCACAAGCCTAAGTTAGAGGGCAGTGTGTATTTTTTCTAATGATACACACAGTTAGTACACCTACAGTAATTTTTACTTTCTTCCCCTTAAGTGATTCTTAGCAGTCCTGCTCCAGTCCTGTGAAAGCTGGACTCAAGCAAGTACAGAAGCTTTTTGACTTCTTTTGATTTCGCCTCAGAGTTAAAGGCTTTTAAAGCCTCTTTCCCGGAGCTGTATATTACATAAATAATTACTTCTCATCTCAGAAATATGTTTCCTGTAGCTGTAATCTCAGTTAAGGTTTTAGACAGTTGATCGCTTTTCATGTAGTCAACCTTTTCTTTCTAGAAAAAAATAAAGGGAGGGAGGGGATAATCTCTGTGCGCCTCCATGCATTCTGCTGTATCTCTTCGTAGCAACTGCCATGGGAAGATTAGTAACAAGCAAATTAAATTTGGCCACATCTCTACCATATGTTCTTATGATTAATATGTAACTTGAGCCTGGGTTTGTGTTGTGGAAGATAACTGGACTAGTAGCATATTCCACGCTGTATCATTGATAAGAGTTCATGGTGAGTATTAGGAAAGCAATTGCAAATTTTCCCTTATCAGTAGCCATAGCTAATTTTTCCATCTGCATAAAGAAATAGCCAAGGGGAAGGGAGCAATTTGCTTGTGGTTTTAAGTGTAACTCATCTTGAAGCTGAAACATGAGTCTGTTTTTCTCCATCACCAGCCACCCAGATGGAGTCTTTGCTTTCACTGTTTTTCACAAAATGGTCACGGTGGTGGGGCAAGTCCTGAAAATAGTAGGGATAACACATTAATTGTGCTGAATGTCGCAGTTAACAAACCAGGGAATATATCAAAAGCATGACCAGGCTTTTCACAGAGACAGGGCGGAGTAGGGAGAACTCCATGGCATCAGCCCACGCGCAGATCTGCCATGGGACTAACCCATTGAAAGCACGAAAAGAAATTGAAATAAATGCAGAAGAGCAGAATTGTCCTATACTTGGGTCCATCTTTGTGTGGAAGGGGGGAGCGGGTGGCATCACACTCGGAAACTTGATTTTAAGGTGCATTTTCCTAGCAGTTGGCAAATGTGTCTTGCCCCTCCGTATTATTTAGTATCCTTTTTACAAAAGGTCTTTGAAGATTCATCTCCGTATTAGCTGGAGAGTTGAGGAGAGAGATATGGGGGGTTGGAACTCGGTGATCTTTAAGGTCCCTTCCAACCCAAACCATTCTATGATTCTATGATATTGATGAATAGTTTTGTAGAATATTTTATCTTAATTAACAGGAAGTATTACAAGTTACATCAGTGTTACAGCACATAATACTGAATGCTGAAGGATCCATCCCAGGCTTAGACAACAATTGAGTATTTTAAACTCATTTTTAATCTCTGCTTTTTCACTGAATTTAACAATTCAGATGTCTAAGCATCTCCTTACTCTGCTTTACACTCAGTTCTGTTTACGAGGATGGATATAACAAAAGCAACAGCTCTGTGTCAAAAGCATAACTCAGTAAAGATTATTATTTAATAAATAAGTAAAGATTTATGAAGTTACCCAGTAGGTGAAAGAAGATAAAATCCACAGCATTATTTTTTTAATATTTTTAGGAAAAATTTCAAAACTGGGGGTGGTTTTTTCATTTAATACGTACAAATAAACTTTGTAATGCATAAAAAGCTGATTTGTCTCAAAAACTAACAACTTAGCTGATCATGATGACTCTCCTAAAGTAAAATATTCCGGTTTTTCACTTATAAGCATTTCAGTAAAGTCTTTGAGGTATTTCCCAAGTGTTAGAAAAGGATGAGGAGAGAGATCCTGCTTCCAGGAAAAGACCATGTTGATTTTAGCAGTTTGAGCAGCTGCCCCTGCTGGCGTCTGCCTCAGAAGGGTTTTACTGCTGGCGTTTTGAGTGTTGACAGTTCTACTCTGTCAACATTGTCTTGTTACGATTTGTGTTTTAAAATTAGCAAGACTTCAGGTAGAAAAGAAAAAGCTTTAGCGTTCCTGTGTGTATGTGTTGCTGTGCTCAATGGTTTCCCTCTGGCTGCAGTTTGGAGTATTCCTTCAGTGAGGTATTAATCCACTGAAGGCAATGGAAAGACTCGCAATAATTTCAAGAAGCTTTGACTTTCAGTCTAGCCATGTATTTTCATTCATATGTTTTTAACATATTTAGCTGTTTTCATCATTAAAACAATTGTCTTAAAAGTGGGAGGTCACTGAGGGTGTTGCTGCCTACTTTCTCATTCCTGCCCTCTGTCCCAGCTGTGCAGCAGGTGGGCTGCTCTGTAGGCTCAGGTGCTGTGTTGGGGTTCACGTGCTGAGTCTCGCACTAGAAAGGACCTTTTAGGATCCACACAGCGATGAGATCCTCTCTACCTGAGTCTCACAAACTCTGTTCTTGGTAGAGTGCAGTAAGCAGGCATGGGGGAAGGCTAAAATTGCTGCTCAGAATGGTATATAGGACTAAATCTTACAGACTCTCGGGATCAGCGTCAGTGACTGGTGTCTGTTGTCCCCTGAAAGAGAGCCTGGCCTTGTCCAGGACAGACACGTCTCAACAGTCACGGTGCAGGGAAGTTAGCATTTGCTGGGGAATTCTTTAGGGAAACCCATGTGCCTGTGAGCAGAGTCACTCCAAAGAAACCGGTCACAAAAGTGCTAAAGCAGAGAAGAACTTTGAGATCTTCGGCCCCAGTCTAGGGCAACAGTCAACAACAAAAGCCTAAAACTTAAAATGCAACAGAAAAGGTTTTACTAAATAAAACTAAGCATCTTTCTGGGTACCAGAGATCAAAAACGAGGTGACTGTAAGTTACCAAATTCAGTCCACAGAACAAGGCAGTATAAACTCAGATTTTTAATTACCAGGTGTTTTTCCTCTTGTCATTTGAAAATCCTTTGACCTCACTTAAGGTAATCCACATGCTTTTTTTAAGAGTTCATACCTAACCCGATTCGGATTTATAAGGTACCTGTCAATAGAAATTAAACAGTTGGATTGAATGAACAAAGAGAAAGGTAAGTTGCCTACAGAGAAAATAAATAGACAAAGGCTCAGAAACGGAGCAGCAGATTTGGGAATGTGAGAGCTGTGTTTGACTCCAGGAGTCCTCTGCTGTGCAAGACGGGGTAAGTCACTTCGCTTCTCCCTACAAGTCCTCTCCTGCATTGTCACTTGCTCTCTGTTTAGGTTGTAAGCTGTGTGGGTAAGGATCTGACACTTAGCACATTTTTTAAAGTGTCAAGCATAGGTAAGGCTGCGAGGTGATACCAGAATATACAGATATTAACAACTTTTCCGGAGCTTAAAGCTGACAGGGAGGCTGAACAGTCCCCCAGCCCCTGAGCAGCGTTTGCAGGCACGCTCCATGTAAAGTAACTTGGGGTTTCCTCAGAGATTTTACCCCATCGCAGTAAGATTTGGTGGTGGTCAAGTCTGGATTTCAGTAGGTGCTGTAGATGTGGATCCACTGTCTGCCCAAAAGACAGGTAGCTTTCCGCTGCGAGATGTATGTATGCAAGTATTTAAATCAGATGTGTTAAATGCTAACTATAGCTTTTTTAATTCTAAGCTGCACAGGCAATGTCCTGGTTAAGATCTTCCATTGACCAAAGACTGAGAAATGAGAAATTCCCAGAGCTGGAAGAAAGGAGGAAGGTTTCCTTGGCTCAGGGTGAGAACTCACCAGGAATGCTTCACTGTGCCGAGGCAGCTGCTCGCAGAGCCTAAAATGAGGGGTCTCGCAGTCTGTGGGATGTAGGTAACTTTACAGCTGTTTTCTTGTAGCAATTCGTTTTTTGACTCAGTTATAATGCTTGTCAGCAGTTGCTGGAGGACCCACTATAGACAAGGTCTGAGCCAAGAAATGGGAAAACCAGCTCCACTCTTAAAAATTACAGCTAGAAGGAAGAAAGCAGAAAAACCCCATGAATCATTGTGAACCTCCACATCCCCAGGGCATTGTCTGGTGAGGGTCATCGTGCCCAGTGGCACAGAGCAGACAGAGGTCTCTAGAATTGTCATCTTTTGTGTCCTGTGCTGCCCGTGATCTGTATAGTATGGGTTAACTGGCTGGCTCACAGCCGCTTTCAAAGGAGACAAAGCTTCATAGCTCCCACAAGACTTAGCATCTTCTAGGTCTCTCTTTCTAAACTAAGCAAGTCTTTTCAGTCCTGGTTAATGAGAAATCTTAGGTCCATGGCTCATCTAATTTATTTCTGTCACCAAACTATTTCTGCTATGTCTTTTCTGAGGTGGCAAGACCTAAGCTGAACATATTTCAGATCAGGATGTACTACTATAAGGCATAATAGGCATTATTATTTGCTATTTTTCCTGTCTCAGTTTTTGTTACTTTCAGCATTTTGTTTGGTTTATGTCAATTGATCTACCAGCACTTCACAGCAATTCTCAGGTGGTGTTTTCCCCAAGAGCACAGCCATGCCTGTGAGCAGTTCATGTTGTGTCTTCTGATATGTATTACCTTACATATGTCAACATCTATTTTATCTATCACATGGCTCCAAATTACCTGGCGTTCAAGTAATTTGGAATTCATCAAAACCTACTTTAAGCTTTACTGGCCTAAAAGAATTCTGCATCTGCAAATTTTAGTGCTACTTTTTGTCTATTAAAACAATCGATCACCTGTTTCAGCACAGGTATTTATAACAAGCGTTGTCTGATTGCAAGTTTATCGTTTCTTTCTATACTTTGTCTTCTGACTCTTCATCAAGAAAGTGCCTGTCCACATAGTGTCTGAAATATATCTCATTGTCACAGCACACTGAGACAGAATCATTCAGCTCGGCGAGGAATTGTTACTGCCAACTCCATCCCAATTTATATGCACACAGCTAGTTGTCCTTTGTTACTGATTTATCACATTTGCCCACTTGCTTACTCCTGGCACTGTGCACTCAGCTTTGTTCTCACCATCAAAAGCCCAGAAGTAAAAGCCCACTGAGCTACGTGCATTTTAACACCTGCCTGCATGAGGCTGTTTGCTGTGAGTCCAGCAGATCCTCACCCCCACCAGGCACTTGGTATTTCCTTACCTGCAGCAAGGAAACCTTGCTTGTCCTTTTGTCTGCATCGCAACGCCCGAGCCTCCCTAGACCTCTCCTCCCCAGCATCCCTGTGCCCGTGAGTCAGCCCTCAGCCTAAGCAAAATAGAAATAAAAAAATAAAAGTTATTCAAAAATTAATTCCCACATTCCATGTGTGTCCACATGGCTGCTGAAATCCATGCTGTACTATGGATCTGTACTCTCCATGGATCTATACTCCCCATGGATCTAGACTAGCTATCCCCATCGCTACTGATGGGAGCAGCCCCTTCCCCATGTTCTTATTCCCCAAGAGCCAGTTAAGGAAACCACTTTTGTCCAAAGCTGACCCAGGAACAGCAGTTCCTAATCCAGCTGTCACGAAGCTGTGCAAATGCTAGCACTAGCCCAGGAGAGAGGGAGAACAGGACCACTACCTGAGACCTCCACCTCATTTGGGCTACAGTGCAGGTCTGGGTTGTGGCAGCTTGAAAGTCCCTGAAGATCCCACACAACCACAGCTCTGTGTCCTTGCACAGAATTGCACTCCTCCTTTCTTATTAGACCAAGGCACGGCTTGGCCTTGTTCCAGCTGAAGGCAGATAACTCGCAGCAGTCATTTTCATAGTACATTTTCATCAGATCTGATCAGTTGTTAGATATTTGCTTGGTTTTCATCATTTTAGTTAAAGCACACAAGTAACCAACTCAGAGGCTGCTCGTGTGTTGGTTCAGGGATGATGCAGAAGGAGGTAGGCAAGCTGCAAAGATGTTATCTTCAAAAACAAGCTGTTTGCACTAAGTAGCACTAATGGCAAGAGCTAATGACAAAAGTAGTAGAATAAGAGTATTTTTACAGTGTGTCTTAAAGTATACTGCAGGGCCTGTTTTGCTGAAGTGTGTCTTAAATTCAGTTGTTAATTTATTTGGGTCCTGATAAAAGAGAACATCTCGCCATGGACCTTCGCACCAGATCCATGCTGGCGTGAGTAAATCATACAGTGCAAACCAGCAATTGAGTATGATCTTTCCAATTTAGCTTGTCCCCCTTTCTGTTATAGCAATTACACTTCCTTATTATTATCCCCAGTTTAACCCGCTTATGCCCAACCTGACTCATAAAATTTTAGGGGAAATAGTTGGGCTCCTAACCATCAAAAAAATAGAGAGGTGGGTGATGTTTTTGATTGGGGCATTTCAGTGATCCAGATCCCTGCTGCTGCAGCAGCACAGCGAGAGCATGGGCCAGTTTTGCCTTGGAACCAGAACATGCAGTTGCAACTGGGGAAAGAGGGGTGGGGGAAATAAGCAGGGGCAGAAGAAGGATACATTAAGCTTGTCTCATTGCAAACCTATAGCCACCTCAAGAAGGTCCTGTCGCACGTCAAAACCCTCATCTTGGGTGCTGAACAAGCACAAAGTGAATTAGCTGTTAACCCAAAAAACAAATAAATAGGATCTGCACATAAAGTAAACCGTGGGATGGGTGAGTATAGTAAAACTAATGGAAGTTTTAGGTCTTTTTAAGATGCCTTGGGATTCTACATAGAGAATATAAGATTTATGCTGTAGGAATTAAGAATTAACTTTAAATCAGTCCTTAAAAGAGAGAGAGATGAAGGGGGAAGTACAATAAAAATCAAAGGATGTGGTGAAGGTCAAAGGTGAAAAAAACTGCAGCAGTAATGAACTTTTCACGTTCAAGGCTGAAACTAACCACAGAATACAAGATCAGACTGGTTCAACTAACCACAGGGTCAAGGAAATCAGGCTTTGGGCAAGAGTTACTCTGTCCAGAAATATGTTTGCCATATTTATACTCATTTTTATATTAGAGTTTAAAAGACTAGCTTTGCCTCCAGACAAAGAGATCTTTTGGTGCTGATCTTATGCATGGTTAGTTTTTTGACCAATAGATGCTTCTTCATGCAACAGCTGGCCACTTGGTGGTATCCCTTGACACAGTTGCTTCTTAGACCTTACACATTTTCACTATTAAGATTATTTTGTTATGCTTAAAAATTAACTACATGCTTTTCTTTAAAGTAATGCTTGTGATACTTTTTTTATTATTATTTGTGGTTATTATTCCATGGTTAACATTTTCCACAAAGCTCTTTCAAAACTGTTTTGGATGTCACTGCAGCAGATTCTTCAAACTCCACAGGTCTCTATCAGATTTGGGTGGGAGGAAAGGGAGGACCAATATTATTAGCGTTTGTGCAACAAACCTTGACTCTACAAAAGCAGACATTTAGGAAGGAATGCTGGATGTAACTAGAAAGTACTTTTTTCTTACCCAAACTAGCCCTGTCTTCTTAAGCTCACACTGGGGCAGCAGTGACCATTACAGGCTATTTTCTTGCAGGGCTTCATATATTCCAAAGGAGGAACAGCGGTTTTCTGGAATTAGAAGCTTCAACTCAGTTGATTTGGTTCCTCTTGAATTTGTGACCACAAAAATTATCAGGGGAAAACAAAAAAAATTTTTAGAACTAGCAGCCAGATGTCGTAAGGGTAAGAATTAGCTAAAATACGCAACAACACACTTCAAAACTGGCAATGAAGTTCCCAAGTCTCAACTGGCCAGCATTTGCTGCCTTTCTAGCAAAAATTATCTTCATTTATAGTGATACTTCTTACCCTGGACTTCGTATTTCTTTCCAAAACAGAAAAACAATGTAAGATTCCACAAGATAAACAAAGTAACTAATAGCTACATTTCACAGGAGCTTACTGGCAACAGCTGTGAATTTAAAGTCAAAAAAAGGGAACATAAAGCCAATGTCCATATTAAACACCGAGTATGACCCCTAGGAATGCAACGTGGGGGCAGAATTCTGAGACCAAGAAATGATATCTAAAATCAGGTCATTTATTTTTTCTGTTTACTTTGACTGCTTCTTATTTCTAATTTAATAGCAATTGTTGTAAAGCATAGAATACAGTTGCACCAGTGAAGAGCACTGTGTTAACAGGTAGCATACATTAAAACAAATTGCCTTCTCCCAGGACCTCAGATGCTTTGGTGTGGGAACACCAGCCCTCTGAATAAACTTCAATCAGGAGGCATATCCTAATACCGGGCAATTTGTGAACATCCCTCCCCACTGCTTCAAGTAAATGCCTGGCACCTCCCACTGAGGGCAGGATTGAAGAGTGCCCACATCACCCTCCAGATGGAGCTTTGCTTGAAAGTGTCCATAGTTAGTCTAAACAAACACTGTTTTGGCAGGTGGTTTCAGCCATTTTCTATGCCTTCCAGATTACAGGCAGTACATGCAATCAAAACCGACCAATCAGTCAAAAAAACCCTGTTTTTTTGAAGGTTTCCTACCATCTCCTACCCCAGCTTCTGCCTTACGTGGGACATGGGGTGCAGTGTCTGTGCAGGGCAATGATTTTGTAACCTGGGCCTCTACTGATAGGATATCATGGGTGAGAGCTAGAACGATGTCCTCCTCCACACACAGAATCACATCACTTCGACTGAAGGACATCCACATGAATGCCAATGAAATGTTCACCCCATCGCTGTCAGGACACTAGGGGTTTGCCCTCAGCAGCACATGGAGAGCAGGGTGATGGAGGATGTGAGTGCAACTGCACCATGGTGTGCTCCGGTGGGAGTAGCGACACGGTGCATGGCAAATGATGTGACTCCGAGCAGTGAAGTGCATTCCTCGTACTCGTGATTTCCCCCTTCTGCTGCTCTCTTGCCCAAGGACACCCTCAGGCCCCACAGAAATGCATCCTCCTAGAGCAGAACCTGCTTTACGAGTACCTCAGCCCGTGGCACAGCGACATGGATGTCCCGAAGGCAGCATAAATTGAGACTGGCATCTCAGCTGGGCTTGACCTGCAGTTCTGTGACATCTTTGGAGGCAGAGGCAGATTCTGAAAACAGCATTGATTTGTGAAGGGACTCTGAGCCATGGACTTGTAACCAACAGCTTGTTCAGGTTTACTAGCAGAAGCACAATTTTGCAGCAGGAGTCTAGTCCAAGAAAATAAAAAAGTCAAACTGTCCATGCAAAAGGCAGATCCCTAATTTAACTCACTTTCTAATCAATAGATTCAAAACAAAGAGAAAAAAAAATGCAATTACGAGTTGGCATCTACCCATGTAATCAGTGAATGAAGCCCTTTGCTAAGAGCTCAAAAACAAGGATCACGAAAAAATGAACTGGGCATTTCCCATCTGATCCAAGCTTTCACAGCACTGGAAGTCCTGCCGGGGCTTTTGAGGGGCCGTACTTCGTTGTCCTTCCCAGATGGCTGCTGCTCTTCCAGGTAAGTGCACGCAACAGCCGATGCCCAAGCCAAGCAAAGAGGATTATGAGGAAAGAGCAATACGGAGGCGAAGGGGAGCAAAGCGAGAGCAATGAGCAATGCACAGACTCACGGGCTTTTCCCGATCGACTCGGAACGCTCACGTGCCAGATGCTCTCTCTGCATGGTTGGAAACACACAATGCTGATGGCTCGGCTCAGCGGGGAGAGCAGGGTTTCGGAGCAGGAGAGCATGAAGTCTGTCCCCATTACTGCAGGGAACCTGAAAGCCCATTCCATGCAGCACAATGCGAGCCCGGCACTTTCTAGGCAGCCACAACTGTATTACAGCAGCACAGGGAAAGCTTTCTGGGGCAGGCAGTTAGGGTATTTGGCTACAAGATACATTTGGATCCTTGATGCCCAAGGTCACTGGCCCCGTTGTCACACAGTGAAGTATGATATACAGTCCCCTTGTCTGTCGCCTGACAGTGCAATCTCTGTTAAAACCTACATTTTAAGATGCTTCACATTCAGATCTGCCACTCTTGCAGATAAAACAGAAGCGCCTTTGAAGCACTAATTAACTTGAAAGCCATATTCAACAATCGCACAGGAAGACAATCTTCAGCTCTAATGTATTTCAGTGCAGAAAACCAAAATGTGGGTTACAGGAACAATTCACTCATGAGGCATCTGTACTTATAGGAAGTGAAATACAACCATTTGTGCCCAATGTCCTACCATCTGTGCCAAGGCTATTGATAAACCTTCCCTGACAGGATGAAATACTGCTCATGTAAAGGCATCCTCAACATAATACGCCTCTACAGCATTGGGCTGGGCTAGGTTTGAAAAACAGCCTTTTATAATACACAGATGAATTTAGCACTTAAGAAGATTAATGGATTCGTAAATAGCCTGGAAATCCAAACTCATTGAATTTAGTTCATGGAGCAGGTCAAATAGGCATTTATCAAACCATCTGGCATCTTTCTTCCCTGGGGAAAAACTGATCGAGCTACGGATAGCTGAGGAGCCATCGCAACAGGGAGGGTTTGGTTTTCCCTGCACTCAGCTTTCCTCTAGAAATCGCTGGTGCTAATTCAAAAGCAGTAGATCCTTTGGGGCAGAGTGTTGCAGACCAAAGCAGGCTGCCCCAAGGCATGGGTCTTGACACCACTGGAGATGCCACCTTTTTTGCTGGCAAAATGTGCGGGCAAAAAAAAAGCAGCTTCTCTGTCTCACGTGGCAGCTGCTGCGGGAGTTCAGGAGCACGCAGTCATTTTGCACGTGAGCTGATGTTGGCTTCCCACAGAGCTGTTTACCCTACAGCCTGTGGGACCATCCATGGGGTTGTTCACAGCAGCATTGGGGTCACAGCGCTGCTTGAGGCTGAGGGCATCAACTCTCGCTCACGGCTGGGCTGGCCCGGCCACTGTGAACAGACCCAACCCATGGAACCTTTGCTGAAGCATCGAGCCCTTTCTGAAAGTTTATTTATTTCCCCAGTTCTGCCAGACAATCACAGATGTGAGAGGGCACAGGAGCTGCTAAGAAAAGGTCTTCGTGCATTGAATTTGTACGTTACCCACCATTTTTCTGTCGTTCAATGCCTGAAGTCCATCTTCAGCTGGCCTGTCCTTCAGGTACGTTTTTTGGGTACCCGCCAGTGTATGTCTGGGGCAAGGGGCAGAGGCGAGGACAGCCACCCGCAGTCATTTTTAGCCAACGTGTTGTCTGTATTGAATCACCACCTTAGCAAAATGTGAGCCAGGGTGGCTCCCCCTCTGCTGCTGCTGCTCCAGCACCCATGGGGACCAAGCCAGGGCAGGGGTAGCGGTCGCGTTCATGTTGAATTGCTCATGAAAAGGCAGGTATTGGGAAAAAAAAAATAAGGTTTAGGAAAATGTTTGGAGGAGTTTTTTTAATTAATTTCTATTTTTATTCCTATTTCATGACATTTTAGCAGTAATAAAGGATTGTATATGTTGTATCATTTCATACGAACATGTACACCATAGTATGATAAGCCGTGTATAATGAATTAATAAAGTTTAAATGTCACAGAAGTGTATTTCTATATAGTCACTTTATAAAGCATTGCTACTTAACATAAATGTAAGCACAGTCATGTTCTAAGTCAAAGTGTCTATTCTTTATGCAGCAATAAATAGCTTGCCATTTGCTCTAGACCATAAAAAGGACATTCATGTGTACCCATTTGAGTAGCCTACAAAAAAACACCAGAGTAATTAGAACATCTTTTATCTTTGAGAGCAAAATATCAAATTATTTTATTAATGTGCTCTAATAGAGAAAACATTATTATTTCTGGTCACAGTAGCAGCTTTCACTGAAGATTTCAAAGATAAGATGTGTAAGATGCCATATAAAAGAAAATGACGGCATAGTTGGTTCGTACAACGTAGTATGACATGGTATGTAGTACATATTAGTGGTGGAAATACAAAATAGTTAGTAGGGCCTGGTGGCATTTGTCATCACCCTGTCCTGCCCATGCTGTCATGCCATGAAATAATCTACAAATAAAAAACCCAATTTATTCCTTGAAATACAGTCATTGAAAAATAAAAACACATTTGAAATGGATGTTAATAAGTAAGCTCTTACACTGAAATAGCTTTTCCTCAGACAAATGTTTTGACAAGCATGGATCTGTCTTGGGTCCTCCTGCACTTGTGCCAGCATAGCAGAGGAAGAAAGGATCAAAATCCTGTCTGTAGACATGTCCAAAACACTGTGCCTGTCCCAGACCCGCCTGGGGCAGGCACCCTCCCCAGATTGCAGTTCCCCTGTTCACGAGGGCTAGTGCTGCATCCCGGGACGATGCCCAGGACAGTCCTGCTCCCGCCCCACGCACACTGGTGGAAATCAGGAATAGTTCGCAAGCCTTCAGCAGCACCAGCCGTGAGTGTCTGTCAGGATATGAAGAGGGTGTCTGGTTTTGCTCTCATAAAGTCAATGGTTGGGTCAACTGAAGTTGGCCCAATGGAATAAACAGTACCACACCACCATTTGTACAGAACCCTCTACTGTCCGCTCCCAGTAGGGGACATCACATACCTCTAAGCAAAACTTAGCCCTACTGCCATTCTTTCATTGCTCATCTTCCACTTCCACACAGCCCTGCAAGTGTCTAGGAGGCTCTGAGACACCACAGGGCAGGTTTCTCACCCAGACTGGACCCAGCTTTCAACCAGATCCCACCAGCACCCAGAGGAATCTGGAACCAGATCCAACTAACCCAGCTCAAGAGAGTTTGGAGCCAGATATGTATCCAAGGCCCATAATATGAACCTTTCCCTAATGACTAGGTAGGTACAGGGACTAAATGCTTAAGCAGGACCCATGCTCCAGGCAGCCCTTGGACTATTTGTGCTGCAAAACAGTCAATGTAAAAAGCACTGGGAGGTAAAAAGAGAAGGAGACAGCCTCAACACTCTCTTCCCCCACCCCAGAAGAAACCCCATCAGTCAGTCCAACCAGCTGCGTGGTGTTACTGTAGACTTCGGTGGTGTTTGCCACCTCCTCAGGAAGACCCATCTGCAGCAAGAGTTTGGAGATAAGGCTGTTGAACTTGCTCTCTGTGGTAGACCAAGGCTCTTCACTTGGGGTCGGGCCTTCAGACGTGATGTTTAGCTCCACTGGATCAAGACAGTAACCTTCTGGCGA
Organism: Numenius arquata; assembly: GCF_964106895.1. Classification (NCBI taxonomy): domain Eukaryota; kingdom Metazoa; phylum Chordata; class Aves; order Charadriiformes; family Scolopacidae; genus Numenius; species Numenius arquata. Next base: position 47,140,688 of record NC_133576.1, read on the forward strand.
TCTCTCGTAGAGTACGTCCATCAGGTCAATCCCAGCTACTGAGGAGGGGGAGGCACAGGGAATATCCCTGACAAGCCTGTAATTCTCCATCCACTCCTTCAGCCACTCGATGCGGCAGTCACACTCCCAGGGATTGCGGAAGAGGTACAGCCGCCCCAGGAAGTACACCGGCTGGAAGACAGAAAAGGGCAGCGTCGTCAGGTTGTTGCTGTTCAAGTGCAATGCAACCAGGCTGGTGAGGTTTTCAAAAGCCCCTTCCTCAATGTAGTTGATCCTGTTGCGGTCCAGGTAGAGGACCTCTAGCTCCCCCAGGTCCCTGAACCAGGTGTTGGAAACATTCCTGAGGAAATTCCCCCCCAGGTTGAGCATCTTCAGGCACCTCAGACCATCGAAGGAGTTCTCTGGAAGCTCGCCAATCAAGTTGTCATTCAGGTACAGGTACTCCATCTTCTGGCAGCCCTGAAAAGCTCGCTCATGAACAACATTTATCCTGTTGTCCTGCAGATTCAGGTATTTCAGCTTGGTCAGGCCCTGCAGGGAATTATAGGCTACAGCTTCGATCCTGTTTCTCTCCAGGTAAACATGGGTCAGGTTCTCCATGCCCCTGATGGCACCTGGGATCCTCCGGAAGTTGTTCTGGAAGCAGAAGAGCTCCTGCAGAGCAGGCAGCTCGATGAAGATCCTATCTGGGATGTTGAAAAGATTGCAGTCTGCCAGGTCCAGCTTGACCAACCGTCTGAGAGCAGTGAAGGTCCGTGTGTGGAGATAGCGAATATACTCGTTGTGGGCCATCTTCAGCTCGGTCAAGCTGGGCAGTCCCTTGAAAGCCCCTGGGGTGATGAAGGAGATATTGTTGTGGTTGAGCGACAGGGATTTGAGGGAAGGCAAGGTCCCAAAGGCCCTCTCGGAGAGGAACTTGATACTGTTTTTGTCCAGGTTGATAGAGGAGGCTTCGCAAGGGAATTGACTAGGGATCTGCCCCAAACCAGCACGATCACAGAGGACAGAGCAGCTCCGCTCCTGGGTGCACACGCAGTTGGCAGGGCAGGACCGCACACAGGCCCACACCGCCTGGACGTGGGGGACCCAAAGGATCACTGTCAGAGAGGAAGACGCCATCCCCATGGAGGCATGGGAGGAGAGAATCAGGACGCATCGTTAGTAAATATATTAGTCACGACAGGAAAAAGAAATTACTCTGTCTTTGCTTCCCTTCTAGCCAGGCTAATTGCCACTCACTACTTGTACCCCAGTGCTGACCAAGGCATTCTCATGAAAGATTCCTAAAAATCTTCTGCTGGGGTTTCTAAACCCTCTGAGAAAGTGTGTGTGTGTGTGCATATATATATATATATATATATATAACACATCATCTAGAACATCAGCTCTGATTCATTTCTGTCCCCAAGACGATGAACCACCTAGACTGCAGAATTTCTCAGTGTCTCTGTGACTGGTCTTTCTGCAAGCTGATGGGGACATGGTTTAGCCAGGAGGTAGGCAGAGATATGCTTTGAAGCCTGCAGCTGTGGATGGATTACAGTATTTCTGGGTGGGGAAGAGGGGAGGGCAGCATATGCGAGTCCAGCAGTGGGCAGGGGAGATCAGTTAGTTCCCTGGGGCACATCAAATTCACACTTTTTGCTTTTTTTGTCTTTGTTCATTCACATTTTTCCACCAGAGCCAGGAGTTCCCTGCAAGGGGAGCTATCTGCTGCTAAGGATGCATGCAATACAGTGTTTAAAAAACTCATTCCCATTGTGTTTTGGTAGAAAGGCATGAGGAAAAACAAATTAAAGGATATCAGTCAACTGCCTTCTTCATGATTTCACCATAGATAAGATACTCTGCACCTCCAGCACAGTTTTACTGTTTTGCCAAGTCTCAAGACAGTTGCAATAATGTCTTACTCTTGATGGGAGCAGCTGCTTTTATCAGCCTGGCATGGGAGGTGTGTGGCTATTGTGGTTTCTTTTCAAATTAGGCCCACGCAGGTGGATGTACAAAGAGGAAGAGAAGGTAAAAGCTCTTGGGGACAAATCAGAGAGGAATGAAAGGACAAGGAGACATCAGTCTCCATGGACAGGCATTTTTGTGGAGAAAAAGCATCCAGTCAACCATATGTCTGCAAAATAAACTCATTAGAGAGGAAGAACTGAAGGCAGAGCTTATTTTGTTAACTGGTCTCAAAGGTATATCCTACCGGCCACTCAACAAAATGAGAAGCCACATCAGCAAACTCTCCATGTAGTCACCAGCAGGAAACAGTGGTATTGCTACTGACTGGTTTTTCTGCTGCAGTTTATTGGCTCCCACACAAGCACGAGCCTTTTATATTTTTTTCCAACAAGACACGACATATCATCTTTACCAACAGCCACCTTTATTACAGCACCACTGGGATCACATCACTGCTGCTGCGTGCCTGGTAGCCCCAAGGACTGAGGCACGAGGAACAGGCTTTCCCCCATGCTCCTGCAGACTCTCTGGAGAGGGAAGCTCCCAGCAGCTGGGCTGCCTCTCCCCACCAGCTTGCAACACAGCAATTGCCCACTACAGGTGTATTCCCAATGGACATTTTTATTAAGACGGACTTGTGAGGTGATATGCCAGGAAGCATCAGCTTCAGCAAGTGTCAAGCTTTTATTTTTGCAGCCCCTAAGGCTTTAATGTACAGACCAAACTACAGTTAGAACTGCAATTGCTCTGCTCTTTCTCCATCCTTTTTAAAGGCCACGTGCCCAGTACTGTATTTATGAGTTTATTCTGCCTGTGGCTTCTTCAAGCAGCAGATTTGCAAAACCAGTTACTGGACAGGTCCCCATTGATAGGACATCAACCCAGGAGCTTCCCAGCCTGATTCTGTTTGAACCAACCTGGTCACTGCATGTAGAAGAGGGATTTAGGTATGTGGAGGGAGCAACCCTGAAGCATTTTAGCTGTGGCCTCTATCGAAATTCAGGTCCAATCAAGTCTGGCCATGCTATTGTGACTGGAGAATTAGCAAAACAGCATCACTTCAAGGATAAAGGATAGTGAAGGACTCCGAGAGACGGAAAGGATTTTAGACAGGTTTTAATTTTGTTTGTATGCTCTTCTCCTTTCTCCTGAGCCCTTATCTAACAGCCATGGCTAAAAGAAAGGCCCCTTCAATCAGGGCCCTGGGTAGAAAACAGGTGAGGAGCCTAAGGACAAGAGGAGGGGCAACACACTGGCCTCAGATTGCTCTTTCTTCATGCAGGCTGCCCAGGGGCTGCCTCCTTTGCTACCCTTTGCACCAGTCCACACTGTTGCTTGCAGACAGGGGCATATGTTGTTTTTGTTGGGCAGTTACATAAACTGAGGGCCAGACAGATTAAGGATTTGCCTGTTCCCAAAAGTCTGACCGCAGGTGACTGTCTGGAAAGAATGGATTCAAGTGTTGCTGCTGGAATGAGAGACTTGCATGGACTCAGGGTGACATCCAGAGGGGCATACGTGCATAGGCTGTTCTATATGTGAGACTGTCCCAAGCAAGGTCAACGTCTAGCTACAGTCACCCCAAGCTCAGTCACATCCCTAGCCTTCAGAGTGGACCTCCCCCTGCAGCTTGTGTAGCCCGCTGCTAACCAAATCCCATCCTTCCCCTCCCTGCTTGTTCTCTACTCACTCGATAAAGGAAACGTCTGTACCCAAGCCATAGCCAGCCTGTTCTCCTTTTACACAAGGGTGTTTCAGTGCCAAATGTGGGTGGCCTACTAGTGGCATTTCACAGCACACTTCTAAGATCTCTATTTACAAGTGTATCTCTTTGCATTGTGCAGTACATGGAAAACGAACACTTCAGGACCATCCAACTAGGAAACTATCCCCTGGCAACAGGAGCTTAGAGGAACCCCTCAGCATGACAGTCTTTGTGTTAATTTCCCTCTTTCTCTTGCAAAGGAACACCACCAGACCCTGAGGAGAGCCACTGCTTAGTGTATAGGAGCTCAGATCTTTGCTGTTGGTCAGATCTCTTCTGACCAACATATAGCATGAAACATTCCCACCTCTCCCTCCTTACTCCTGTCCCTTCCCCCAGAAAAACATTCTTTGTTTTTTACACTGTGGCAGCAGACAGGGCAGCAGCTGGAGGATGCCTCCAACTCATTGACACAGAGGTTGCTCAAACGGATGTTTAAGAAAAAGGGTGAAATGCAGCAATAAGGTCAAAAATATTCATGAGATTAAGGAATAAACAAAATTTCATCCAGGGATGATGTCTTTTGCTCTTTCAAATACTATGATAGTTCAGTATTTGAAAGGAAGGGTGAGACTGAAAAAAGGTTTGCAGTTTTCAGAAGGGTAAAGAGACAATGATTGCAATAATTGAGTATTTAACCTACAGCGTTCCAAACGGTCTGTCTAATCCACTACTGGGTAATGTAGAATAAGAGTATACTCACCATTTAAAATGATGGCAAACATTACCTTGATTATTCACTAGTGGCATTTCAGGTCTGGCAAGCAAACTTGAGGGATCTAAAAGCACACAGGAAGAGCAGAGAAAGGTTTCATCCTCCGTCATTGCCCTGCATCATTTTCCCACAATAAAGTCTATGTTTAGAAAGCAAGAGCCAGGAAAAAAAAAAAACCTCCTCTCCACACTCTTTCAAACTGAAGAAGTCCCCAGCACCTTCCTGGTGAGTATCTTTCTTCCACGACTGACCTTCTCGGGTAATCCTGCAGCTTTGTGCTACACCTTTTCACGAGCTCATCTGCATTCTTCCCACCAGCCATGCCAAGGGCAGGTTTCCGTCATCTGAAGTGGGAAAAGATCATCAACAGTAAGACACTGGCCACCTCCCCTGGAAATAGGTGCTGGTACAGAGGAAGGTAACCAGCTTAGCATCAAACAGCCAAAACTAAAATTCCCAACAGAAATCATCTTAGATACATTGCTTACCTATCCGGGCAGTGGCTGTGTCCTCCCTCCTGCTCATAAGGCTGCCTTTAGCTGTACGAGTCAGTCTCTGAAAAGTTGGCATTTTTTTCTCGCAAGCTATCATTTAATGGCAGGAAAATCCTCTGTATCAGAGGAGGATTAGCGGAGATGGAAGAATGTGTCTGTCCTCTAAAGCTCTCAAAGCAAAACAGGGATTGCAGACAAACCAAACTGATGCTTTCTGCCCTCTGCCAACCTCCCCCACCATTAAAAAAAAAAAAAAAAAACAAACCCACAAACAAACAAAATGATACAGTCCAGCATTGGACTGCTGCCATTCAAACAGCATTGCCGAAAGTCATTACTCTGCTCTCCATTATATAATGGCAGAGGAGGTGGGAGCAGAGGGTGCAGCCTAAATGTGATTATATTTAGGGGCAAGCACAGGCTTATAATTTCCCTTCATTGAGCTCTCCAAACCGACACGGCTTGGGACTCTCTTCCCCCGTGCACGCTTTCCCAGCCCCAGTGCGACTCACGCGCTGCTGAGAGGATGCCGGTGTGCTTTGCTTCACTGGGAATAGCTCCTGAAGGACAAGGAGATGCCAACAGCACTGGGAGAAGGGTCAGCAAACACAGGGAGCTTGCATGGTGTACGAGGGCTTGGTAATAATGAACTCTGCCCTGCCTATGAGTGTGTTTTGCTTGTGATGCTGCAGCTGGTGTGTGGAATCGTAAAGACAGGTTCTGCATGTGGCGACGTTTTAGCATGCAGGATGTGAATTGGTTTTTAAAGCCTTTTCTGACAGAATTATTATGGTTTCTTTGGAGAGTGGGGGCTGAATGAGTGAGTTATTTGAGCCTCCCATGCCTTAGGTAATTGCATTCACCATGACAGAGGGAAAAAATAGCTCTAGTCTTTATTTCTGAGTGAATTATTCTGAGGTTGGTTTTGTTTTTTTCAGGAAATGGAATACCTGATGAATTTATGCCCGATACAGCAGGAAAGATTCAGCTGGGAACCAGCTTGCTGCTGCTTAACTCTTCCTGCAAATGAAAGCACACAGCTACCTCAGGTTTATTTTGTTTTGACTTTCCCTCAGTCTTAAGGCATTTGGCTGGTACCTCAGGGAATTTGGGTCTGTCTAAACAGTGTGTAAGCAGGCTGGTGCTAAGGGGGAGGGCAGGCTGGAGGGAAGGGGGTGACCCACATAGCACCAATTTTATCTGAAGGATATCTTTCCCCACCACCTAGCCGTACCAATTCCCCAGCTTTGCACTTCTGCACTTTGCACCACCGCTGCTTTGCACAGAGGAGGAAAGAGATTTGCAAAGCCACACACACAGGGGTGTTGCAGCCTCCGCCACGGAACTGGAGTACTTGTGGGGACAGAAGTGGCAGCAGCTGGGCGCCTGCCAGCACTGGGGCAGCTGATGTTTCCTATGAAGGTCCCGGCATACCAGGAAACCACAACCCATCTGATCGCAGAAAGCAGATCACTGGCCTTTTGGCCACAAAGAAAATTGCGGGGGGGGGAGCACTAGCCCCAGCACCTTTTTCCCCAACATTTACCAGAGTCCTGAAGGTGGTAACAGAAATCTTGTCTGTCCCAACTGCACATATGCTGTACACAAGGGGTGGAGGCAGTGGGCAAGGAAGGTATGTGGGACTTGGGGATAATTTGGCATGTGATCAGTTGGCAGTTCCCCGGGGACTAGACCTGCTGCTTGGTTTGTACAGCAATACCAAATCTGCTGTCGCACACAAGGAGGGACTGATCTGAACTGAGGCACCACATTTCTGCCGAGGCTTTGGGGCTCTCCTGTGCCTCACTGCTCTTCCTCCACATGCACAGTAAGGGACTGGTGGGGATGGGACATGAAGGACCACTGAGTCCCAGAAAGTGCTTTTGTGATCTGCAGAGCCACCTCCCCAAGAGGGGCAGTTTGTGGGACCTGGCAAAATATATCCCCTAAAGAGGATCCTGGGAACGTCTGCCATGTACAATGGGGGCGGAGGCTGGTAGGTGAGGGGTTTGAGGGGGGCTTGTTAAACTGGGAGCTGTATGCACCTCAGCAGTCACTTTTGGGTGGGGGGAGGACAATGGCAGTAGGTGCTTATTGTAAAATCAGCAGCAGCGATGTCATTAGCAATGCTGCTGAAGCAGGCTCTAGCAGAAGCTGGAGGAAGGCTGGCAGGGAACACCTCTCAGAGAGCTATTACAACAGGCAGCCTCACTGTAGACCAGTGCAGATACTATTAGCTCCTGCAGGAGCTTCTGACAGCAGCTCTGCCATCAGCGTCCCACACACATAGCTCAGTGGCTGCAGCTGGCCTGGTGATTGAGCCCAGCCCCACTTTGGCCTTTTCTACTGCAGCTGGAGGTAGGAACAGCTGCCCCATGTTCTGCCCCAGCATGAGCCTTCTGAGCAACAGCCTCACCAGCCACCCTGTGCTGGCACACTTGGAGCTCCTGCCTGGCCAGCAGCAGCTCCAGGGCTTACAGCAGTATATTTCTGGGTATCAGCTATGGGCAGGAGCCTCACGCACCTCCAGACCACAGCACCGAGAAGATAAGAATATCTCAGCATATGCAGAGGGGGAAGTAAGAGGAGCTGGGGGTGGGAGACACACTGAAGTCACAGTTTCTAGGAAAGTCTCCCACTGCAGGCAGTCAGCTGGTCAGAGAGCATTGCCCTGCAAGTGGCTTCAACAGATGCACCAAGCTCGCCACCCAGTGCCTCCTGTGAACTTCTGCCAGCTCTTGCCACTCCTGATTCATTTCCTGATAACCCTTGGTCCCCAAAGGGCATGACAATGTGAGAAAGAGGCCTGATAAGGAGGAGTTTCTAGTCAGGTAGAAAAAAACCTAAATACCAGAGGGTACATAAAGGAGTGTTGCATTTATTCTTAAAAGAAACAAACTTGGGCTTTAAAACACACCTCAACATTTTTCAGAGCATGACTCATGGCTGGTTAGTGCTGAGGGTTGAGCACCCTGCAAACGCTCAGGGCTGGGAAGCTGCTGTGGCTGCCGGGCTGGAAGCAGACTCGGAAGATACAGACCTTGCTACTGCGACTCTGCATTGGTTTTTTTGCCACCAAGGGCTCTTCCTCATGACCTGTCCTCATGACCTTTTATCTCTGAGAACTCAGAGAAGCCAGAGGTCAACATAGCGGTAGACCTGAGCCCAGAAAGCAAGAGAACTATGCTGACACTGGGGAAAAAAAAAAAAAAAAAAAAAAAGACGTTTACATCTGATCTTCTACCAAAAGAATTTGGAGAATTCAGCCTTTACCGGAGGAGCCGGCTCCGCTCTGGCAGTGTGTGCTGGGGACATAAGCCTTGGCACAGCTTCATGAGCTGGCAGTGAGGACAAGCCCGCCTGGCAGGGCAAGCCTGCGCAGACTTGATGCAAGATTGCTTCTAACAATCCATTTCTTTATGGCCAGGGCCATTTAATGTGACAGTGGGTTAAGGAGATGAATGCAGCTCCTCTCTCTGATACAACTTAAAATGATCACTGGCCACCACTTCTGGTTCAGCTGCAAGTTGAAATATTCTCTTTATGTTCAAAGGTTGGCTAAAAACAGCCAGTGGGACTCTTCTCACCTAACTGAAGGTGAGGTCTCATCTCACCCGCTCTAGCCTGTAGGGGACATCACAGGTCTCAGCAGTGCCCATTTTCACTGATAGAGGATGGCAAAACAGTCAAGGGCATGTAGCTTTTGGGACACCTCCACACCGTTAGACACCAGCCCTGGGTTAAGCTGGGTTCCAAGCGTTGCACGTACGGATGCTTCCACTGCTTCACTTTGAGCAGTGAAGAGGCAGAGCTGCTTACCTGACTCCACTGGCTGCTGAACATCTTCGCTCCCCTGCTTTTTATTCTCTAAGAGCTGCTTGCATTCATGGGACTGGTGCAGGGGAGTGAGGTCCCGGCACCGCAGAGCCCCTCCGCCTGCCCCGGGGCTTTGGTTTCCTGAGCTTCTCTAATAGCGACCGTGGCGGCCACGGTTTGGTGCATACTTCCCTTCATCTCACAGCAGCAGCTGGGTTGCACATCAGAGGCTTTCCTGCTCCCGGAATTGCTGGGGTGACCTTTGAAGTAGCTGCCTCAGCATTTCTCAGCTGTGGGACCTGGGCTGCGTGTAGGGTGGTCACGCAGCCAGTGCACAGCTCTGGACGGCGTCGGTTTGGGGTAGGGAGGAGGAGTCCTCTGAGGGGGGGAACTGCTGTGCTGCGAGCAGACAGGATGGACTAGCACAGCCTGCACCACCACCAGAAGCAGTGCTCGGTGCAGGCACCATGTTGCTGTTTACAGGAGATGGCAGAAGCAGCCGAGGAGACAATTAAGACGTCAAGAGCCAGGAGCTAAGAGCCTTTCCCTCGTTCAGAACAGAGGACAGCTTTTCTTCTGCAGGCAGGGGCTTCGTTTTTGTCTGGACTGAGGCTCAGGCCCCCAGACTTTGCCCAGGCGTTAAGCTCCAGGGCCCTGAGGGCACAACAGCCATCTTAGGGAGGGATCTCCCCTGGGGGAAACCCTGACCCCTGCCCAAGGCCCCCGGACTCCCATTTCAACCCAGCCCTGGGTGCTGCAGCTTGCACGTTGTCACTGGTCCTCTGCCTGGTGCTAGAGCCCCATCACCGCCTGCCCACCCTCATCAGGCTGCTGTGCCGTGCACTCATTGGGCTGTCTGGTCTCACCCCAGCTGGAGAAGATCCACGCTGTCTCATGAAACCCCTGGGAAGGGAAAGCTGCTGTGGTGCCCCCTGCAATGTCCTCCCCATGTCTCCTCAGCAAGGAGGGCCGCCACCAGCGATGGTACTGCTGGGCTGTCAAAATGGCTCCTGTAGGCGGCCACTGTCCCTCATGCCAGAGGCAGTGGCTGGTGCGGCTTGGCCCCAGAAGAGCAGAGGAGGAGAAAAAGGGGAACAAAACTGCCACAGTATGGTCAAATATCTGGCTAGGGGAGATACCTGTGTTTGTGTGGTGGAAACACTGTACTTCTTCCCTAAAGCCAGATGACAAATCTGCAGTTGTTCCTTTGTGTTTCATGGCCTGTTTGTTCTGCCAGAGGTTCTCCAGGGAGCCACTCGCTCCCTGCCAGTCCCACCACCCCTCCCCACCTCTGCAGGATCAGAAGAAGGGGATGGCCCCCAGGCAGGACAGTGTGGAGAACATCACCCACTTCCAGGAGACCCTGCTGGAGAGCACCACCTTAGCCAGCCATGCTTTCTGAAAGCCTCCATGGGCTTGCAGATGGCCCCACGACAGCAAGGTCTCTGGAGAGGAGCTCTTCTGGCTGCTCCTTGCCTCGCTAGCAGCATCAAGGGGGCTGAACAGCATGGTGGCAGCCTGGGACAGAGCTGAAGAGCTCCATGCGCAAGGAGAAGGTTGGGTATCTGTATTTCAGCCCTTTGGAAACAAACCCACCTCACCCCAAAGACCAGTTTTGGCCTCTCTTCCCCCACAGCAGCCTCTGCTGAGTGTCCAGGTTTGTTTGTTCTGCTGGGTGTACATAAAACCGTCCAAGCCTTGACCAGCTTCCCCAGCAAGACACAACAGATGGAAGAACAGCCTGTCACCCAGTTTTACATTCACCATGCTGGCCTGGGTTTGTGTGTGGCACATGGTAGCCCCAAAGCCGCTTCATACCAGTAGCAAGCACCACCTTGATCCATGTCCCTGTGGCGGTGCAGGCATGCTACCCAGCGGCAGACTGCCGTCGCAGAGCTGATCCAGGTGAAAACTGAAAATTTTTTTGCTGCTAAGTTGGTCTGAGAGGGAATGGTTTCCCTAGCCCAACCTGTCACAGCTGTGTTTGGGCTTAGGTAGAGACCCTGTATCTACAATCCCTCTCCAAGGACCCCTTAACAGCCTATTCCCCCCTTGATTTTACACGAGCTCTGAGACACCTCAGCCCATCCTTGTGCCAGCAGCTCCCAGAAAAACCTGTACACTGGCAGAAAAACAGATTTTCCTGCTGAAGACTGGGGGCCCTATTGCAGACGCAGCCCCAGGTGGACACCTACCCATGGCCTGAGAGCACGGACAGTGCTGGGCACATCACAATGCTCAAATCCAGTCCAAGGACGAAGCAGCCCAGCGGCTGCTTCGTGGCAGGGCTCAGCTGACAGGGGGCTACCTGCAGGAGTAACTCTGGGGGACTCTTCACTGACTGGTCCGTGGCAGGAGGAAGCAGGGACGAGACAAAGTGCCCAGCAGCAGCACTTGGCAAGAAATAGCCACCAAAAAGCTGCTTACCCACAGGGAGTGTAAGGAAGTAAAGCCAATAAAGCAGCAGAAAGAGGAGAGGGTCAAGGCAGGCACCAGATCTGAAATCCCAGCCCAACTGCTGCATGATGGCCAAGCCCTGCAGCAGGAGTGGAGGCCCAGGAGCCCACAGCTGCAGCAGGAGCATCTTCTGAAAGGGAACAGCACACTCTAGGGTAGGGAGACTGAAGCAGATGCAGTGCACAGCAAGCCACAGGCTAATGTATTTGTCTGTCAGCCCAAACCTCTGCCGACAGCCCAATTAGACATCACGGAGACCCTGTGCAAAGGGGACAAGGGGTCTGGGGGTTGGAGTGTAGCTCCATCAGGGTAAAATCCTCCCACTGCCTGGTGAGGGCAGGACAAAGGCCCTCTCCAAGACTGTCCAGGACACAGACTTTTACAGCAGCTCACGAGGTCCTTCCCAGCCCATCCTGTGGATGTGGTTTCATGTCTCACTCATGCTAATCAAACAGTAACATTTCCAGCAAAAAAGGAGCAGCAATGGGCTGCTCTGCAGCAAGGGGCTGGGCACTCACCTGGGAAGATCCTGCTTCCCATTGCAACACATGTATATGGGTATATGGATGCAATGCTGCAAAACAACATCATTGGGGCTACCGGGTGACGCCCCACAAAACCCAGAGTAACCTTGGGGAGGGAAAGGGAAGCTGGTCTGAGAGCTGTATTAACGAAAGCTAAAGAGGAACTTTAATCTACATCTCCCACATCTGTGCTGTGACTCTTGGCCTCTATTACAATTTTTTTTTTTTTCTTTTTTTCTAAAACTGGCTGGCCACACTCAGATGTCTCATTTCAGGGATGAACAGCAGCTGGTGAGGCCGGAACGGGGGCTGTGTTGCCCATCTTTCTCTGTGGGGTGTGAGAACCCCTGCCCTCACTTCTGCCTTCGAGCAGCCTTCGACTCAGCACGCTGTGCTGCATCGCCACTTTTGCCTGGTGTGTGGCCGAGCGGGCAGCTGCTGTTCCCATGTCCCACTAGCAGACAGGAAAAGTCAAGGCTGGCAGCACCCCTACCAGCCAACCTGCCCTCCCTGCTGAAGCCAGTCCAGGGGTGCCGGTGGTGTGGAGAGTTTGGGTTTGTGCTGCTTTTATTAGCAGCTGGGGTGCTGCTCTGCCCCAGCCCTTTGGCATCTGCTGGGTCATTTCTATCCTGTGTCATAAACAGAGAGCTGCTGGTTTGCTGCCTAACTCCTCATGCAGTGCTTTCCACAGGCTGCCGCCCAAGGCAGTGACTACTTGCAGTTCCTTGCTGTCTAACGGGAAGGCTGTGCGCTACACACATGAAGGCAAGGACACATTGCAGCGAGCTCTGCTTAATTCTCCCTTAGTGGCTAGGGCTAGTGAGGCCATTGATCTTAATAAAGTTGCCTCCACAGCTATGTATGGGCAGTGCACAATGAACTGAAACACAGCACTGCAAACACCTTTTGAAGCAGCCTTTCTGCACTAAACACACAACAGGCAATATGTTATCCAAGCCAACAGCCCTCCCAGGCCTCCCCAGACAGTTTATTTACCTCCTGGTGATTCATCTCTCCCATTTCTGTGACAGGATCAGTGCTACCTTCTCCCTACTGTATAGCATCAGCATTTGGGACAGGTTCATCACTTACCTGTCTCCGCTTAACTCATGCACTTCTGTCAGGAGCCTGCTCTCTAGCCAGGTCAGGTACTTGGGGAGAATTAGCCAGAAGCCCTGGGACTCTTGGATTGAGCGATCTGGGAGGCTATAACTGTGCTGCAATGTGATTTTTGCTCTAGCTGTTGTTGCACTTTCCCCTGCCTGACTAACGCTTCCAAGTAACAAGGAGCACACCATCATGCCAAGCAACTGTAATTACCTGGTAATAGATCTAAAAGGATAATTCTGTTGTCTGTCAAAGATGTTGGCAGATAGGAAAGGAGCCAATCATCAAATACACGTCAATAACATAATAACCAGCACACTAAACAGAAGGCTAGAGCAGGATACACTTAGAGATGATCTGGAAGATTTGTTAAATGAACTTATTATGCACTCCTGAGCGTGTAATCAAAATGGCAATGCATAGTCAAGCCCAGAGCAGTCAAAGGATCGGGCTGAAAACACAGCAAGAGAGCAAGTTCATTATGGCCGAGTCCTCTTTCCAGCTGATGTTACAGTACAAAGAGCCACATACGCACCTTTCACCCACGCCCCCTCCTAGCAAAGGGGCATGACAAAGTCTCCATGCTCCTCGCTGCAGCTGCATGAGTGAAAGCTTCCTCACACGGTACAGCGCACCTGAACACCACGTGTTGGACCACTAGGAAGGGATGTGTCATGGATAAAGGAAAAAGAAACTCAGAGAGCCCAAAAATGGAATGTATGAAACTGGTGAAAAACCCAGTATTGCTCCAGGGTGCACCAGAGGGGAGATGGAGCAATCACTGGTGCTGGGAGCTGCTCTGGGAGCAGCCAGCGCAGCTGACAGCAGCCGTCTGCTACGCTGCTTTTTCCAAGCCACTACCGAGTTCATCTGCAAGGAGTTTAGATTCTCCAGCTACAGTAATGCAGCTACTCAAACATCCACAACCTGATGTATGCAGAGTTTTTGCACAAGCCTAATATGACTAAAGCTAGCAGAGCTTGGGGGAGGGAGAAGAACAGCCACTGTGGTGGATAAGGAGACAGGCTGAGAGAGTTGGGATTGTTCAGCCTGGAGAAGAGAAGGCTCCAGGGAGACCTTATAGCATCCTTCCAGTACATAAAGGGGGCCTACAGGAGACATGGGGAGGGACTCTTTATCAGGGAGTGGAGCAATAGGAGGAGGGCGTATGGTTTTAAACTGAAAGAGGGGAGATTTAGACTAGATATCAGGAAGAAATTCTTTACTGGAGGGCAGTGGGGCACTGGAACAGGTTGCCCAGAGAAGCTGTGGGTGCCCCATCCCTGGAAGTGTTCAAGGCCAGGCTGGATGGGGCTTTGAGCAACCTGCTCTAGTGAGAGGTGTCCCTGCCCATGGCAGGGGGGTTGGAACTCAATGATTTTTAAGGTCCCCTCCAACCCAAATCATTCTATATCATTTATGCCCGCATACTCTGCTTTCCACTGATTCCCTGCCTCTGATTTTATGGGCTGCTGACATGTTCTCAGTGCCAACCCCGGACATCGCCAAAAAAAGCCCCTGTGGCTGTGTTATGGGCAAACACAGCAAATCCCCCACACTGGGGTGTATTTATGGATCACAGAAGTACATCACTTCTGCTCATGCAAAAGGCTTTGTTTCCTGCCAGCTGCAGCGAGAAGGGGCACAACAGCTTTCTCTAAGACATGAAATCGACAGTGATGGAGGAAATAGTTCCTCTGCAGCAGGGCGAACACTACGCTCTTGGATAGGATCGGCACTGAGTCCCAAGACTAGCAACTGGCAACGTGAAGAGAAAGCTCTACTCCTGCTAGCCCGATAGCAGCAAAGCTGCAGCCTGCAAATCCCTCAGCTGTTTCTAGGTTGCATCTAGAGATGCCATCCAGGTTGCATCAGGTTTGCAGGAGCCTACAGAAGCTGGGAAACCCTCTTTTGCACTTGTCAGAAAAACTGAGCTCTAACAGCTGTGCTTTAGCACCGAGTGTGTTGCAACAAGTTGTTTGAGCTACCCAGCCCTGTTTGAGCTATAACAGAGAGTCAGGAACATCTGCTCTGCGAGTACGGTGGGAAACAGAAAATAAAGAGGAGGTAAACACCACGTGTACGAGGCAGAGGGAGGGAGATGCTGCATAAGTGCATTGATCTAACCGAGCTGTGGGAAATGCGAAGGAGGGCTAGACACTCAGCATTAAAAATAAATACACCAGTGCTCTGCAAGACATCACAGCCCTCCAAAAACCCCTGTGTTCTACCCAGAATTTCTCACTACAGTTATTATTTCCCTTTGATTTAGGCAGAGCTTTCACAGTTCTCCTCTCACACTTACCATGTTGTGCTGGGGTCACACATTTGGCACGTGAGGGTGTGGGACAGGGAAGGGGTCAGCCTGCCTGGACACGCAGGGCTGCACCTCCCTTCACCCTGCTGCCTGGCAGCACCTCCGGGGCACCCAAACCACATCCTCTCCCTCCTTGGCACTGAGTGTTCGCAGCAGCCACTTGGGCACCTTTGGTGACAGCTTGTCTACGATCTGTCTCTCCTACCAGAGCAATGGGCTCACTGGTGTAACAGAAATTCTTGCCTAGCCCTTAAATGTGATAGGGAAACTTTGCTGCTTGGGGCTGCTGCTACAATTTTTAGCAGCGCAATTTAAAAATTGCAAAACAAAGAGCGGACTGTGGAAGTGATGAATTAAAGCACTAAGCCAGGACACCCTCAGTCCAGTAGTTTGGGTAGACGCTTGGTAGGTGGCTTTGACAGAGCATCCCATGGGGTCTGAGGGATGCTACCAATGCTGCAGGTTAGCTGTGTGTTGCCCAAGGGTCTCCAGCTGAAGGGCTACAGCGTCGGGCCTCCCCACAGGGTATGGAAAAAAGCACAGATAGGTCCTTCCCCATTCAAGGGGCAGTAGCATCCGCAGGGGAACAGGACGGGCAACCAGGGCAGTAACAAGGTACAGCAAGACTGGGTTATGCCAGCAAAGCCCAGATCTGAACACACCTTCTCTGAGTGCTCCCCCGCAGCTGTGCTGGGCAGTACCACCCGCATTTAGGTGGGTCCATTCACACTTGAGAGACCTAAAAAGGATTAGGTGTTAGCCAGGGGATGTCAGCAGCACAGAAGCAGAAATATTCTTGAGGCTCCAGGCCTGAATGTTTGATCCAGCTAGGAACAGAAGTGCTTTGGGAGTCTTGAGGTTTAGGCAGCAACTGAGGGAGATCTAAACATTATCAAAGCATCGAACATGCCCACTTTTCCATAAAAGTCAGCTGGGCGTTTGCTCTTCCTCCATCATGCCCATGCATGACCAACCAGCCCAATCCAAATACACTCCGTCAGGTGCCATCGGGGCATTGCTCACAGCCCTTGCATTCCTCCACCTTATTTCTCGTCAGGAGCCCAGCCCCGCAGCCGCTTGCAAGGAGGGCAGGCTCTCTGGCAAGTGAGACTGAAGAAAGCATTTGCCACTCCTCCCCTGGGAACGTGCAGGGATAAACTGTGCTCTGCACCACTACACAGCGATAGTTAACACGAGCAACATCACCTAAGGTTTGTACAACCAGGAGGTTTTTTGAGCACTTGCCTGATAAATCTCTGCTTTCCACCTCATGGGGAGAGCCAAACCCGCAGCACCCTCTCCCCTAAATAAGTGCCCTACCAACAGAAGTGACGGGCTAGCACAGATCAAAAAGGGACTATCCCCCCCTCCTGTCCAAACCATGATACTGTGCAGCAAAATTAATAAATAATGCCAGCAGGCTTCTGCCTGGCAGAAACATACTGAAGGAGGAGACCAGGATTTGCAAATGCATCCGGGGAAGGGGGAGGCGGGGGGGCGGCAGGAGGGGAAAGCATTGCCTTCTGTTTCCTGTACAGCTTCTGCATTTTGCATTAAACCAACCTGTAGATAAAATGCAGAAGCAGCCTCAGGAGCAGAGACCAGACCCCAAGAAAATTCCCCCATCCGCCATGAAAGTCCTCACAGCCAGCCCTTGCTGCTGCAGCCCCTCTCAAGCACACTATGCCCTTGTCCCCGTGCCTGACAAACACTCGCGCAGACAAAAGAAATCAAGGCTCAGAGACTTTGGGCACCAGCGGAGCAGAAACTGCAAAGGTCAAGCTTTTGCACTGTAATTACTTTTGGGGTTTTTTTTTTGGTCTTTCATCTTTCCTAGACACACGGGAAGGCCACGCAGAGATGGGGAGGAAACCACCTCTCCAGGAGGCCCCTTTGGCATTATCAGACCCCTGCCTTGACTACGAGGCAGCCTGTCTTCCTGTACGTGAAATGGGAAACAGCAAGATTAACAGAAACCCAAATCAAAAGACTTAAGTGTCTGCTTTTGAACAAATCTGACGTAAGGCAAGAAAGCTTAACCAGGGCTAGAAGAGCACTAATTATCAAATGGAAAATTAACACGTAATTCATCTCTAATGTGAGCTAATCATTTATAGAGGAGGAACTAATTAAATGGGGGAATTAAATCACCAGGAATTTGCAGAGTGACCAGTTCTGATGGGATGATATGGGATCAGATAATCATGTCAGCTTCATTTTCTTCTCCTCTGGACACAAGAGGTGAGACAGAGAGCAGGAGATTAGTGCAGTGCCTCCTCCTCCCAGGCTGCAGCCTGAGATGACCGCACCTTACTCAGCCTCAGCCTTTTACCTTGGCAAAACCTAAGCAAACGCAGCTGCTAAAAAAAAAAAAAAAATATTAGTAGGTGAGAGAGAAGGAAGTTTCTTTACATAAATGGCTCACAGGGTCATGAAGCACCCTCCTGCCTGAGCTCAGTGCCAAATGAATGACAGAGTGAACTAGAGTCAAAGTCTGGTGCCAGCGCTCTCCAGCAAAGAGCAGGGGTAAAAAGGAGGAGCGTCCCTCCCTTGGACACATGTGAGGTACTTGGAACAAGAAAAAGTTCATTTCACTTGGGATTTCAGTTATGTACGAGCTGTTACTCAGTGCTGAGCAATGGATGGGAGGTTGAGGCTCTTCCATGTCCGTTAATAAAAGCCAATCCACATGGTGCCGCTGACATGCTCCAGGCTGAGTGCAGGCACACAACCTCATTTCTGTCTAATTAGCCAGAGCGGTGTTTATGTCAGCATCATGCTTTTACGACAGCTCCATGCCAGCTGCAGGAAGAGAAATGATACTCAGCCTTGCAGAAACACAGAGCCACATGGGCAGACACCACCTGATCTTTCATAAAGCCTGCCAGCACAGAAATAACTTCTCAGAAACACTTGAACACGTCTGAACAAGCAGAGTGAGCCAATATTGGATCAGCACTTTGCATCACAGGGCTGCAGCATTTGCGATCCAGCCTTCAAAGCCCTAAATTTGGATTTGCTTGGATTTACTGCATCTCCAAACCAATGCCTAAGCCCACCTACTTTCAGTTCTGCTATCTTCTTACAGCATTATGTGCCAAATCCTCTAACAACCCTCCTGAATGGAAAAACACAAGCATTTACACTTCAGAGCAGTGAATAATATGTGGCACCTATAAATGGGTGAGGCTTTGCAAGTGAAATGACATGGTTAGGTCTGGGTGGAACTGAGGGGGGAGGCTGAATTACCTAGTTCATGCAAAGGCTGTGTTTTTTCCACATGTGAACAGAGACTGAAGGAGGCAAATTAAAAGCTTATGTCTCTCTAAAAAAATTAAATTCACTGTTGCTGATTTGTAAAACGATTCTCCAAGTGTTAGGATTTTCCCTGATACTGCATGTACTTGCTGTGGTAACATAACCTGATAACCCTGAGACATTTTGCAGGTTATGCCTGAATGACAATAATAATAGAAAAAAGCAAAACTTGAAAACTGTCGGTACCTGTTAGTGAGTTCACGTTACAGAACAAAATATTCTCTCCTGGAACATGCTGGGTCTTATGCAGATTCAACTTTTCTGGGTGACGCAAATGCTGTAAAAACAACTCTGAGTCATAGAATAAAATCACATAATTCCCCGAAGCCAAATAAGGACAGAACTCAGCCCACACAGCTCTGACTTCCCGCTTTCTTGGTAGTAACAATTTTGTTTATCTTCCCTTCTAAATGATACCATTTGCCCTGCTCTCACTGCAAATCTTGCATTTCCCATCACTCAAACCCATAGTTGGTGTAAATACTGGTATCGTAAAAAACAAAGTCCTGTCCCAGCATTCACAAGGTCTAGCATAAAGCCTGTTACGTGCTCTCTGGGACTAGCTTTGCTAATTGGTATGAAGTCTTTATGAGGAACCTGGACGGTGTTTTCCCAGGCTGGCTGTAGTTTTATTTTGATATATTTTTCACCAAGAGTTCATTTACAGCCCATTAGAGCCAGGCTTGGGTATTTTATGAATGTAATACAGCAGCACGCAAAGAGCACTTAACGCTTTTAAGTCTTTAGAACGCTTTTTAATTTCACAATGCAACTAAATCGTTTCACCACCAGATTTCCCATACACTAAATTGGGCAAGGCCTTGTGCAAACAGTCTTGCAGCATGTAAATAAAGCCTTCAGACTTGATCTGTGGGTGGCATAAATCACCATCACCCTACTGCTGTCATTTTGCATCAGCAGCTGCTGAGCCTTCCACTTTGAAACATTAAGGGCATTTTATTAATAAGATGGGAGGAGTTGCAGAGGAAGAGTTGTATGTAATAAACAAGATGGGATGGATGTATTTGCAGTGCATGTAAACGTATTGTTTTGTTTGGTTTTGGTATCGTTGATTTTCCTTCCTCCTGGCTTGACAGCATCTATGTGTGAGATCTGAGTGTCCATAATGTAATGTTTGCATGGCAACGCACCGTAAGCTTGATCTAACTGTAAAGCAAACAAGAGTTATTTGTGTCCTTACTAGTTACTAACAGCTCTCTTCAGTTTGGAAGACGAAGTGACATACCCCTGGCTTCACGTTTTGCAAAGCAAAAGCCTCTTCAAGTGGGTGAGAACGTAGCGGTGTGTTTGTATATTGTTCCTGCCTGGTGATTGGCATATAAGATATACTGGTGCCTGATTAAGATACGCACGCGCTCCTGGGTAGCAAAGCCATTAACACAGCACAGACACACTCGAAGTGTGGGATTTATAAATCAGAAAGAACAAACCGTGCTGTGACCTACCAGAGCTTTAACTCATCCCTCGGCTGCTGTGCCACAGCTTCAGCCGGCCAACGCACGCTCGCACAGCTGCACCCCCTGTCAGCCTTCTGTTTAGCCATCCCTCCTTCTTCTCCCCGTGCTTAAGTGCCTTCCAAGTTACCACTAGTAACTGAATATATTTACTGAATATAATCGAGGTCTCCAAGAATAGAAGAGATCTCATGCACATTTGACATTTTTGTGTTTAACAGTAACGTTTATGAATTTGAGGCATGTTTTTCCACTGTGTTTTTTTAAACACAGTAAATTCAGTCTGGTTTTAATGCTGTTTTTTCCTGAAAGGTCTACCAGATCTCTAAGGGAGGCTGTATCACCAGTGTGTCACTTGATGAACAGCAAAAGAAGTAATTTATTCAGCCCCTTTAAAACTCCTGTATCATTAAATCCAGTGTAGCGCAAACGTTTGAGAACTGTTGAGAAGAAAATATGTCTCTATTAAAGCTCCACTACTCTTGTCTTTTTGATTAAGGAAAAGCAATTTTATACTTCTGAGACCTCCCACACCATATTCTTAAGAGATGAAAGCCAGGAAATAGTCTATCTGACATTCCTCATTTGGGGAGAAAAAGAAACACTTCAGAGTTCCTTTGTATATCATAAGCTACCTAAAAAGAAATGACTGGGTTTTTGACTGTCTTGCCAACTTTAATCCACTGATAAGCCTGGAAAACGTAATGCAAGTTCTCCTGGGATTTACATGTCCACATGAAAGGATAAGTGAAAATTGCAGGTAAGCATCTCTAAAGAAGAGAAGGGGCAGCGTTAGTACCCAGCCATCCTGGCACAGTATCTGTAGTGCTGTGTGAGCTTAAACTGGGGGCACAGCAGCGACTTCCACTTGGACAAATGATACACGTAATCCTACGGTGCAGTCCTGTCTACAGTAGTCACCAAGAAGCTTAGGGAAATTTCCTCCAAATACTGTTATTCAGTTGTCCAACTTGTACTTTTGTTTGGTTTGGTTTAAGTGCTGGCCTTTCTCTTCCATCAAAAGGAATGTCTTACACTGAGATTTATACAAACGGGCTGCACGGCAAATTGGTAACAAGCCTTTGCAGCCCAAATATTTGGTTCTTTACCTGTAAATAGACACCGTGATCAAATCTGAAGTTTACAGCCTAGGAAGGTCACTGGAACACTCTGCCCCTGTAAAGCTACACATAGACATATCCTATTTTAGCCTTGCACACAGAAGACTGCAATGCAAACACCAATGCATTCCCAGGATGCTGATGGATGTTATGACCTTTGCTTTTCATCTTGCATCTCCTGCTTCTGTAACTCATAGAAAAAATTGCACCTCCATCTCTCAGCTACAAAAGATGACGGGAGATGTGTTCACAAAGCAGTGAGGCTGGAGCTGTCAGAACTGAAGCCAGCGTTGACTGTTTCACTCTGCAGAGGGCACTTGTTACTCCTCCGGTCAGTCACCAGACCATGTTGTGTACAGTTTCACAGCTGTCATGCTGAATATTTTAAAGGACTGTTTTTTTGCCAAGTCAGAACACATTCACAAACCGAGAGATCATCTCAGGACAAAGCCTGTCCAGGAAAAAGCCTGTTTCTGTTTTGGCACTGCAGCTTGGAGAAAGAGGGTACAGATCCCAGGACCGTCACAGCTGGAGTCTGTTTACGGAGGTTTAAAACACAGACTTAGCTAATCTCTGAATTTCCTAAAGCAAAACATACAACACTGCTTGTTTATTCCCTCCAGATGGGAATTTCATCAGATGAGGTCTGTAACATCTCACTAGTTTGCCAACCACACTCTCAAAGCCCACAGGTGATACTTCGGGGAGATCAGAAGAAAAGTAGACCTAACAGACTGCTATGAAGCATCCTCCCTAAGAAGCTCTCATTAGCATCAATCTGTATGAATTATGGAGTTAATCCTCCCTACTCTCATGAGTAATCCTATGTATTTGCACAGCAATTCAGATAAGAAGCTACTCTGCTAGATGCTGCACAATCATGGAGCAAAAGGCTACAGGACATAGAATCATAGAATAGTTAGAGTTGGAAGGGACCTTAAAGATCATCGAGTTCCAACCCCCCTGCCATGGGCAGGGACACCTCCCACTAGAGCAGGTTGCTCAAAGCCCCATCCAGCCTGGCCTTGAACACCTCCAGGGATGGGGCATCCACAGCTTCTCTGGGCAACCTGTTCCAGTGCTTCATCATCCTCACAGTAAAGAATTGCTTCCTAATATCTAATTTAAATCTCCCTTCTTTCAATTTAAAACCATCACCCCTCATACTATCGCTACACTCCCTGATAAACAGTTCCTCTCCAGCTCTCCTGTAGTCTCCCTTCAGTCACTGGAAGGCCATCATCACAGATGGGATCTGTGTTCCCGCACAGGTTTCCTGTTACCCCACGAGTCCATTGCTAGAGGTGGCTATCACAGGCACTGCCGCACCATGACATCCTCCGGAGGGATGATCCCATTTGGGTAAAGGAAATAAATAACCGAAAGGAGACATATCCCACAACTGACAAGGTGGGACGAGGTATAAAAAGATGGTGCGGAAAAAGTTTAGGCAGGAGTCCTCTGGTATTAAAGTCAAACTACCTGGGGACAAGGTAATGAAACAGATGGAAAAAGTTTGGAGCCTGGGACCTGTGCAGTCCTCTGCTTTACCCCCCTGTGTGCTCAGGGGCCTCAGATTGCCTCTGAACTTGCTTCAGTCCATCAAAATACACAGGAACACGAGTAGCCATATACACATGACACATGACTATACACCAAAACATGAAAGCTGGAACAGAAGAGTGAAAGGTTGTGTTTCAACGTGCAAAACCCTTGTCTGAGGCAAACTGAACTATCATCAGTTAAAAAGGAAAAATTCCTACACTGTGTAAGAGTCCAGTTCTAAAACCAGTAGCCCATGCACTCTCCCATCTGCAAAAACAGGCTGAGCTCTCCGAGCAGTGGGCTGAACAGAAATACCTGAGGGTTGTCTGCAGCCCTGGCCGCGGCGGGGGCGCTCTGCAGAGGAGCCTTCATGTGACCGGCAGCGGGTGCTGCCCAAGGGACCCGACTGCACACAGGAGCCAAGTGCCTAAAGGGGAGGGCAGGTAAATGCTTCCCAACCCTCCTGCACACATGCCCTGCCTTTAAAAGGAAGAAGGGATGCTTACAGGAAATATCTTCACTAGCAGACCTGTTCATGAAAAATAAGTACAGGTCTGTATCTAGGATTACTACGTTGGATTGTGGGGCCGGGGGTGGGAGGGGTTACAGCTCTTGAAGAACAGCATCTTTGATCAAAACAGCAGAGTCAGGAGATACTGAGCTCTCGGCTAGATGAAGAGGCATTGAGCTAAATTAAAGATTAATGTTAGAACTTGAAGCATAAATTAATCTCACTATTGGCTATACTGGGTTAGAAATTGAATTAATTTCTCATCACATGAAAGGGGCTTGAGCACTCTCTCTGGGATTTTTAGTGTTTCCCACTAAAGGACAGTAGTTTTACATTATTTAAGTCAGCTAGGATAAGCCTGGCTCCTCTCTAGCCAGGGTTACTGGCACTTCACAATGCAAACATGCATCCTGTACCAGTTGGGCTGTGGAGACGAAGCAACATGGGATGGAAACGTTTTGACACTAATGTACTCCAGTCTTAATGGCTCTTGCCAATCAGCAATCACTCCACTAGGTCTGACAGCCTTCTCTATTGCACTGGGATCGCTATTTCCTTATTCCCTATATGCTTCCTTTCCAATTTGGTCTGGAAAAACCTGGACATTTTTCCTTCCTGCCTGCTCCTTTATTAATACCGTTATATTATCTTGCAGGCAAGATGCCCAGCATACTTGAAAATGTGCTCTGAAAGTCACTGGTGACACAACGTACAAGAAGAACAGAAATCAAACCCATCAACATCTAAATTTTAGCTACTGGTTTGCTTGCTCTCCTATGCCCAGCACTATTCCAGGCCAGCACTCCAAGGACCTCTCAGTGATCCCAGCAGAACAGTGACATGATCGGAACCTTCTGCTGGGAGAAAGAGAAAAGCACAACCTGCTCTAGACCTATTTTTGAGGGCAGCACCACAGGTTAAATCAAGGTGGGTAGGAGGTGTCATCCCACAGCCACAAGCTTTTCCTCATCTCCCAGCGTGAGGGAACACAAATTTGACATTCAGGAGGGACAATAGGAACAAAGGGTTAACACCAGCCAACCACAAGTTAAAAGGCTAAATAACTCCTGTATTGGGAAGGAAACCAAGATGTTTCTGTAGCAAGAGAGGATCAATTCAGTGACATACAAAGATGTTCAAAGGAAAAATGTGTTGTGTAGCTTGTAAGCAGGGGGACTCTGGAAAGCTCTGCATGGAAAACCCAGGAAAGCCATATCCCCTGCTTCAGTCTCACAGTATTTTTCTCAATTCGGCTCTTGCCAGCACTAACTAATCCAGGACATTTTCTCTACCCACAAAGCTGATCAAGCATATCCTCCTGCCAGCCTGCGAGCGTCAGCAGCCAGCTTGCACCAGCGCCAACATACACAGCTGCCATCCCTCCTACCTCCCCCACAAGCCAGTGTCTCCATCTACACCGTTCCCAGCTTAGCCCCCCACAGCCTCGCAGATCGGGATGCAGACTGGGATCTGTTGTGCTCTTCCCACGCCTTTAAAGCAGGAAGATCCAAAGCTTTGATCCCATTCCCACTTTGTTGTTGACATCAAAGGGCAAAGCCTACGCCACGGCTTCCTGCAGCACGGCTGGGTTGCCCTGTCAGTAAAACATAGTTCCCCCGGACTGGTGGCAGAACCTCTAAAACTCATCATTTATGGTAGCAAGTAGCAATCCTACTACTAACCACTCACTGCCTTCGAGGCTTAAAAAAGTCCGGTCCTTCAACTAAGCCTCACGAAGCAGCGGAGGAAGGACTGTCCTCAGCTGCCCACCAGGAACACCAAATCAGAAGATGTGAGAGCTGCTGAACCAACTTTCTTCCCACTTAGCATCAGCAGGAAACTTTCCTTTCAAGAAAATAGCAGTGAAGGTAGGCCAAGAGCCAGGATGCTTCAGAAATAACTGCCTCAACTGTCTCCTCCAAGCTTGGAAAAGTGCTTTGCAAAAGCATTAATTGAGATGATGTAACTCTAGTGTAGGCCTCAGCAGAATCAGCCCTGTATAGAGCACACAAAAGGAGACAAATGAACCTGGAGCTTAAAGGTTCACTTTTGTTCTGAAAAATCCAATAGACGTTTTCTCTACAACATTTCAGAGAGCAGGACGGGGCTATAAATCACATCTACTCTACAATCCATACGCTGACCACACAGGCTGCTGAGGCTGTACTTTCATAAATCGGTGCCAACTTTGTAAAATGAATATACAAAATAATACAGTGAATAACAAGACAAAACCTCTGGCAGCCCAGGTGCCCCTGCTGCTCTCTGAAGCAGCTCACCCCCACGTTTTTATCATCAGATGGCACCCACACACAAGCCCTGAGCCTGGAGCACCAAAGGTGGAATTGGTGACACGCAGTAAAATTTTGAGTCGCGCTGCGACAAAGAAAACGGCATCACATGGCCATTTGACAGGGCCGGTCAGAAACTCTTCAACAAAAGTGGTCTGTGGCTGTTAGAAAATGCTGATACTTCAAAAAACATTTGTAAGGCGAGGCCATTGTGAAAAGTGGTTCAGAACTGTCATAATGTCAATCTTGAGCGATTCTTTAAAAAAAGTGTAATTTGAGAATAGGATTTAGAAACTAAAAAAGCCACTTTAATATAATTTTTAATAAAGGGAGCAGTACAACAAGTAGCCTGAAGTTATCAAACAACCCAGAGTTAATGTTACGTCAAAGACGCTGCTATTTTGATCCTATGCTCTGTATTGGTAGACAGGAAAAAATTTTAAAGTTGAAAGATTCCATGGAAAAGGAAAAATCATTCCATCCAGTCTAATATTTAATAATACAGCATGCTCTACTAAACAAAATTAAACATAGCATGCAAATATAAACTAGCTTCTTCCTCATTTTGGAAGTTATTCAGTCACTGCATTCTGGTATTTTTATACTCCTGAAAAAATAATAATTTAAAAAAACCCCTTCTCATCATACAGCTATATCTTCTGAACTGATGAGAATTTAGATAACAAGTAGTTCATATTTTTGAGGACTACATACAAATTTGACAGCCACACCAATTTACAGTTCTACCAGCTACTGTTCTGGGTTAAAAGAATTCAATGACCTATGTTTAAATAATCTGCAGTAATAATTCTGCTGAGAAAAACCTTGAAGAGCTGTCTTCCTGCGGCTCAGACAGGACCTATTCCTTATGAGGTCCCACCTGAGCAGCCCTGCAAACTCTTCACCTGGAGGCACGGATCTGCCACTCTGAATGGCAGTGCAGCTGTAGTCACACCTTCCCCTGAAAGGAGACCTTCACACTATGAACAGCCTACTTGAGGCAAAATATTGTGCAGGAACATCAAGGGAAACAAGACTAGAAATTTTCTGCCTTTGGAGAAAGCAGGTGGGTCTCTGAAAAGTACCCAAACCAAGTAGAGTTTGCAGATGGTGGCTGAAGAGCTTGGGGAAAAAAAGGGTTAGCTGGTTAAGAAGGATGAGGACAGATCTTTGGGAATCAGGTTTCTGGGCTTAGTAGGAAGAGTCAGGGAAGACGAAAGGAAAACAGAACGGTTTTAAGCCAGCAGGACAAATGGCACAAACACGTGGCAATAAATGGCTGCTGGTCCCTGACTTCATGGCTGGCAATTTAACGCCCCATCTAAACACTGATGGAGACAAAACCTAGCACAGAACTAATCCCTCACCACAGAACATCTGGTGATTGCAAAAGGAAAACCACTCAACAGCCAGGGTAACTAGGAAACTATGCACCACCAAAAAAAAAAATTTCTATTTCCAATTGAACCATCCATGTGGAAACTCATTCCTTGTCCCTAAGCATGATCAATGATATCCATGTAATTCTTGACAAGTCTTCACCTAACCTGCTCTTAAAAGGTTTCCATTGCTGCAAGTTCCACCTCTGATCCAATGCTTTCAGCTGAAGAACTGAACCTGAAGTAGCACTGAACCCATATGGGGTGTCTACAGCCTGTCCATGTGAGCTTGTATTGTAAAACATGATCAGATTTCTAAACTAAAGTTGCACCCTTTATTAAGAATATTTGAAGAATTGGTCAAAGCGGTATGATCCTTTCCTTACATCTAAAAAGCGTAATTTAACCTCTAGTGCATCCTAGGGAGAGTCTCCACTGAGTTAGCAAAAGCCCCAGAAAAGTGGTGGTGTGGTTATCAGGTAAATATTCTTTAAGCACGCTTGTTCAAGCAGACATCAGCAAGGACCCAGAGGTGTCCTGATGCTTCTGTCTTGCTAAGACATTCACAACCTATGGCACAGGCTGTGGCAGAAAGTTCAGCAGAGCGTTGCAGGGTTCCACTCCTTATTTGCTACCAGCTATGGGAATGCTGTCTCGTACTGCAGCATACACTGAAACCTGCCACCATTTCATGAGTGGTTCCTGTCAAGCGTAGTTCAAAGTTGTCATTAACTCCTTTAAGAATATCTCAGAGTTTTACAGCAAGGGAAGCAAGGGTGCATCACCTCTGGTACTAAACTGAAGACCAGACCAGCAGTAGCAGAAAACACCTCTTAAAACCCTGATGACCACCACAAGACTTATCTTGCACGGGGAACTTCGCTTCCCAGGGAGCTACTGCTAAAAAAGTAATGACTTCCAAGGCAAGGGCAATGGCTGCCGTCCGAGTGTTAGTTCCCATGGTAAGACAGAGTGCCTCACGCTGCTCCCAGCTCCCCAGGTTATCATGAAAGGAAGTTGATGTTTGCATAACAAGAGCAACATGGGGTCAACTCTCTTAGGGGAGAGCTGGGCTTCTGGATTCCAACTCGGCCACTGGCTTCTTGCTCGACTGCTTTGTGTCTCAGTTTCCTGGCAAGGCTGACCTCCTCCTTAAAGCATGCTGAGACTTACTCGTGAGAAGTACTGCAGAAGCACTAGTGGTTGCGGTGGGCCTATCATTCTAATTTATTCACATAAAATAGGCAAGTACTTGAGTGCCTGTGGGAGTTAATCCATTTTGTCCATAAAGTACATTGTGATTCAACAGTGGTCTAATTACCAGATTCCTCAGCTGTTTAAGGAGTGAGGAGAGGATGTATCCTTCTTTGGACCAGCTGATATAGTTAGACACAATTTAAATAACATAATTAAGGACGTATAGAGTCTTTTCACCCAGAGTCCCTAGCGTATCTTCTTCATACACAGATGAAGAGGAGAGAGCTGGAAAAGATCAACAATGAAGTACTTTGTTTTCATAAGCCAGTCCTCAGCTTTCAAGTGTTTTTACATTTCTTCAGAGAACACTTCCCATAACCTGAATCTAATCTCTGACTAAGCTCAGCACACAAGTGGTAGTTAACAAACAGCTTTAATTAAGACTCCCGGTCCACTTAATTTCTGGCCGTTCCTTCTTTGTAAATAGTGTTAAGCGTCTGTTTCCCTTGCTTCACGAGAAATGCTTTCAATCACATAAGCCTCTGAGATCTCAAGCACCATGAGAAGCAATGTTTGTTTCAACTGCAAGAAGTGTTTACCAGAAAAGATAGAAACCAAAGTTAACAATGGAAGTTGGATTAGAAAGAACCACAAAAGTAATTATTTGAGAAATGCTATCAGAAATCTCATTTACCTGTCTTGTTATAGCAGAATAATCAAGGAACATTCTAAGATGTCCCATGCCCTCCCAATAAGGGCAGTGACTTTTTTTAAGATTAATCTACTTGCAAATTACTGTTTTTAAGTAAAAGCTAGAAGTCCTAGGTGAGATGACAGATGAGGTAGGATAGGGCACTCCAGTCCTTGCTTGAAAAAGTTTACGTCTTGGTGCTGACAGGATGCCCAAGAGACGAGGAGAATAGTTGCAACATGATGACGTGCCTGGCCCCAGCTAACCCAGAACAGCAGCACAGCTAGGAACAGATGCTTTGTGTCTTTGCCTAATCCTTTATACAGTTTCCTCCTCAAATTTATCACTACTACTTCTTTCCCACTGAGTCATCAACTGAAGGAGATTAGATAAACTCTTTAACCACTGAAAAAAGCCCTCTGGTACTCAAGTCCCTCCTTGAAGTAATGCTGGTGCATTTCCTGCACTGAGTATCTAAGTATGTAATACCAACAGAGACCTATCAATTTATTCCAGATTGTACTTCAGCCTTCCCTGCGACACCTGTAGTCATAGCCTATCACAGTATGCCCCTTG
Organism: Numenius arquata; assembly: GCF_964106895.1. Taxonomy (NCBI): domain Eukaryota; kingdom Metazoa; phylum Chordata; class Aves; order Charadriiformes; family Scolopacidae; genus Numenius; species Numenius arquata. The sequence continues at coordinate 47,169,946 of NC_133576.1, forward strand.
ATGACAAACGCTTCACCTGAGAAATGTAACTTGGATAAAACAGCAGTGGGAACAAAGTTTTCATCACACCAAATATGTAATTTAACGTTGTCACAGTACTGAAACCTGTACAGATCATCAGTCAGATTCAGCACTGTGTAATGTGTGCTCTGAACACATTGAACACCTGTTTGAACAATGTAATTCCTTTAGCAGCAATATTTTTGGCTAACAAATCAGAAGACATGCATGGTAAATTTCCCCTAAAGTGGCAGGACTAAGAATGAACCTATTCTTAAATGCAGTTTAGAGCAGAATTTCAATTGCTTCCAAAAACTCTCTGCAGAGATGCAGTGCCCTGAATGACTAAATACAGAACAGAATTTCCTTCTACCCTCGCCCTAAAGGGACAGCTAAGACCTAAGAGACAGGTAGCACTGACAGCCTCTCCAGACCTTCCCTAAGTAATGCCAAGAAAGCACTAAGGGTAGCAGTAGAGGACCATTATGGTAGGTCAACGAGCGACACAGGCCCTATCACCAGGACGCTTTTCCTCGTCCTGGCTCTGGTCCAGGACTGCTTTTTTAACCATCAGCAAGTTGCTTCAGCTGGGTAAGTAATATTGTGTGAACAGGGGATAATCACACAGACCATTTTCCAGAGACTTACTTCCACAAATGCTATGTAGGAGCAGTGCTATGTACAAGGCAAATGATTCAATGAAGCAACCAACCAACTAGGAGGCCGGCAGAACCACAGATAGAATCTGTACGGGTATGTCTTCTGACACCAAGTGGTAACCATGATATTTTCATACAGTATTTTATGTTATCTCTTTAGCCTTGGCAATCTTCTTCCCCTCAAAAATAATGCAGTTGTGACTGCCCTGTGAGGTTGGATTGTGTGTTAGCGCAACAGATCTAGCCACGTTCACTGGAGTGGAAGAGCTGACAGCAGAGTAGGAGTGAAACTACAGACTTCTCCTTTACTCCCCTCCCCCAAAGCACGAGAGCTAACACTGAAGATCTGTAATTGGATGTAGATCATAATAACTAACTGCAGGTTATTTTCAGGAACACATCGATCAATATGAGCAACAGTGAACACTGCACTTGATGAAGATTCACAAACTCAGGCAGCTACAGACACACAGTTTTAATGAGGTATACAGCGCAACTTTTGTTTGATTGCCATGGTGAAAGCCTCAGCAGCATCCTGCTTGCGCAAGTCACCTTTCCTGTACTCAATCATTGCCTAGATTTCATACTTGCACCCAACAAAACAGTAACCAAATCTCTCTAGTAACCCCACTGCTCTCAACATTTACGAGAATCCACAATAGGACATTAATCTAAATCCCTCCCACCCCTTGTCACCGTAGTCAAATGGATGTTGTCTCAAGACCACTGCTTATCTCCACAAGTCACAGTAATCTCACTGGCAGAAACAAGTGTAGGTTTTCCTATAGCCTTTCACTATAACCTCTGCCACTGCTGGCGTATGCAGCCATTTACTGCATAAGGACTGATACAACTCCGATTTGCAAGCAAAGACAAATCATTAATCATTTTCACCACTCGACAGCCCTTTTTCTTTACCTTACAATTTAGGATTTGTTTTCCCTACCCATTCCCAAGTTCTCTTTCCGCATTTATCATGAGAAAAATTGTGCTGCCCAGTACAGACTCCCACCTCTGCGGGAACAGGCTCTGTGCTTCTCTCACCACAGTACTTCAAGCGTCCTAACACTCCTCATACCTGCAATTTCCCCAGCGGTCTAGTTTCAACCTCGTATCACCAGAGCCAAATTGCTTCCTCCAGCCTCAATGAAAGAGAATCTTCCTAAGCCTTTCTGCCACACATGAGCACCAGACTTCCCCCTTTGGTTTTCAGCACTCCTTAACCCCTCCACTACCTTTAGGATCCAGAGAGCGCTGCTCACAGGCCTGGCCTAGAGCTGCTTCACTGTGCTCCTATGGTTTCAGCTGCCCCACTTCTGCCACACCTGGGCTTTCTTCAACAGCCTTTGCCAGGAACAAACCTCACACTCAAGCATCAAGTGCAAGCCCTTTGAGAGCTTGACTGCCAGGTCCCATGGGCCACCTCCACAACACACAGCACTTCACCCTAACTGTGGTTCTGTGTTTCCACAAGTTTAGCTACACGATATGCAGGAGGGAAAAACTGCCAGGTTAGAGCTTTTGGAAGCTGCTCAAGTGCATGTTGCACATCCAGGGACATAGCATGACAACACAAAGCCCTGCATGATGAGGTTGATAATTGGCACAAGTCTAAAGCAGGTAAATTTAGTGTGGTCCACACTCGGTGTGCTAAAAGCAGATCCTCCAGCAAGCTAATCTCCTCCTCACCATGATTCTTCAAAGCCCATACACATTGCTCATTGGCAGTGTACCAAGTAGGGAACATTCCTTTTAAAGAGGCGCAGTATAGGAGTCTGGGACTGTATGTCCTCATCACACCTCTACCAGTCATCAACCCGTACCATGTATCTGCAGCACTCTTTTGTGGATCAGTTCCCAGCGTCACTGTCTCACAGGGCATCCACCAGTTCCCAGTGTCATTTCAGCACTTTAAACCTTGGCTCTAACATCACATTCTTCTAAATGAGGAAATACTTTTGTTTAGCTTCAAAGATAGACCAGGAACACCCAAACCTATTCCTTCAGCTCTATCTATCCCCTTGGATATTCCAATACTTAACCTCATTCTGGCCTACTTAGAGCTCCGTCCTGTAGCTTAGGTTTTAGAAAACTAATTCAAAACTGGAACATGGGTATATATTTGCTAACTGGGGGGAAGAAGGGGCACGCTTTTTTGAACGAGGGAAGAGGCCAGGCACTGCTCTTTTCCCCACAGAATTTCACATGCTTGTTTTCAATGAGGCTGCCTAGCAGCAATCAACAGGTAAGGTGTCCCAATTAAAGCTGTCTACTGCAAGGCTAAGTTCAGAGACACAGCTGTGAGATGAGGTCCTTAAGTTGCTGAGAAATCAAGTCTGAGCGCAAGTTCAATAAATTATAATTATGCTGTTACAGCCAAACTTGGTACCCTTAAGGAAAATGATTAGAAGGTGGTCTCCTCATCTGTCCCACATCTGCTTTCTTAGCTTCTCTAGAAAACCTGCACAAGTACCAAACACCACGGAGCACCGGTTATTTTAAGGTTGCTACAGCTACAGCCCTAAGCCTAGCTGCCATTTCTAAGCACACTGACGTGTACCACACTAGATTCACCTGCTTCCAGAGTGGCACGTGAATGAGACTACTTGGGCTACAGATCTTGGAAACCAGAAGAGTGACGCTTCACAAATGAGTAGACTGTGCAGTTCAACTTTTTTATTTTAATAAAATCAAGAATATGCACAGCACATGCAGTGCTAGCATCTAAACTAATACAATAAGCAATTCTAAACCTACAGTGACTTGAAGTTCAATTTTCACATTCAGCAAGTTTAAATCCATTCTTGCATATTGTTTTGAATCCTTGTATCTGAACTGAAAAATATTGCTGGCTGATAAAACTTGCTAAAATGCACAAGTCACTGATTATGCCAATACAACAAAGATAACCACATGTTTGAGGATTGCAATGTGCCAGACATTCACTGAAAAAAAAAAAACACACAACTAAACAAAACTCACGCAACAAACATCTGAGAATCTGGACACTTCACATCAGTGTTTAGAAGTGTTTCATTAATATCTTAAGACAAGTGTATCAAAACCTTGGCATGTTTAATTTTAAGTTGCCAATTTTTGTTTTACTATCAGAAAGTTATGGCTACACTGCCAATGCCGGGTCTGCTTAATTTGACTTAAGAGTTTAATATGACTTAAACATTAAAAGCTCACACTACCCCGAAATATATAATTTCACGCATACGGTGACATTCAACATTCAAGTGCCAGTGTTTTTGTACTGTCTTTTGGTCAAGTTTCTTTAAACTTTCAAAGAATCACTTTTAGGCTTACAAAAATAAATATTTGTCAAAAATGTTCAATAAATATTACACAAAACTAGCAGCAAAAAGTATCTAGAAATCTGTCGTGTGCAAATAGTTTTCTTCCCAGCTATCATTCCCGTGGTCCCAAATAAGTTTTAGAATCTATTTCCTTCTCCTTAAACAAGCTGCGTTCAATCTCCAAGAGACAAAATAAGATTGGAAGTTAAGGACACGCACACAAGACATATATAAAATTCTCTGAATGTGCAATAAAAGAAGTATTTTGTAAAAAGTTATGGGCAAAATGTACAAGGGCCTAAACCTAGACTTGAAATAGCACCATAACAAATGACCTCAATACTGTCAAGTGCACCTACTTAATAAAAGTTTTAGAACAAGGCACAATACACTTGAAAAAATCTATTGCACTTTAGGAGATTTTTGCCATTTTCCTATGCCACTGTAGATTAGTTGTTAACTGCTCTGGCCACAGAGTTAGCACAGAAATTCCAAGTGGCAGAGGCATTTTTCTGGTGGACAATACTTATCTTTGGCCAGATTTAGCATAAACAGACTATAAATACAATGGAAACCTATGCAACTAAAACTGACTAAAACTGCACTTTAACAGCAGAATTGAAACCTTGTGCAGTTTATGTACATTTCCAACCTCTGTGATCTCAGGTTTGTTACTCTTCTGGAGCCGTTTTACAAAGTCTACAGTAAGCCAGTTTAACATCTCCACGCAGCTTGAACAGAGTAATGTGAATCTGCATTAAAATAAAGCCTGCTGCATAATTCTTCCTGTTCATACCCTCTTGACCAAAAAACATCAACACTAGCATGCGTTATTAGACCAAAAATTCAGTCAGGCCCTTAAGGAGGACCAATCACTGCCATGGTCAGCCATTCTACCATTTCAATTTCATATGGCAGGCATTTTAAAAAGTCTAAATAGATGAATTCTCCTAAAAACTATTTCAAGTTATCAGACCTTTAAACGTTCCCTGTAATGTTCTGCCCACATTTGGCTAGCTCACATTGATGATCTGCCTAAATATTGAAAAAGGAATTGCTGTATTTACTTGCATTAACTTCAAAAACAGTGCTTTTAATGTATGCATGTATCCATACATCATCTCATCATGACTGGAATGGCTTATTAAAGGCTATCAGGTTCTAAGTACCTATCCAGGATAGAGTGAGCAAATCAGAACTTTAACTTAGTACAGTTTTGCCACATTAGAAACTAATTGCATTGATATGCTTCAAGATGTTTTATTTTTCAAATCTGCAAATACCAAAAGCCCTAATGCAGGCTACCGCATAAGTTTTTCTTTGTAATATTATGGATGAATCAGTGATTCCTGTTTAAGTTGTATCACACCTGTGTGCCAAGGTTTGATTTTAGCCCAAGTTCAGTAATTTTTATTTTGTCAAAACAATTGATATCTTGAGCATTACTGAGCCAACAGGACATCAAAATAAAAGTTGTCTAAAGTTAAAGGCACAGTACATTAACAAACAAATGATCCTCAGTCACAAAATCATAAATGCAGTTCCTGGGTGGGGATGGGTGGGAGGGGAGTTAATCCTGACTACAGCAATAGAGTCTTCAAAACCACCTTCAAGATAGGGCTACTTGTTCCTTTGTTTCCATCTTGTGACCTTGAGCTCCCTTAAAAAAAATTTCAGTGGAGAATCACAGCTGGTAATGTACTGCGAGTTCTTGAAGCTACACAAGGTATAGTCTGGCTAAGTTACATGTGGTTTCCATATTAGCTTGTTTGGTAGGGTATCTGCTGCAAGCAGATTCAGTTGCCCCACCAGTCAACCCCCTGGGAGTTATAGTTTCCTCCATATCCATCACTGTTGTAGAAGCCTCCATAACCACCACCTACGAAAGGCAAGAGAAAGTGATGCTTAATTAACCCACTGAAGACTTGAGCCTTTACAACAAGAAAACAGCCCAGGGCACAGACAGAATGCCTGTTGTCTATTAAAGGAAACCCACCCAGAAGTACTAGCAAATGCACACATTAACTGAAATGTTGGAAAAGATAGATAGTATCAAACTTATCAAAGACAGGTAACTTGCACTAGTGTAGATCCAAGAAGGATGCTGAGACATAGCAAAACAAGCACCAGCTGACCTCATATTTAAGTAACACATACAGAAGTTTATTACTACAGCAAGCATTTTAGATCCCGTTTTGTATTTGCCAGCACTGCTTGCCCAGCTTTTCTTACCTCCAAATCCTCTGCTGCCACTCCCTCCACTGCGGCTGCTGGTTGATCGACTGCTACTGAAGCTACTGCTGCCAGAACCACTACTTGTTCGATAGTCTCTGGCACCAAATCCACCACTGAACCTACTGCTGTATAAAGGAAGAAAACAAACAGTTGAGTAACATCAGTGGTATCTTCTTAAGCACTACAGACACTGAGATTCAAGTACTAAGTTTCTGCAACTTTGGTTACCAACTACAGCTGGTCAACAACCAGTACAAGTGTTGAGTTCACTGTGCTTTATAATCATCCCAATGCTATCTGGAAAGGGCATTCAAGATAGCTAAGGAAAATTTACTACTATTCAAGAAGGGTCATGTTGAACTTGCTGTATTTACACAAAGAATTACTTTCTCAGGTCCTAATAAGATTTGGTTCCACGCAATCTCTGCTCCACAGAATTTCCAAACTTATCTTAGTGTTCAAGTGATGCACCTATGACCACCTTTCGTACTATAGAAAAGGACAACCAATTTACAAGCATACTTCTGAAGAAAAAGCCAAACAGCTAGAATTCATATGGTCCTATCATGTTAACTACACTAAGAGGAAGGGTTGCTTCTCCCACCCCTGTAAGCTATTAAACATAGCTTTGTATTATCAGCTTATGAAGTATTTCAGGTTTCCATAGCAAAACTATTTTACAAGTGGCCTCACAGCTCAGTCTAACTCTCTGAACTTTCCTGGTTTTTGTCAGGAGGCATGCATTACCCTCCCCCCTAAACATCAAAATAGCTGCTTAAGGTACATCTCTGGCACATGCAGGTATGCATTTATAATAAGTGTTTTGTAAATGCTTTCACAGAGTTCTAAAGCTATTTTTGCTACATGTCATTCTACCTCAGCTGTATCTAGTTGCCTGCTTAAAAGGAGAAAAGCCTTACGGGTTAATTGCCATATGGTAAAATAGAACAAAACCAGACATTAAAGCTGTCATCTTCTGATGCCCCTAACTCACAGTTTATTCTGCACTGGTTTGTCATCTTCTATTTTTAGACTGAGAAAAAGTCACTGAATTGCCTCCCACAATAGGTTAAGTATACCTTTAGCCAAAGTTGTGACCATTACCTCTTAGATCGCCCACGGCTGCCACCTCCTTTGTGATGCTGTTCATAAGCCATGTTTTCCAGCCAAGATGGTACTTCTTGCTTCGCCTCAACAAGAAGATCAAGCAAGTCCTTGGTGATGTTTATGTTCCTCTCATTGAAGAATGAGGTGGCAAGACCTAAAATAAACATTCCATTTTAGCCCCACACAAAGCAAATACACACTACAGCACTTAAACTCATACCACACTCCACTCGCAGCCATGACAAGATCAGATTCCTTATAGCCAAGCTCAAGAACACTAGAACTACCTGACAAGAAAGCTATTTAAGACAATTATTCCACCACAGCTAGTCACAGAAACCCTGGCTATTTACTGAGACACAGAAGACACCATGCCTACACACGGTATCAGAGCTTTAACAGCAACAAAAAGCACTAAGCTAAAGGAACTGGCTACCTTCCACACTGGCTGGACAGCAGTGACCAGCTTCTGCTCAGAGAGGGCACCACATGGGCGTCTCAAATACTTGGTTGCAATTTGCCCCTTAGCCAATACTACTACACCCATCAACTCAGGTATGAAGTTCTGGCTGTGAAAATTCTAGATCATACATACCAAGGTTTCCTACACGGCCTGTACGACCAATACGGTGTACATACTCTTCAATGTCACTTGGCAAGTCAAAGTTTATGACGTGCTTTACGTTTGAAATATCCAGTCCTCTTGCTGCTACCTAATGGTTAAAGGATTAAATAAAATCTTAGTAAAATTTCACAGACCAAGTAATATGCTTAGTGGCTCTAACTTCATAGATTTCACTTACTGCTGTGGCAACAAGAATTGGGCTCTTGCCCGAACGGAACTGGTGCAGTGCTTCCTCTCTGTCCCTTTGAGAGCGATCTCCATGTATACTTGTACAGGCGTATCCTTCATGGTACAAGAAGTCTTCAAGAGCATCTGCACCCTTTTTAGTTTCCACAAACACCAGAGTCAAGGAATCCTTGCCTAATAATAAATGAAGCACAGGTTAGCAAAAGAAAAGCTGCACAGACCAATACTTGACTCCACCCACCTGGTAAAGAGGCAGTCATAGTTCTGTTCTCGTTTATTTCTAAACTGAAGCCACTGGAGACCTCCCTCCCCATTTTATCTTAACAAAAGAGTTTACATCAACTTAAGTGACATCTAGTCAGTGGAATACATTCACTGCATGTTAAGGGAACACCCTTTTGTTCACCTACTCAAAAATTCTTATTACTTGAGTCATTAGATCATCTGACTTTGGCCTTATTTCCTTATCTGAAACTTGTCTTTACCTGTGGCATTTAGCAGGTCAAGCAGAAACGATCGTTTGTCTGACTCTTCCACCCATACTACTTTCTGTGTGATATTCTCAGATGTAGAACCTACTCTGCCAACAGCCAGAAAGATATACTCATCAAGGAAGTCACGAGCAAGCATCTAAAAAACAGAAGAAAAATCAAAACGGCATTATTTTTTGCATTTGTGGAAGGGGAATTTGGGCCTATGAACCCTTAAAATATTTGAACTCTTTTAAAGTACCTGGATTTCCTTGGGGAAAGTAGCACTGAACATCATGGTATGGCGAACCCCTTTTGGTGGCATAGTATCTTGTTCAACAATTCGACGAATTTGAGGTTCAAACCCCATATCAAGCATTCTGTCAGCTTCATCAAGCACCAGGTACCTGAATAGTAGTAAGAGAGGTCATTCTTCAGAGCTTTTTTTCTTAAAGGCTGTAACCCAGCACACCGGACTACAAATTCTCACGAGAGCTTTACACAGTTTGAAAGCTAGAACTTAAGTGTCATTAACTCTAGCTCTCACTAGGTATGGTTTCTAGCTGTCACATCATTAGCATATGGACAAGAACATTTTACTTACTTGCAGAAATCAAGTCCAATCTTTCCCCTCTCCATCATATCAACCAGTCGTCCTGGTGTTGCTACAAGCAAGTGACATCCACGTTCTAAGTCACGTATCTGCTGGCCAATGTCTGCACCACCGTATACAACACAGGGACGAACTCTGGAACGGTATGCAAACTATAAAACAAAGTAAATTAGCTCGAAGAAAAACTATACCTAAGCTACTTTATAATGATGATCTCTTAGATATACCTTTCTGGCTTCCTCGTAGATCTGCACAGCCAGTTCTCTAGTGGGAGCCAAGACCAGTGAGATTGGATATTGCTTACGGCGCCCATACCTTCCATTCTCCTGAAGGGAAAAAAAAAAACACAAACTTGAAATGAGCACTCCAAATACAAAGGTAATTAAAACAGCTACTACAGGCAATATTGACGACAGGTCACCAAGTCTGTTTTAAAGAAAAAGCATGACTGAAAGCCAACTTGTTTCAAGCACTGCATCTGAAGACTCTGCCCCACTACAATACCCAAGATTCAGCTGTTGGTTAGTATGTTAACAGCAACACAGCTAGCTGCACAAGCTTGGTCTCTACTACCTGCACTGTCATTCATAACTTAAGCAGCAGAGAAACAGTAATAAAACCTGTTACTTCCTATCCTGAAGTCACTACAACAGACACATGCGACTAAGTTTTTTGTAGCAAGGGAAGCATCTTTAAACCTTATGCAAGAACAAAAACTCTAGGCAAAGCATTGTTTAAGAGACAGTTGCACATATCAACCTTTTAGGTAGGAAAAAAAATGTTCCACAGCTTCTATTTTTCAAGGTAAACAGCTAAAGTCTTCTAGAAGTTAAAAAGCTTGCCTATTATACCCAAAATAATATGACATTTAAGCCCAGCTATTGTGTTCAGTAGGAGACATCAACATATGGAGCAAAAATACATGTTGGTCATAGCTTTTCCAGGACTTGAGTATTTAAATACTTGCCTTCATAGCTCTCAAGGCATCACCAGGGCCATCTGCATAGATCTGACTCAATATTGGTAGAAGAAATGCAGCTGTTTTCCCAGACCCTATTAAGACACAATTTAGTGTTATTAGTATTTATTTTCAAAGTTACTGTAAACTACAGCACTAATCCTGTATCACAAGCATATTCCTCAGTAATATCTGCACTAGTACATGGATACTACCTACACCATTGGAGAGCACTCCTTCAGCTGTAGAGGTTTTCTAGAAGACTTACCACTCAGCACCACAAAACCTTGAAGTGAATATGATTTAAGCCATGAACATTTCTCTCAAGACAGAGTAAATCCAGTTAGCCACATATAAAGCAGTTGCAATACTCTAATTAATTTCCAACACCACAGGTATTTCAGTTTACTCTGAAAAGAAAGTTGTACTACCGTTGTACTACCTTACAGGCCTCCTGCTTGCAACTTGAGAAATACAAGACCCTACTCCTACGTAGGGGTAGTGAAGAGTTAGTAACTTACCTGTCTGAGCACAGGCCATCAAGTCTCTCTTTTCTTTAATAATAGGTATTGCGTGTTTCTGGACTGGAGTAGGACGGGTATAGCGTGTGAGCTCAATGTTTCCCATAATAATTTCTCCCATGTCAACATCACTGAACTGTAAGATATTTAAAATGACAAAGACGTGGATGCTTCCCTTCAGTCACCATGGAACACATCATTCAGTTTAAGAAGTCATTTTTAAAGTAGCTTTTGTTTCACCTCTTCCTCTAGAATGAACTTGCCTATTAAGTTTACAGATACTCAGGAGTTAGTTACTGAGAGTCTGGTATCGACTTAGTCCAGTCATGTAAGTGAGCCTTAAAAAGCCAGCCAAACCTGAAGTTCAGACTTCACTAGCATACTACACTTAGCACGACACAATGCCTATGCTTAAGCTGTTGCTCCAAGCCAGCACCTCCAAGCACTTCTATTTCTTTACATGTTTAAAGACAAGTCACATAGTTAAGTGAGCTACAAGTGTTAACAAGTTTACACAACTTCTCCCATGTCTTAATTCTCATATGCAACCCTCCTCTGCAAAACAGCTTAGCTGTAGGGAGGCAAGACAGTGCTTCCTTTCCTCCCTAAACTTAAAACAGCATGACACCAAGTTTCACATCCAAATAATCACTATTAGATACATCAGCAAACCAGATTTAAAAAAAAAAATACTTACACTTTCAATATGTGGAGGACAGTTGCTGCCTGTTGCTTCAACAGGAATGTCATCATATTTCTCAAAGTTAATGCCAGTATTGCTTCCTGAAAAGAGCTCTCTAAAAACAGAAGAGGAAGTTTTTTACTTGCTAGACATATCAACTGACCTTGTCGTATGAATTTGCACTGTTCCATTACTTACTGTTCCAGGCGTTCGCTTGGGGGAAGAGGCTTTGACCAGTCATCTTCATCTGATTTGTCACACCAGCGGCTATTCCCACCACGGTCAAATCTACCAAAGCCGCTCCTATCATAGTCACCACCTCTTCCACGCTCTTCATATCTAAATACAGAAAGAATGTCAGGCCACCGTTCCTGGGCAACAGGATTTTTTGACATGCAAAATTAAAGCAGTAATGATCTAATAACATATGGTCTGTGTATAGAACTGTAGAACAATTCAGTGTCATCATATTATCCATACTTGCTTCTTGACCTACCAACTGAAGAGTTTAGTCCCAGCCATCAGACTAGGTCATGTTAGTCTGTCTCAGACAGACGAGTTTGTCATGATTTCACAGCTCAGTTCAGCTTAACACACCGAATCTTGCATCAAAATTTTCGGTAGGTTAAGTGTAACGAATGTAGAAGAACCAGTCATCTGCCAGTAGATCTGCAACCGAAGTTGCTCAGTCTTTGCCATTTTTGGTAGGGACCTCCACTTAAACCTCTTAGGAGACATTGTTTGGTACTCCCCCCCTTCCTCTGTGCCTCATTTTACATAGGTTCCCCACATCCAGACAAAACCCTCAAGTGCTGTAATTTCTTCCTTTATTCCCCCACCACATGTGACCACTAAATACCTCAGTGACATGTCACAGTATTATTTTATAAAGAGGGAGCTCACCTGTATTACTGACTTGGAAAGAAGGTGTAAGAAGTCCTTACCTCAACTGTTTAGTTTTTGGTCTGGTAAATCATGTTTGAGAAAAGTCTGGATACAGGACTAGCGTCAGCTTTACTAGTCGATAAAGGTCACTCTCACCACACTTGTGCATACAACGCATGATGTGTGTAAGACTGATCAAGTAAGGCAGAGAACCTGGAAGAGTCTCACCCAGTTTTATTAACTACACTTTTTAAACAAGGAAAAAAATACTGACATAAAAAAATAGAAATCCATTTTGATGTATTTTATGTGCTCCCAACAGCTCGTGATTTTTCTGGAAGTAGCCACCATCTAGCACTTTTTTGGTGAAACAGTTAGGTCAGCAAGTCATCGTAACTGCCGTGAGTGGCTGGTGGTGGACTACAGGGCACATTTTTCAACACATGCAAGTTTCCCCATCCTTGAACTCATGTAGCTTTAAAAGCAAAGTGCTCTCATTCTCTCCTCCCACCTTATCCTGTTTTCACACCTACAACTCTAACATCAAGATTACAAGTACACTACTAGAACTGAAACAGACTTTGTTTGCACTACCCAGACAAATAAGTACTTGCCTTCCTCCTCTTGATCCATTTCCACGATCAAAGAAGCTTGATTTTGCTCCACGATCAGACCGTGCACCAAAGCTGCTGTATGCATCCTTGTCTCTGCTAGAACTCCAGCCACCACTATCAAAACCTAGTAGAGAGAAGATATTTTAGCCATACGTTACATGGTCTAAGCTTTTAGAAGAAAAAAAAAATATATCTAAGTTCTGTCCAGTAAGTCTTCACTGGAAGGTCTACACAATTGAAAGGTGAGCAGTCCTTTAAGAATGGAAGATGCACAAATGTTAAGACTTATTCAAATAGGGACTAAGCATCTTATTACCTATTAGAACTTCCCAAAACCTCTCCACTCAGGTACAAGCACATTACTTTGTAAAACGCTGCACTTGCCTTAGTGATAATATTTAAGTTGCCTGCTTTGGATAGACAAGTATCAGAAGAAACATTAAGACACTAAGTCTTGCCAAGCCTACGTTATCTCTCCAACTTCCAACACAAATCCTTGATGCATTTCATTTTTGTGAAGTTAGCATGGCCTATGGTAGAGATCAATAAACAGTATTAGCCCTTGCATTAGAAATTCATACAGAAGTTTGAATGTTTTGGCATACTGCAAGTACACAGAAGCAAGGTCATCTATGACCATGTAGAAATAAGGAATATGGAGCTCTTAATTACACCACTGATTTTTTCCATAGCATTTTTAAACCCACTTATAGTAGATGCCTACTTAGAAGCTTTAACTCAAAGAAAAAGGACCAAGCAGCATAGAAGTACATCAGCTTGCCAGTAACATGAAGTAAAAAGCCTCGGTTTTATTCAGCTACCAGAGGTTGGGAGGTAGGCAGAAAAGTAGAGGATTAAACAGTGCTTTGGTACTACAATGCTCTGGAACAGACCAAGGACTTAAAAATTCTTATTCAGAGCTCCAACCTTTGTAAGTTTGAAAACATGACCCAACCAGAGTCTCAGTTATGAGATTCTGGCGGAGAATAAGTAAAATAATTAAAAAGATAAAACATATAATGTCACTCCTATTAGTAAGCATGCGTTTGCCAGCTCAACAGCACAAAGCCAGTCAACACCTACACACCAGACAATAAAAGCAACCAAGAAACAAAATTGTTCCAAAGAAAGGGGTTGTTCTAAGCCCTATGCCTCCAAAAAAGCTTTGCTATGACAATTATCATGCCTTGTTAGATATTCTCTGGAGTGTCATTCCCCTTCCTCCCTACTTTTTCTGAAGGAAGAAATTCTACTCCCCGGAACCTAGACATGCACTAGTCACAAGGAAACTTCAAAATTAGTATGATAACTGTAACTCACTTGACCTGGCTAACTGAAGCAGACAGCAAAAATAACCCACACATTAAGTTCATTAGCACACAAGACCGTGGAATGCTTCAAGACCTCCCTAGTCCTTTAAGAAGTAACTTTAGTCCTTAAGGATAAGTTAACTTCACATGGAGAGACTGCTGACAGAAGATCAGGACTACCATACCACCTTCATTAACACAAGAAAGTTATTTGTAGCTTGTTCAGATGGCATCTAAATCCAGATTTTAGTATGAGTAACTTTCAAACCACACTAAAAATACTGGGGTATGTCATCCTTCCAAGAGACCTAACAACAGTGGTACTGACAGAGCAATCTTCAGGAAGATTGGTGCTCAATGGATTTAAATCCAGCTGGCGGCCGGTCACAAGTGGTGTGCCTCAGGGCTCAGTGTTAGGACCATTTCTGTTTAATGTCTTTATTGATGATCTTGACAGGGACATAGGGTGTATCATCAGCAAGTTCGCAGATGACACCAAGCTAAGCAGAAGCGTTGATTCCCAGGAGGATAGGGAAGCTCTACAGAGAGACCTAGATAGATTGGAGCGTTGGGCCAAAATCAATGGTATGAGTTTCAACAAGGGCAAGTGCCAGGTTCTGCACTTGGGCCACAATAACTCCAAGCAGCGCTACAGGCTTGGGGAAGTGTGGCTGGAAAGCTGCCTGGAAGAAAGAGACCTGGGGGTTCTAATTGACAAGCGGCTGAATATGAGCCGGCAGTGTGCCCAGGTGGCCAAGAAAGCCAACGGCATCCTGGCTTGTATTAGAAATAGCGTGACCAGCAGAAGTAGGGAGGTGATTGTGCCCCTGTACTCAGCACTGGTGAGGCCACACCTCAAGTATTGTGTCCAGTTTTGGGCACCTCAATACAAGAGAGATATCGAGGTGCTGGAGCGAGTGCAGAGGAGGGCAACGAAGCTGGTGAAGGGCCTGGAAAACGAATCATATGAAGAGCGGTTGAAGGAGCTGGGACTGTTTAGTCTGAGGAAGAGAAGGCTGAGGGGAGACCTCATCACTCTCTACAACTACTTGAAAGGACACTGTAGAGAGGTTGGTGCTGGTCTCTTCGCACAGGTAATTAATGACAGAACGAGAGGTAATTAATGACTAAACCTCCAGCAGGGTAGGTTTAGACTGAACATTAGGAAAGAATTTTTCACAGAAAGAGTGGTCGGGCATTGGAATAGGCTGCCCAGGGAGGTGGTTGAGTCACCATCCCTGGATGTGTTTAAGAGACGTTTAGATGTGGTGTTGGGGGATATGATATAGGGGAGAACTTTGTAGTGTAGGGTAGATGGTTGGACTCGATGATCCCAAGGGTCTCTTCCAACCTGGATGATTCTATGATTCTAAGATATCCATGTGGTTTTTCATTAGTGAAAAAAAAAAAAGGGCTAACTCTGTACTACATTAAGACCTTCTACTGAGTCTGTAAAGTTCCAGAAAGGAATCAAAATTTTATACTCTTCAGTAGCATACAAAGTAAGCTTATTCATGTAGCTTGTTATTATACTAGTTCCTGCAGCTGGTACCTTGCCATATTTTGATTTGAGGTACTGCAGCAACGTCTAGACCAAGTCTTTAACAAATATATATACACACACACACACATACACGCACCCTGCTCAACAATCAGCACTATTAATTCTACTTCAAGTTTGGTATTCCTAGTTTGATTTTACTTGTGGATCAGCATAGAACAGAGATCCAGGCCATACAAGTCAGTTCTAAGTAACCAGCTAGCAGTAGACATTATCACGATTTAGGACACCACACAGCAAATTAAAATCAAAAGCACTGAAGAGAACAATCGTAAGACCACGCAAGAACTATCAGGAAATTCCTTAAAACATCAGATTTGGGTTTTGGTTTTTTGTGTGGTGGTTTGTTTTTTTCTTTAAGTTAAAACCTGTATAGATTCCATATAGCACATATTTCTCAAAGGGGTAAGTTTGGAGTTCATCAAGTCAATTAACTTCCAGAACAATCGTGTAGTTCTTGCACCTATCAAGAATGACAGAATTGTCAATGCTTCCCCTCAATTAGCATCTTAATTCACATTTTATAATGCTCTATCACCAATCATTGTCAGCTTATTTCGAAAGCTGCCACATGCACCAGCAATCATCAGCTGCTTAAAGATGGGAAAAATAGAATCATAGAATCCTTCAGGTTGGAAAAAGACCCTGGAAGTAAATTCTAACATCTACTCCTCAATCTAGTACAGATCAGATTAGACTTCAAGCATCCAAGAGCAGCTTCCAGGAACTTTTAACAAGAAAGTGACATGACAGCAAGCTTTGGTGTTATTAATTCAAGCTCACAGAAGCAAGACACTTCAGACCAGGCAACCCTGCATACTGAGCTCCATATACTGCAGCTTCAACAGCTGAAAAACAGACCTGCCATTAGGTAACCTAAGGACATATTTTTTATGCATGCTCTTATTTCCTGCAGTTCTGTCTTGTTCCAATGCACAAAGCTCACAGAGTAGCAATGCAATAGGGACAGATCTGCAAGTGTGTAGAAAGAGTAAGCTGAAGAAAGCACCGTAGAAGCTTTAAAAAAGAAATACTCTAGATCTCTTAGCATGCATGTCAATACCTACTGAAATCACCTACTGAAGAGGTGCTCACCTCTTCCAAGACCACTGCCTTAAGCAACTTCCTACTTCGCTACAAGTAAGCCCATTGTGCAACTTTAATAGCATTTATGAATTACTATATTGTCACCAACTACAGAGCTAAGTGAGAACCCCAAGATAGAAACTGCACACTATTTGTTTCTAGAGCATGTCTAAGGGAACACCACGCAAAAGAAAAACAATTCTTTTTCAAAGTTTTTTGAACGCATAATAATTAACTAACACTTTAAGCTAAGTCTGTAAGGTCATGGTATGTGAGCAAGACAAGAGTTTTGTTACATGGTCAAATACTGCTATTATCCAATGTCTCCTTTGCCTGTTGCTTCCTAATATCTACACCTTGAAAAATCTGTTGCTAAAGATGCCAAGGAGCAGCCAATATACAGAACAGCTTCTACACAGCCAAAGAAGCAATCGTTAATTTAGTTGTAAATAACAGAAGCAAACATTACTTTTATGAAAATACAGCTGTTTAACAGACTTCAAATCATCCTCTAAAATAGCTCAGCTTTACATCACTGTACTGATGATATCCACTTTACTTCCCAGTAGGGGGCCTGAAGTGGAACCATAGCTTTTCCATTTAGCCATCATGAAGCTCGTCACAGGGTGCCATGAGGAATCTAGTGATACAGTACTCAAACCGGTTTAAAGGAAGCTCTGAAACATTAGGCCTACCAAGGAGCAGCCAGCATTCAACAAGCCATGTGTCAAGCTTCAGTTTCATGACTTGTTTACCTTTTTGCAAGGTGAAGCTTGAAGCCCCCAGAGAAGCCATACATGAGGACATGTACATTGCAATGTCTGAACTCTGGTCTTGCAAAGAAAAGACAACAGTGGCAGTCCTATACATAACAGGTCATGATATGAAATCAAGGCTAAGACTCAAGTATCCCTCCATGTTCCATATCCCCAAAGTTTAAACTGGAGTTTGGTACAAATTACCTTATGGATCACCTTCCCTACCAAGGAAATATATACACACCAAATGTCCACAAGCCAACTTAAAGTCGTTTCCTGCTTTTGAGAAACCCACATATTCTTCTCAGGGTTAGTAAGTCAATTTCTTGAAACACTGCTCACATTTGAGGTTGATGTGATCAAGAACTTCAAGAGTATTGAGCTGCCAACCAGTCCCTGTACTTTCCCCAAAACACTCAGCTCTCCTAACAGTGTTCACCATTTGGTGCTTCAGGCCACGCTTCTTTTACGGAAAGAAGAAAAGAACACCCAAAAATATACTAGATTGGACACATGCAAAGTCAAGACAAGAAAACAGACATATGTTTCTTCAAACGTCACAATACTGGACTGAAGCATTTTGCATCTAGTCAAATTTAAAATTACACAGCTCCAGAAGCACTGTGATAAATATACTTCTGTATATACTTCGATATTCTCCTCCTACCCACTCCTAATGGAACAAGTCTTCTTGCGGTATTGAAAAGAGAATCTGTACAAGTCCACTGCTTTAGAAACAGATGAGATTTAAGTCTTCCTTAAGTTGTAGCATAGCAGAAAGCATTTTAGTTCCTCCATTCCAGTATTTCTGTAGGTGTTAGAGGAAATGTTTCTATCCACACAAATAATGAGACATGATGGTAACGTACCCTGCATTATCTGCAATCTTTGCATATTAGAGAGGTCATTATTTACTCCGCTGAGTAACTCCATAAAATTTTTCTTCTTTAGCGCAAGATATAAAGGCCATTTCTCAGCACAAACTCCCCTGTGTAAACATATGACCAACAGTGGTCATGTGTTTCATGCTCCATGGTCCCACATTTCCTTCTGCAAGTAGTACTCTTGCAGGCTTCCACAAAAATTACAGAAAGCTAAACAAGGACATCTCTTAACTTGTTTCTCATGCTGCCTAGTTAATAGCAAGATGTGCAACATCCATTTACAAAGTTAAACTCTGCTGTTTGTTCATGTTAAACAACTGGTTACTAGAAGTTTCACATCACAGTCACTAGCAGAAAAAATAGCACTCCCAAAATCCATTAACATTTATACTCAAGATTACAGAGCTAGTCAAGCTAAGACAGGAGACTCCATCTTGCTTCAGTCACAGTTAATTGCTTAATGAGATATGGAAGGTATTTTGCCAGATACTGAACTTGGAGCTTAGAATATAACATGATAAAGGAACCAAGAATAGCACACTAAAAGCAGAAGATTAAGTTGCAGTGTTTTGCACAGAATAGTCAAGCAGGCTGCATAATCACCTTAAACAGTACTGTCAAAGACTTTAACAGCCTGTTCCTAGAGATTCAGAAGTAGGCCAAGAACCAGGTGCAAGTGTTGCCACTGTATTTCTGATACATACCCTGTTTTGAAGCTTCTCTGTTCCGCAAGTGAGGAGGAATGTACCGGCCTTCTAAAAGGACAAAAGAAAGGTGGCATTACAAGACTGCAGCATTAGCACCTTTTGAAATACTAGCCTTTCCAACAACAGTTTCTGGTTAGAAAAAAGCTGTCTGCCTCACAAGCTTTAAGACTTCTTACAGTGTATTTAAACAAGAGTCCTTTAACACAGCACTTGATATCCTTCTCTTAGAGGACCAATGCAATAAAGATTAAGTTCTTGCATACTCATTTAGATAGCTACCTTTTTCTTTTTAAAGGCACAGATGGCCTTGCTGGTTTTTTGACAGTCATACATGCCTTTTATGTATGTTAGTTACAGTGTCCATGATAAAAGCCTGTCTTCCTAGAACTCATCAAGGCTTAACCTGGTGCCAGATATTTGAGGAGCTTAAGATTTTCACTGTGTCATTCAAGTACTCACACTCAAAGTATTATTATTATTACCAGTATTTTTCCTTCCCCTTATATTCAACCATCCCTATCAGTCCAGCTTAAATGAAACCAGAAGTCACATGTAACTGCCTCTGAATAGCATTCTTCATTTACAATCCAGAAGCATCTGCCTGCTAAACAACATGAATCAGAATGTACCAGGCACAAAACTGAATGTGAATTCCTGGAAGATTCCTCTCTCTTCTCAGAAGTGATTAAGCTTTGCATGTCAGAGAATGCAGTTTCTACTCAATGAATCAGGTTAGTACAGTTAACTAACTTTTACCTTCAAACACTGCAACTCTAGCCGGATGTTTTGAGAAGACACATCACACTAATAGGTGGCCTCAGCTGTTTGGCTAGAGGCAACAGAAAATCTAGGACAAAACTGGAGCACTAAGTTCCCTCAAATTAGTTAAGTTCTCAAGAAATTTACACATGCTGTATCACTACGAAGTTAAGTGCTCCTGCCTAAAGTATATAACATTTTCAAAACAGACGTAACTAGCAACCTACTCAATTTCCCCATCAGCCTCTGTGAGTCTTTACTTTTCAGAGCTACAAAACCCTTATTTCTATAACTCTGTAAGCTTGAGAACTTGCATGTACTTACTGCTTGAAGAGCTTCCTTCGCTCTGAGAGTCTGAAGAATTCAAGTCTAGACCAGAAAACTAGAAAAAATAAAACAAATATCAACAGGTTATATAATGAATTTATGCTAGGCCAAAAAAAAGCCCTTTTACTTATCAAGAGCAAGCAGTGTTCTGACAAGTTATTGCTGCAAAGAAGTTTGTTTACAGTGTCAGTTACATCTCCTGTAAAGAACCACCAAAACCGTAATTAATACTCAAGGCTGTACCACCCCCAAGTGTCCTAATATCTACCAATAAACATCCACCACACAGGCAGCAAGGTCAGAGGAACCTTATACCCATCCAGGGCAAATGGGCAAATACCACTGACTTTGTTTCACGCACTATATGCTAAATGGCTACACAGCCATTTAACCGTCTTTCAGTCTACTCAAACGCATTCTGAACGAGATGAATAGCAATTTTTTAATATTTTTTTTTTTTTTTTTTTTTTTTTTTTTTTTTTTTTTAGACCTAGAGACTACAGCCCAAGTAATACCAATTCAATTGGGTACTTTGCCTGCAGAGACTCGGATATTTCTTTACACTGCATTAACAGTACTGAGACATAGTTTTCATGTTTGAGGCAGCTACTGTTCACAAAACATCAGGTGATTGTTCTTCCTACAATTAGTTTGGCAAATACAATTTCTGGTTTGCTTTTCTTAAGCTGTATTTACAGCCTTCAAGTCTCCCAGTAAAGTCTACCAAAAGGTATTTCAGTTCAGACACTATACTATCAGCATATAACCCAGATATTTTAGGTCAGACACACTATGGACTCATTTCAGCAGAAGGCAGGGGGCAATTCACAAAGCTTATTACAGTTGTTTTGGCATGACTGGAAACTTATTTGGGAATCACAAGACATGTTTAAATAAAATTAAATTTTATGGAAGACCAATTGCACGGAAGTGTCTTCCACTATGACCTGAATCAATCCAAAGCAAAGACCCCAACGCACTGTCCTTTTAGATGTTTAGTTGCATTTGCTGCCAATTAGGACATTCAGATTCTTGCAAAATCCTCCCATGGCAGGACACGTATCATCTTCTCTAAAGCTATTACATAAATCTGATCTCTTTAGTTGATTCAAGCATCCACAGCACGCTAAAGAATTATTCTTACTTTAAGTGTAAACAAAACCAAGGACTCTCTACGGGGTATAAGTGGCCTCTCCAGGAGCAGTCAACAGCAGCGATACATAAATCTTCTCGCACCGGACTCCCACCGCGGGCGGGGGCAACGCTTGCCACAATCCGATCTCGGAGATGGCGCAGCGAGGAAGCCCGGCGCGGCCGCCATCTCAGTGCGGCGGTGCAGCCGGCACTGCGGGTTGGGATTTTCGGCGCAGCAGGGAGCAGCCGCAGCCGCCCGGCTAATCCGGCAGTCGGCACCCGTCACGTGCTACCTCGGGGGGGGGAAGGGGGGGGGAACAGGGAAGCAGGCGGGGGGGTTGGGGGGGGGGGGGGGGGGGAAGGGAGGACCGGCTCCCTGACCTACTTCGCCGAAGACTCCGGGAGCAGCGGCCGCCCTCAAACCTACAAGTCGCCGAGGGGTAGTGCTGCCCTGCCACGCCAACTGCCCGCCCCGGGTCTCGCTACAACATAGGGGCCTCCTCTTCCCTCTCCCTCCCCCCCCAACCCGGGATTAGATAACCGTCTATCCCCTCCACATCGGGCACGGGACGGCGCACGGCTCCGCCCAGCAGAGGCGGGGGGACGGGGAAAAAAAAGGAAAAAAAAAAAGGAAAAAAAAGACGATAACAACAACCTCGCAGGCCCGGGAGCCGCCCGGACACATGCCGGCTGAGGCGCTCCTCGTTCGGGCCCAACTGCGTCACCGGGGCCCACCGGCACCCGAGCGAAGAGCGGGAAAGGGCCGTCGCTGCTGACGCAGCTCGAACAAAGGCGGCCGCCATCGCCCCCTCCCTCCCCCCCGCAAGCCCTTCCCCGGGGAAGGGGGCGCCGACACAAAGCGCCCTCCTCCCCCACCCCCGCCCCGTCAGAGGCACAATGGCCGCCATTTATCGCGTCTTTCTGCCTGCCCCCCCCCCCGCCCTCGGATCCCTCCTCCTCCTCCTCCCCCCTTCCTACCCGCCCCCCCGCGCGTCCGTTCCCGCCGCCGCCGCCAGGGGTGCCGGCAGCCAGCCTTACCATCGTCACTCGCCGCCACACAAAAGCCGGGCCTGGAGCGTGGCGAGGAGGCCGCGGGGGCAGGCGCAAATCCCGGCTCGGGCGGCGGCGGTGGTGGTCCCGTCCTTCCCGCCTCCCCGCCTCCCCCCTTCCCCTTGTCCAACCCCTTCCCCGGCACGGAGCCGCCGCACGGCGGAAACTGCGCAACAACCGAATACGCCACAAACGGGCCGCGATAGGAAAAGAAGGGAGAAAAATTACGACGCAACCGTTGCGGACGGAGAAGCGAAACAAGTCCCGCACCGGGAATCTCAACCGTGTGCCCCTCCCCTCCCTCCCCCCCCCCGCCATCCCTGCCCCACGCATTCACAGCCTCCTCCCGCGCCTCTCCTCACGCCGCCACGCTCCGGTTAACGGAGTGGCCTGCCGCCGCTCTCCGCTCCCCTCCCCCGGCCGCCCGCATTCCGGGGCCCGTCCCTCACCTGCTGGTCTAGACTGAGGGCATTTTCCACCGCCACATGACTCATAACGAGAGATCGTCTCGGGGTGTCCCGCTCCGCCTCGAGAAATTCAGATTCGCCGGGCTGTGGGCCTGCGCCGCTGCTGCTGCTGCCGCTCGTCCACCACGAATCACTTTCCTGACTGAGCCCCCCCCGCCTCGGCCCCGGCCTTTATATAGGCCCCGCCCCCCGGTCCCAGCGGCGCGCACTGACTTCAGCGCGCACTCTTACCGCCCCTGCCCGCTTGCTCACTCCCCCCCCCCCCGCGCCTTGCCCGGCGCTATCGCGAGAGAAACCGAACGGTGCTGAGCCGGCTGGGGAGAACTATCGCGAGACCTTCGCCGGCCTCCCCAGCTCAGCCCGCGATGCAGGGTGCTCCGAGGATGAGGTGTCGCGAGACTTATAGCGCCGGCCTCGCCGCGCGGCAGCCGCTGAGTCTCCCGGGCGATACCGCGAGGTTTCCCCTGCGGCGGCACCCCGTTCCGAGGGGGCAACGGCCACGAGGTCTCGCGAGATCATGACACTGACACACACACGCACCCCCCTCCCGCTGCCCTCGGCTTTTGTTCGACGTGCTCGCGAGAGTGGCCCGGCGCGCGCGCGCGGGGCTGAGATGTCTCTAGAAGGAGTCGGATTGGAGGTCACGTGGCCGGTCCGGCCGGCGCCCGCCGCCATCTTGTGCGCTTCCCCCAGCGCAGTGGCGTAGGTTCTAATGGAGGCGCGGCGAGCCCGCGGCGCGGGGTCCCAGCCTGGTGAAGGAAGGAGGAGGGGGCGCGTAGTGGCGCGCTGTGGGTGCCTGCCCGGCCTGCGCATCACCTAGAGTGGGAGCTGGGATTATAGTCAGCGGGGGAGGGGCTGGTGGTGCTACCTCACCCACAACAGCACCGGTCTCCTGCTTTGCCCCACAGGCGTCCCCACACCGTGCCTTTGCAAGGCAGGACCTTGGGCTCCTTCCGTTTACAGACCCCACTGTGCATCCTGGCATTAGTTTCTGCCAGGTTCCTGAGAGGTTCTGTTACCTTACCCTTTCCCAGGCAGCCTGTCTTGCCCACCATGGACCATCACAGCTCAGCTGCCTTCAGCACAGGTGCAGGCACATTAACTTGTGGCTCTGGCTGTGCCTACAGGGCTACTAACTGATCCACTATGTCCTGCTGTCCAACGGATCAGCACACTCACCCCAACTCATTGGTGTTGGTGGTCAGCACTAGTTATTACAAATATTCATAGTCTTCTCCACAAAAAACTTCTTTACCCATCAAATCTATTGAGATGCCAAAGGTCACCCCTATTTTCCTTGTAGTGACAGTTTTAGCAAGTTATTCCTCTATATCCACAAAAAGCCCTACCTTGGGCTCATTAGGACTCGTGTTTACTGTTAGCCTGTAAAATGCCAGTCAAACAAGCATTAAGCTACCTGGCACTTTTCAAAGCAGAGGAGCGCCCCCCATACCCTTCCATCACATCACTTCCCGCTGACACAGAAAATACTAGAGCTGTTTCCTTGAATTTGGGTCAGTAAAAGTACTGACAAACACGCTTACAGGATCAGGATACCTCTGAGGCTATTCAGTCACAAGGAAAAAGAGGTGAGGTTTGGTTGCCCTTGATCCACACATAGCAATTATTCCTCCATTTCCTTCCTCCTTAGGCTCCTGCCTCTTCCAACAAGAAAGTATAAGGAGGAGTCATACTCCAGAAGGATGGCTAGATTCACTGTGGGATTTAAAAGCAAGAGGCAACTTTTCTATAGTACTCACACAAAAGAACCACCTATCTTTACCTAGGTTTTCCTGAACACAGAGTTCTTTCACATAGCTGCCCTTAAAGTTGGAGCTCTAGAGCCAAAGTCCTTCCATTCCAGAAATTAAAGCCAACAAGATTTAAACACCCATGAACAAATCCTTAAAGGAGCAACATATGCTCCTTCTCACAAACCAACCAACCAGTTCTGTACAGGACAGGGTCTGGCCTTAAACAAAACATTTACCATTCTTCTGCTTTGGTCTTCCATAATGCTTCTTTAGCCAGCTACAGCTCCAGAGTTAAAGGTTTATACTTGTACTTCTTACCCAGGTGCACCTATTTATGTCATTTAAATGCTTGCAGGTGTGTTCACCATGTCTGCCTGACAGTTAAAAGAAAGGAAAAAAAAAAGATTCTATATTTTTAAAAAAGCTGTTATTGGACTCGGGCCCAAATTTTGGGTTTTTTGAAAGCAAATTTCAAATAAATCTTTTAGTTCTTTCTTACAACTTTGCAGACAATTCTAAATTCTAATCAATCCTGCAATGTTTACGCCCCTACAATGTCTGCAGTGCTTTTGTAAACAAGAGCATTGTTTGATATAATTCATATGCACTAGAAAATGACATTAAATAGTCCTGCATCACTGTACAGGTTTCAGAAGTATCACAGTAATTTAATTCCTGGTCCTGCAGTCAGGAAAGCAGGTGGGCCCCCTTGCCTCCGTGCCAGGTTAGTAGGGGGGCCTGTGGGTGTCATACTGTGTCCCGCTGGCAGTGTGCTTCTACACAGTCCACCTAAGGCAGGGCAAATTAGAAGGTTGGAGTCTTCTGCTACAGGCAGGCAAGCCCTCCCATTGCTTAGGGAAGTTCAGGTCTCCCTTTGTTATTAAGTTAATATCTGCATTGGGCAGGACTGTGTACTCTCAGTTTCACTTTTTATTCTCCTGCAACTGACTCAGAGACAATTTGCTGGAGGAAGTTGAACAGCTAATGAGTACTGGAGTTAAGCATTAAGCTAACGCAGGAGTCCTCACAAATCCTGCTCACTGTTACATTCAGTAAGTTTTTGCTTATGGACTCAAACAAAACTGCTTAAAACCCGACACTGCTAGGGTGCTTGGACACTTGGTTCTTAAATCCTAGCAGGATTCCCAAATTTGCTATTCTCTCACCTGCAGAGCCTCATCTGGTAGGCGTTCTGAAAGGCTACACTGTTAGCCTCAAAATAGCTAGAGATACAGCTTTCTGACTATTGAGGAGATCATTGCTGAGCATTAGGAAAGCAGTATCCCCGATTGCCACCGAGCAGTGTGGGTAGTAAAGTCAACACTGTTTATGAAGTTGTAGCTGCCTTTCAGAATATTTTTACCCAGAGCTGACAAATGCTGGCCTTGCATCCACCAGTTTCCTTATCTGTTTTGAGACTACCGGCAGGTCATAATGGTACTAGACATCTTAACAAGCAGATTTCCCATCTTACAGAACTGTGGGCTTACTTCTAAGGGAAGGAGGTATTTTATTAATGGTAAGGCAACTCAGACTTAGGCTCTGAAGTCCAGAGTGTGATAAAAAGTAAATCCTACCATGGATATAATTCTCAGGTTGCAGCACTGAAAACTTGTTTCTTCTTCTACAATGATAGCTATGAGACCAAGACCATGTGCTATATTTTTGTGAGTCTTTCATATTGCAAGCCGGTAGGGCAATAAAAAATATAAAGTTAAAAGGTGGAGAGAGGTGATTCTACCCCTCTGCTTGGCTCTGGTGAGACCCCACGTGGAGTACTGTGTACAGCTCTGGAGTTCTCAGCACAGGAAGGACAAAGACCTCTTGGAGCAGGTCCAGAGGACGGCCATGAAGACAATCAGAGGGCTGGAGCACCTCTGCTATGAGGACAGGCTGAGAGAGTTGGGGTTGTTCAGCCTAGAGAAGAGAAGGCTCCAGGGAGACCTTATAGCATCCTTCCAGTACATAAAGGGGGCCTACAGGAGACATGGGGAGGGACTCTTTATCAGGGAGTGGAGCAATAGGACAAGGGGGTACAGTTTTAAACTGAAAGAGGGGAGATTTAGACTAGATATTAGGAAGAAATTCTTTACTGGAGGGCAGTGGGGCACTGGAACAGGTTGCCCAGAGAAGCTGTGGATGCCCCATCCCTGGAAGTGTTTAAGGCCAGGCTGGATGGGACTTTGAGCAACCTGGTCTAGTGGGAGGTGTCCCTGCCCATGGCAGGGGGGTTGGAACTAGATCATCTTTAAGGTCCCCTCCAACCCAAACCATTCTATGATTCTATGATTAATGTTGTCCACAAATTAGCAAAGGGACTAAGAGTCTCATTCAACAGCGTATATCTCTGAGTAATATCAGAGATCTGTCTTTAACAGCGTAATTTTTAAATGCTGCACCTGATCATTTCCCAAACTTCTGGGTAGATTTTTAGGCCTCAAAAGGCAGAGTATTACTGACTTGGAGGAATAACATAAAAAGAAGAAGCACATACAATCATTGATAGACTGTTACTGAAGCCTTCACTACCAACTCTGCATTTCCCTACATCAGCGGCTACAAAACTCTTTGGACCAAAGGATAAGTTTTAAAATAATGTATGTAACAGCCTTTTATGTGGCAAAATAAAGTGAAAAAGCATTTTTAAAGCTGGCACCCTTCCTCTAACTTCAAAACAAAACCAGGCCTGTTGCATTGGATGGCCTTCCCAGGTTCCTCACATTTGGGAGGCTGTCATTCTTCGGACAGTTCTCTCAGCAGCAGTACTAGTGTAGGCAGTTCCTGGCACTTGCCATTTGCTCCTGTCCTCAGGGCGTCCCCTCAGCTGTCCCACTATAGCTGTTAAGTGATGCCAGCTTGTGCAGTGAATGAAGGAACTGATCTGAGTTTAAAATAACTCTGTCTGGTCGTAGGGGTAGAAAAAATAACACCTGCCTAAGCCACCTCTCTGCCCAGAGAAATGCCTATGGGATATTGGTTTGTAGTCAATTAGTTTCTTCAATTTAGTGAGTATTTCCCACCATACCTGCCTTAACTCAGTGTGCAGGGCAAAGCCAGTACACTTAATCCAAGCATTTCTTTCACTGGCATTGCCAGTTTACGGAGTCCCTACCTCACTCTGCACCCCCAGCTCATTTCAGCCTCTCAAATAAACTAGTGGGGAGAGGTGGATCAGTCAAGCGGATCAGATTTTTCACCCGGATCAGTCCTTCGGTCTGGGTGGGGTGGCTACTACACAAACGCCTGTGGCCAGTCTAACAAGAGCAAGGGTAACTAGCCCCAGGCAGGGAAGATGGGGGCCTGGAGCTGCTGCAGCCATCACTGCAGCAGAAGAAGCCTGTGTGGACCCGCAGCCACCTTCTCCAGGTAAGCAGGGGCAGAACAGGAGAGCACAGGATGTGCACCCGCATTTTCTTATGGAAGGAATGCACTGGTGTGCTTATTGTACAAACCACAGGACTCAGAGGGGAAACCATGGTTGTCAGTGGGGAATCTCAGGAAAATCTGGGCAGTTTTCTGTTGGCTGTAGAATTACATTAGGTATTTTACCCAAAATGTGCACAGTTGGTTTTCTGGTTTGGGTCCTTTTGTCTCTGTTTTGATACAAAATCTTACTCTGAGGAATAAAGGAAGTTGATAATAATAAAAATATGATTATTAAACTGTGCCTGGACAGCATTTGAAAGAATATTTACATTTTCCGCTACACTGCAACACTGTTCTTTCATTGCCTTTGCTGAGTACACCGCTACCCTAAGTCTTAGACAGGATGTTATGCCTTTAACTTACATGAAGAATTGAAAAGCAATCTGATTAAGAGCTCCTCTGTTTTTTGGCTAGTGTACTGCCACCCAAGCCTTGCTGGCTCCCCTTTCCTTGTCTCTCCAGCTACCAGACTGGTGATAGAATGTACATAATTGATTGGGGAGGCCTTAATGAAGAGCAGTTTCATGATGTTTCTCTGAAAAGATGCCTGGAGTGTGTTTGAAAACTTCAAAGACATTCACATCTTGCCCTGAAAAACCACAAAAGACTGTTTACAGAGAACAGAGACTTTACAGAAAGGAGAGACAAAAAAGTTTTACAAGCTACGACTCTAGAATAAGGATACCCAGACAGGATCTGGCCTTTTCAAACATATGCTAGTCCTTATCTGAAGCAGCACTCAAGGCTCTTTTTCTTTTCTGTAATAGTTTAGTGACAAGATCAAGTAGACACAGGCTTTTGTGGGAACTGAGGAAGTACAAGCATAGTTTTGTCCTTATTTCTTCCGTTACGCTAGGATCAGACATGGGAAAGAATGAGCCCATGAATTTCACACAGTCTTTTTCTCCATCACCATGTTGAACTCTTCCCCAGGGCATTGCTCTGAGAAGAGCTCCTTGCAGCTTAGGCCAGCAGGAGATACTGGGCCTTGGGGTCAGGGCCCAGGAGCTGGTGACCTGAGTGCTGCCCAAGGCTAGTTGCTAGTACTCCTATTAAGTGAGACAGGGATTTTGAAGTATTAAATATTGTTACTGAGAGGCAGCACTAACTGAATGCTCCAGTGTGTGCACTGTCAGAACTATGTTAGGCTTTTTCTGTGGCTCAGAATTGAGGGGATGGAAGGGAGGGTGGTTTTTGACTAAAATGGCAAGGGTTTTTGTCCCAAGTGGAAGAATGGAAAGATGGTGGTTATATGAACATTGAAAAGTTCTAAGTTGGGCTCTAGTTTTTGTATCCCTAGATTCCTTGCTAGCTTGGATTTTAAAAACCTTAATCATTTTTATGTCTCTGCATTCAGATCTCTCCATCGTACCCACTGGACTCCAAATTACATTGCCTCCCTCTCTCACTCCCCAAGTATACACACTGCTTTGTCTTCCCAAATGCTGTTTTACATGTTCCAATTAGATTAAGGGCTTGTCTGCACAGGAAAGTTGCACTACTATTAATTTGCAGTTTGCTTTAAAGAAATTATGTTAAACCTGGGCAAAAGGCCAAGTGGATACCCTGGTATTCCTTTGCAGGAATACAAATGGCTTATTTCAGGTTGGATCAGGTCAATTAGGAACAGGAAGAACTTGCAAAGCAATAAATGTTCCTACACCAGAACAGAGAGTCCAGCAGCTTCTTCTGCAGATTGCGTCCTCCAAATGGGAAGAAAAGTTGTGGGCATGGCCTTGACCTCAGCAGGAGCCACAATCTGCTGGACAGAGGTAACGTGCCACCACTCAGCTAGTCCCACCAAAGCAGCAGCCTCTGCCGCCATTAAGTTCTGGCATGTGCTGTGGAGCAGGCGGTTTCACACTGCAGCAACTGCCTTTTTCCTACCCAAGGCAGCCTGGTCCGCAGCACGCGTAGAGCAGGAATAGGGACTCCACATAGCCTCTGTGCAAGGTATTGGCTTCTGCTGCATTCTTACAGGTATTAAAAATGTAGTCCTTTGCCAAAAAATTGTAGTATGATCTTGCTCAATAGGAAAAAGTTGTGCATATCTGTCTACTGCCCCTCTTTGAACACTGCATGAATGCCTGGCATTAACTGTATTGGTTTACAAGAAGATTGCAATTTTATGAGTGTGCCTTTCTCTTGTAGGCAAGCCCAAGGTGAAGACAAAAGAAGAGAGACTTATAGCAGCAAGAAGAAATGAAAGAGGCACATCAGTAAATCTTGGATGCTGTGCATTCTCATTGGGAACTGGTTTGAACTGGTAAGCTAGTAATTGCCTAAATCCAAATAGGCAACATGGCTCCTATATTAAGCAGCATTAGTATTATACTTTGAAGAAGGCACTAACACTTCTCACTTTGGTTTCTGTAAACCTTTTCTCTTCCAATTACCATTTCTAAATACCAAATGTAACTTTTATGTCACGTTAGAGGTTTTCCCCACCTGCCCATGGCCCAGGACCCCATGTCAGCCCCCCCAGGGCCGTCAGCCCCTGCTCCAGTGATGCCACAGCAGGGCCAGTCTCCAGCTCTCCACAGTCCTGCTCTGCCCAGCCATGCCCCACTGCGTGGGCCCAGCCTTGTCTGTCCCTGAGCTGGGGAGATGCCCAGTGTCCAGGGTTGGGGCTGCCCTGGAACCCTGGGCTGCTCCTGGCTGTGGAATGGGACAGGCCTGGGCTGGCAAGTCGTGCCGTGGTGCCCTCAGGAGCCCTCACAGTCCCAGCCCCTAGCCCAAAGGGAGCTACTGTCCTTGCTGTGCCCTGCCAGGAACTAAAAGACCTAAATCATGAAGCCTGAGGGATAAATGAATCAAATCCAATGCTGGTCTTCAGGGGAAAAGGAGAAGGCGACTCACCCTCCTAGTTCCTTATTGTTGCTGTTGAGTATTCTTTAGGTCTGTCCCTTGGCCAGTGAAGGATCTCCAGCAACCAAAAGGGAATGGAAGCACTGTAATTACTTGTAATACAAAGGTTTGTATTGGTGTGAATGGAGAAGGAGTGGAAAAGCCTGGGTGTGGAGGCACCAGCAGGAGCACTCAGCAAGGGAAGGGCTCTTTTGAATGGCTTGTATTAATGACATCCAGATTAGCAGGTCATCAGGACCGCAGGGCATCTACCCGCTGTTTCACAAGACACTCAGATCTGGAGACAAGGAAGTCAGTCTTTAGTTAGCACTGCCAGATCCAAAAAGATACACGAAGATATCCAAATCCTGTGCATGGTCACTACCCGAAGAATAACCCAGGAGATGTGAAGAGGACTTGATAGCTGGCATCCCTTGTTCTTCATGGCATCACAACAGATCCTGGACCTATTATCTGGGCACAATCTTCATGATGGGTGGATTTTGGATGGATGGCCTGAACATGCTGACCTGGTGCCTGGTGGCTGCACTTGTGAGTGCGAGACTGAAAGTGGCTGAGTGAAAACTGTTTGGTTTCAGTTTTTAATTTAAATAAAATCACTTTTTCCTCAAGGTGTCCGGTCCCATCCCCCTTGTCCCCCAGATGTTTTCTAATTTGTTGATACAGTGTCACAACAGTATTTCCTACAGAAGAAAAAGGAGCGGTAAATAGGAGCACCCAGCTGCATAATCTGTCAGTCATATCTCTTGTGCTGGCAGCAGAGAAAGAACCATTAAAAATATTATGTCAGGAGAAAAGAGTCTTTTTTCTAGATGGGTTCTTCAAAGACCACCCTGTCCTTTTTGCTGGCTTGGGTCAGCAGTGCAGCTCACACAGCTGGAGCTCTGGCCCACACCATTGTAAGAAGGTTAGCTCAGGCTTCAGCTGGCACATTGCAACCTCTTCACTTAACAAATCATACAAGGTAAAGGAGTTTTGAGACATCTAGTCCATCACACTGCCTGAAGATTAAACATATCCATCCACTCTGGACGGATGCTCACTGGACTGGATCTCCAGAACACCAACTGCATCCCCAAAATGGGGGAGGGCTCCCAACCCTGGTAGCAACTGGCCTCTCCTAAGGGGCAGGGTACCAGGGTGCCATCATGTCAGCACAGCCACTGCTCCTCAGCTGTGAGCCAGGAACCCTTGCTTCATGCTGAGACTGAAAAGCTGCTTAGCAAGTCAAGGGCTCCCAGCTCCTTTCAGACGCCCACGGCGCAGTGGAGCTGTAACCCTCCCACCCCTTTCAGAGGCAGCCAGCTCGGTGCCTGCAGGGAAGCAGGAGCTGCTGCTGCCTCTCTGTGAGACAGCAGCTCCTGTTGACTTCCCCCTTGTCAAGAATGTGGCACAATGCTGGTGTTCAGCTCCGAGAAGTGGCTGCACGGCTTGTTGTTGCATGCCACCTTACTTTGGAGTAACTTCAGTCTCCTTGTACTACAAGCTCATCTCTTTTTAGCCTATTTGTAGTAAACAGGAAAAGTAGTTTATTTCCTTCCTCTTTGCAGTGACTTTTTATATGTTTGTGTACTGTTATTTTGCCTCTCCTCAGACTTTGCTTCTTGAGACTAAATTGTTTTTCATTGTGCCTTACAGTTAATATCTTCTGAACTTCCAGTAGAGCAACAGTTTAACATTTAAATGAATATAGTATATTTGAAATGAGCTGGACTAACAGGCATGAAAAACGTTCACTTCTGTCATCACAGATTAGATACCACAGTGGTAGGTGTAGTGAGAACTCCATACCTAACTTGTGATCTGGAACATCTCTAGAGGCAAGAAGATAATGTAGTGATGAAATTTATCTAAGTGGTTCAGATTTCCTCTTTAATCAATAGCCTCTAGGCTGTTCCAGCCTGCTAGGATTCATTTGTGCCAGATGTGGTAGTGTTTTTGTGATACAGACAAAACACTGCAATAGCAATGAACAGCGTTAACCAACTCATTTCACATAAATTACCTGCCTTGTGGAGACAGAGCATTCAGGCAGGGTTCATCTAATCAGCTGTAGATGGCTACATGGAAGGCTCTCCAGCCAAGCTAGTCACCTCAGGCCCCTGTTACAGCCGCAGCAGAGAAAAAGACACTCTAAGGTCATGAATCATCTCATTCTAACGTAGATATTTAAAACAGATCAGATAAGACATACCTTTAAAGTGCCTATGGGGCAACAGGCTCAGATGTAGAGATAGACACTGTAGATATCTAAAATTAGGGTGAGCTGAATCTTACCCATGGAGTTCATTAAACTGGTGATGCACAGGTCAAAGGCCCCACTTCCTGTGGTGAATTTTCAGAGCACACCTTCTGCCTTTTTGAATTTACAGCCACCTCAAAACAGCCGGATGTTTTGACTGCTGAGAGACATATGAGGGTCTTCCACCAAATGGCTGAATCTTCTTACTGATTTCAAAATAAAAAAAAATATTTCCTTCTTTTTTAGTTTAGTATTTAAATAATCATTTTTCAGAACAGGAATAGCTGCATTTTCACTTCTGCTCATGCTGGCATACGGAGTTGGAAAAGCAGATGCTTGGATTAGGAAGCACTGATGTCCATCATGGCTAAAATAACATTATTCTGCAGAAAGGGATTTTAGGCTGGATTCATTTGATACAGTTGAACTCTAAAGATTTATCTTTCAGAATCTTTGGAAAATGTGTAGTTCAAAACAATATTTTTTACTACCATAGTATTTTCTCCTCCTCCCCCCCTGCCTTTTCTTCCTTAGTTAATATTAGTTAATAGTTTCTAATCAAGGAAAAAGGTTCTCTTGAAAGCACATCTCCTGACCCACTTCAGTGCAAATGCATACATAACCACTTGTTTGTTTGTACTTCTACAGGTGTTGGTGCTGTGCAGATATGGGCTGTGGTTAAAGTTTCATAATGGAAAATCTGACAGGCAGTTAACTAATCCATGAGTCATATTTCGTAATAGCCTAAAGGTCTCTGATGTTCAACCTTCATTTGATACCCTTGCCATCGGGGAGTTATACATAACCCATCTGAAGAACATTCTTTATATAGATGACTGCATGCTGGCCTTTTATACCTGCAAGAATAGGCATTGCACTTACTGAACCAGGGGAGTCTTCTGTCTCCGTTTCCACCCCTCTCTGTGAGTCTATTTGCAGGACTGCAGAGGTCCACCGCAGGAAACTCACCTGATGAACAAAACCAGTGGAAAACAGTGGAAATCTCCTTGCTCAGTTTCAGTCCTCTGTAGGGTCTAGCGGAGAGGTAAGGAGAGGGGTGGGGAGCTGGTTCTGGACTCCATTTACCCTAGTCCTTCTGAAGGCATTTCTCATCAGTACAGCTCCAGTAACAAAAGTAGCAGTGGAACTACCAGTACTAACGGAGCTCTGCTGATTTTACCTCTGTATGGCTCACTTTTCTTTAAGGCAGGCCAGACAGATACAGAATGAGACATCCTTTTGTCAGATCATCCCAAATGGGAGCGGCATTGAGCCAGCAGTAGCAATGCTAAGGTGTTTATAGGAAGACTGAATGTGGAGACGACTCGTCTAGAGAATCTCCCCCTTTATTTTCTAGCCAAAGGGTGAAAAAACAACACGTTGCTTATTAGGTTACCATAAGATTGTTGTCTTTCGGGACTTCTCAAGTCCTCCCTCAAAGGCAGTGAAGGATGTTGGCATTGCTGCTGTTCCCAAAGCTAAAATAAGGCAGACACGTGACTTTGGTAACTGCATGTGAAGTTTACATACTGTGACTCATCGTAATAAAGAAACCTAAACAAAATCCCAGTGTGTCATTAAAGCTTGAATATGTTTTCCATACTAAATTCTTTTAGGTTTGAGTTGGGTTTTTTACAGCTGTAGAATAGGAAAATATCTCAGGGATATTAAGTCCTTGCCATTGCAGGATAGAAAGTTCTGGTCTTCATGAACGGACCCAGTATAAAACACAGCAGAAGGTTATTTTGTTTTTTGAAACACTCTGTCAGAACACCTTTTATGGCAGTGTCAAATGCTAGACAACAATGAGAGCAGCTGGGAAGACCAATGGAAAGGGGAAAGGAGAGGAGAAGAGTTGTACCCCAAGCTTTAACTTAGGCTGTCTTTTTATGAAACTCTGCCGTTTCCATATAACTAATTTATAATTGTGTCTTAAGATATCAGCAGGCACCACGAGTGATGTATGCATAGTGTGTGAGTTGCCTGCTGTATATGGAAAACTGCCTAGTGAGGGTCTGGCAAAGTGGGAGGGGGAACACACCCAGCCTGTCCGTAGGCACCAGTGAAGAGGTTAGTCATCCTGCTGAGTCAACAGGAGACACAAGCACCTCCAAAGGGTGCTTCTGCCTACTTGTTGTCTAACGTTAGATAGCTAAAGTTAGGTGGTATGAGCCTATAATGATAGGCTCATATGTCTGCTCATCTGTGCATGAAATTCATCTTGCATGGGTGATCTGGATTACCAGATCCAACTCTCTTAATCTGGAGTAAAGCTGGTGTTGGACTGGGCAGGGTGTC
This sequence comes from Numenius arquata, assembly GCF_964106895.1. NCBI lineage: Eukaryota > Metazoa > Chordata > Aves > Charadriiformes > Scolopacidae > Numenius > Numenius arquata. The sequence continues at coordinate 47,205,434 of NC_133576.1, forward strand.
TCAGTGGCTGTTTTTTAGGGCTCTCCATGCAGCTCTTCTCAAGCAAATGCAGAAGGTGAGAAAAGGCCAAACAAAGGTCCCAGCAGGATTCATGTTCATGCAAATCTAGCACCAGAAGGCGGGCAGCAGTGTTTGAATTCTGACAAGGAAGTTGCCAAAAAGGGGCTGGGAGAAGGGAAAGGATTACACAGCAGATGTATCCACCTCTCTGTCAGCAGCTCTACCCCTTCACCCACCTCTCACACAGGAACTGATTCTTGGGTGATATTGTAATGGTGTGAATTCTCACTTATCAGGACATGGTAGTAGTTAATGCTCCTTATTCACACAGGTCTAGCTGTACAAGTTTCTGTCTAGTCAGTCACAAATTTCCAGGCATCTAGACTCTGTTCTAACAAACAGCAAGAGTTAGGGGTTTTCCGTCTTTGCAAATAACTTTCCAAGAAGTCATCACCAAAAGTTGGATAAAAATGCGGTTATCCTTGTCACACTCCAGGCAAAATGACAGTACAGCTGGAATCAGAAAGTAAGGATTTTTTTTCTGATGTGGTACTAATTATGTGGCTAGTACTGAGATAGACCTGGCAGAAGCAGTGTAGTTAAAACACTAGCAGCTTTAGCTTTAGAGAACTTTCCATCCTATTCAACTGCTACCTTGTTCCACCATCTCAGGCCACAATCCTGTAGTGTCATCCTTATGGAAGGATTTTTGTTGCTATCATTTAGGGTCCCTGCAAGAATAAGGGCCCGGCTACACAAATCCCACTGGCAGGATAGGGCTGCTGAAACTAATGTAATGTAATACAACGCATTACAGACTTGTACAACTCTTGTCTGTGTATCTGAGGGACTCCTCTCCCAGTTTGACCTGCAGTACCATCTGAAGTCAGTGTACTATCTCTAGCAACTCATCCTGGCATTGGATCACGATATTCATAACAAACTTTTGTTTTAAAGTTCCAAGACAGAGGAACTGTATTGTACAACTGTTCCACAACATGCTGCACTCTTCCTTTGGTTAAATGTTTGTCTTTTTAAATATATTTTTCTATTTAAAAGTCTTTTTAAGATCAGAAGAGAATTTCTATTCTGTCTGTCTTTCCTCTTTTTATTGAAGCATTGGCTGTAATTAAACATTAAATTATAGAGCTACCATTACCTGACATTTTTCTCTCTTTTCCAAACAATTCCTGGAACTGAAAAAATAATAAAAGAAGATATACCTTTTTGGTTCTTTGTTTAGCTCCCCTGGCTTATTTTCAGTTTTGACAGTGCTTTTCAGGCTCTCAGTTTCACTGCTTCCTCCCTATTTTCTGGTTCCCTGAGCTTGTGTGGAGCCTTTGATGCTGCACCAGGGCAAGGTAAAGCACTGAAAAAAAAGGTAAAGTACTGTGACAAAAGGACAGGCATCCCCCCAGGGATTCATGTACTGAAACATCTTTAAAATTGTTCTGAAAAACTGACTGGTTGGGAGTTGACAGTATCCTTTTAAAAACAGTTTATGTTAAGAAATCCTGGTTAGTCTTATGAGCAAGTTTTGGCTGAGCACAAGTGCTAATGACTTTTTTGAAATGAAAAGCATTTCTAAAGACAAAAATAGCTAGTACTGAAATCTCTCACAGTCATTATTTACAATTTCTGTGTGATCCCTTGTCCAGAATAATAAGTTCTTGCCATGTCAGCAGAACTTACAACTTTGTGGGTTTGTCTTTAATGCTGTAATTAAAACCAGGATGATTTTCATGGGCCCAGAATAATTTGTAATTCTTGTGAGAGCTCTGTCTTTTAAGTGGCCTTACGTAAGACATAATCTTCACTGGCCTAAGCATGCAGACACATTTTTTTATACTCACTGATGTTTTCATCAAGGAATCGTATACCTTTGGAGTTATTTCAACCTGATATGTTTAGGTAAAAGTACGATTTTCCCAGCCTTTCTCAAGATTTTATAATGCGTTTAAGTTATCTTTAAGTAAAACACTCCTTCTTTTTCTTCTGCCAGTGTGCCTCCAAATAGCTTGTCTCTTTTAGTCCTTCTATAAGAGTTAAAGACATGCCCTCTAAAAGTCCTTTCATACTGTCTTTCCTCCACCATATTTTCCATTTTACTGTCCACCCATTCACGACACAGGCTGGGGACCCTGCAGTGACTCCCTTGCATTCCCAGAGCTGAGCAGTCTGAAGACCAAAACCTTCTTATTCTTCTTAAGTATGGGATCTTTATGTAGTGTAACCCCAAAAATCAGATCTCCTACTAGTTCTCTGTATTTGTTGGAGGAGTTCCTTATCATGCAACAAAAAGACCATTCTGGCACCACTCATACACCCGACAGAGCAGAAAATGTATTATAGCAATAGTCAGTAAGGGGTAGTTATATAGGGAAGGGTAGAGAGTTAGGTCCTCAAATGCAAATCTTTTCTTATTGGAATACATAGCTATTTTTGAAGTCTGAAGTTTCATTAACATGATTCCTCCATAGATAACTTGTCCTTTTAACTTGTCCTTAAAAGTTTTTGTTCTTTTATTCAGGGAGTATTTCATGTAAGGTGTTTGAGTCTTGAACCTGCTTGTGCCTGGTAATATTAATAACCCGGGGCAGAGAATGTTTATATAGTACCGAGCACCATGACAGCACTTGGTAAATAATGAAATAAATCACAGGCTTTGTTTCTGTTTAAATACTGTGTTTGCCCTCTGTGGATACAGATCTTCTGGATCCTGCTCAACAACCTCATTTGGGTGAAACTGGATAACATGCCAATTTTATTCCAGCTCCTTTAACATATGGCACCAGTACAGACAACGCACTGGCTAACAAAGAACTCATAGTCCCCTGTCTAAAACTTTAAGAAAAAAACAAAGTCCCTGGAAACAGCACTAAAAATATCCACCAGGATTCTTAATTTTTATACAAATATACAATTAAGGTAGAAAAGGAAAGAAGCGATTATGTCCAAATCTACAATAACAGCCACACAGGAACCATTAGGGTTCAAATTCACTGCCCCATTCCAGACTTCTAGGTGGGTCCTGAAAATACCAAGGCTGGGAAGTGACACTGGCTGCTACAGAGGGGATGCCCAAGCATATGAGAGCCAACATAGAATTAGAGATGTGAAGAAACCCCACACTAGTTAGCAGTTTTAAAGCACTGAGCAGAGAGAAATTGGGAGGACAAGACATTGCATTCTATGGACTTGGCCTTCCAGGCCTGCAGGCAGGTGCAGAAGTCGGGGGTGGCATGTGCCATAGACAGGAGCTCTGTGTTTCTCTTCAGAACAGCCTGAAAGCTTTTCAGGAATCTCAGCACTGAAGATACATCTCGGAGAAATCATACCGCGGTTGACTGTGCCTAGCTCACATATGTTTTCAATAGAAACCTTGAAAATAATTTCAAGGTTGAGGCGTATATATGTTAAACTTTGAGTATAAACTGAAGAACAAATAGAGCCATGCTAAATTGGTTCCTTGTCCAGCCTGACAAAATACTCAAGTTGCCACCTAATCCCAAGTGATCCCATAAAAAACAGCAGTATCTATGTGATCTCCTGCCACAAAATCAGTCTTAAATTTGTGGGTGAGGTTACTACATTCCCAGTCTGATTTAATCTCTTTTCCATGAGGAATTGGCAAAGCTGAGAAATACTTTATGGCTGAATTCAGCATATTTTATGTGTTTGCGATATCTGTACTTTTCTATTTTAAACATAATACATAAGCAAAGATAATCCCTATAAATGTGTGAACTCATCATACATTTATTATGGAATAATAATACTTATATTAATCAAAAGATTTGTAACATTTGTCCATAACTTCATTACTGCAAAGTAAGCTGCACTAAGGAGCCTTGAGTGGATCCGGAATACAGGAAAGGACAAAAGTCAACTCCAACAACCAGCAAATGAAGAGTTAAGGTATTACAAACTGAAGCCTCTGCAAAAACAGACTAAAATGCAGAGTTAAAAACCTCTGCCAATTCTGGAACAGAAACTAAAGTCTGCTTCCACCACCAGGAAGCAATAGCAGCCAGGGGAAAATGGCAACAGGTCAAGAAACAGAGGGGCGAGAGACAATAGTTAAAAGACCACCAGAATGAAAGGTGAATTTACTGTGTTAGGGGTCATCAAATGAAGGCTGCGTGCCCTGTGAGTCTTGATAGTCCCTCATAAGGTATTAGGTCCAGCAGAGGATTTCATGGTCAGAGTTATGCGGGAGGCCACACCAGACCATCTAGATGGTTTAGGAGTGCAGTTGGAGTTTCAGCATTGTCTGCTGCCTGCTTTATGGCAGTAGTTGTAGCAGTATTGAATGGGTGAGTGAGTAGCAGCGTGCTGGCAGCAGCGCCGTGGTTGCAGTTTGTAGAGAGGTACACATGTATCTTGATGGTTCAAACATGCCCCATGTCACCAGCGAATCGAATTCTGCAGTTTGTGTTCATAGCAGGAGCAACACAAGTGTGTCTGCTTGCCATGGGGGTGGCCAGCAGTCAGGCAGTCTAGATGGATGGTAGTTGTGGGGGGCACAGAAATGAGGAGTTGACGGTTGTGTCTGAAGAGAAATCTCAGTGGAAAGGAAAAAGGGAGATACCGTTCTGCATGTCTGGGCTAGCGTGAATTCATCAGGCTCCGTGTTTGAATGGGAGCCAGGTGTAGCGTACAAGTAACTCCTGTTTGCTGTGCCTGACCTAGATCCAAGTGTTGCTTTGTCAGGTTTTGTCCGACACGTGTTCTGATTCCCTACTGTGTAGCAACGCTGCTGGAGACTGGGTGTTAGCATTGGAAACCTGATGATTCAAACACAGAAGTATGAAGGCTGTATTGCGGCAACAGGGGGGAAGCGGGGACATGTAACCTTACCATGTATTTTATGGTGGTCAGAGGTTTCAGTTTGTGTTAAAAGACTTCTTATTTGGGAAGTTTCAAAGAATTAAATATAGACCATCTTCACGTGCTAGATGGCAGTGAGGCTTCGCAAGCAACCTCCTTCTCTGCTAACAATGCTTCTGGGGATATAACGTCTTGCTTGTTTATTAATTAAAGTCATTTTTCAGGACTGACATCTGTCAGAGCCCAGTCATGCACCTCCACTGCCTCCCATACCTTGGCAACGGTCCTCTCGGTGAGAACGCACAGCCGGCACAAGTCCTCCAGCTGCCCCTGAATCCTTCCTCTTCTTCAGTCTCACTGCTTTTGGGGAGCACAGGAGTGATACGCAAGGGGTCTTAGGGTGGTAACATAAGCATCTGCTATTTGAACCTCTGCCTTAAACTACCACATTGCCATGAACAAGTAAGTTTCCAGCAGCAAGGAGCCAGGACCTGTACTCAATAGGAAGACTCTTCTGTGATACTCGCCTCTCACTGGGGCATGAGCAAAGTTCCCCCGGTATGATATCTGTGTAAACACTGCATCCCACTCCCCGCTGAGGATGAGATTGAACAGAGCAAATGCACTCTATCCACAGATGATGCCAAGGTCCTTTTCTCAGTAGAAGAACAGCAGCAGGTAAGCTTGGTGTTGAAGGCGGAGAGGGTGATGGTATCATCAGTGAGTGACAGGAAAACAATAGGCAACTGAAATTGTCGCAGTGTAAGTCCATTAGGGCCCCAACCCTGGGGTGTGAGATTTTTCCAGGCAGTGAAGGCATTAATTGTCTTTACCATTTCGAAGATCCATGCTTAAAACCTAAACAAACAAACAATTAAAAAATAATCAGTAATGAAATGGAAAAGAAAATCCACAAGCCAAAAAAGGGGTGCCAACACGTAGCAGGGAAGGGAAAAAAACAACTCTTGGTCAAATTAGATGACAAATGCATAAAGTTGTTAAGAAGCGGTGGTTTTGCTGCAGCAAGACACTCCCATGTCAAGTCAAGAAGGAGTGGAGGTGAACCACAATGAACTCAGTGCACGTTCCCTCTCACGCTCTTAGCACCAAGTGTGGTGTACCATACACATACAGTTAGCCAAGCTCACACACCCCGAGTGCATGTGTCGCCACAGTGCAATGGTTACAAATGTCACTCAAAGGAGAACACGGAAAGACGCATAAAGCAACCTTTTTGGAGGAAGGAGGAGAAGGGAGGAGGAGGAGGAGGAGGCTGCTGTAACTTGACAACCCCAGCTCAGATGACATATCAACATTGCTCTACTCCCTCGCTTCCAGGAGATTTCAAGACAACATGACAGATTTGAAATTTTAGAGAACATAGAATACTCTAAACCAAGGAGCAGTCTTCAGCTTTCACTAGGACAGTACTGCTGCCCTGCTGTGAGATCACTGGGGCTCCCAGTACACCAATAGCCCTGAGTCGCCCCAAGGAGCCTGACCTGGGACCCCCACCCCAGTACCCACTGCCCTGGGAGCACCGTGCCTGGGTCAGCACTGTGGAGGTGAAGGCACTGCTTGCCCTGGGGCCACCCGGAGCTCCCACCTCATCCCGCCACATGGAGCAGCCCCACTCCTGCTGATCCCTGGCATACACCTAAGAGTAAAACCAAAACCAGCTAAAAAGCATAGGCTCTATTTATGAATGCTGTTGTGCTTGCAAAGCAAAATTAAAATTAGTGCTATTGTAGGATGACAGATGTGGAATAATAAGCCAAAACCAAGTTTTGAAAAGGAAATCCTTTCAGAAAGGAAAACCTTTCTGAAAAGGAAAGGAAGTACCTGAATCCAGATCTCAGTGTGCAATGTCACAGGCACAGAGGCTGTACAAAATCTTGAGATATTTAACCACTTGTGTGTGTTCCTGCGGGGAGGGAAATGACAGATTAGTTTTCCTGTGGAGGATTCATTAGTATTCTGTCGTTGGCGAGTCTGTATTTTTAGCTTAGTGAGCTCAAGATGTATTGTGGTTTAGGCCTCAGAAGTTACCAACTCTGGTTAATGAATTAAAAGAAAAAAAAATGAGCGCGTTAGGAACTGTAGAGCGAGTTTCCAAGATCTTTTATGAACCATCCTCCCCACTTCGCTGGTTAGCATTAAGCGCTTATTAACTCCATTTCAGGAAGGTGGTGATTAAACTGGGTCAAATGGAAGTGATTAGGTTGGATTATCCCTGTCATGGAAAAATCCACCGGAAGATCGAAGAGGGATCCCACACACGCAGATCCCAGCAAGTTCTGCTGGAAGGTATACGATTTTGCTTTTCTCCCTGCAAAAGAGCTTTGGCCCACCCAGGGTCCCTCTAGATGCCTCAGACTCACTTTGAATTGAATTCTTTTCATCTTGGAAGTTCCTCAGGACTGGCAAGGAAAGCAGTTGCCCCAGCATCATTCTCACTTGTGTGGCCCACTCCAGGTCTACATGTGCTGGATTTTGAAAGTATCAAGGAAGAGTAACACCACGTTTGCCGGGAGGGCAAACTCTGGAAGGCCACCGAGAGGGCCTTGAGACTGAGCTGAGATTTGGGAGGGCACAAGGTGCTGTGGATGTGCACAAGCACATCTGCAAGCCCGTGCAGCGAGACCAGATTCAGCAGCGTGACCCTCAAACTTGCTGTGTGCTAGCAACAGGCTCCTGAGAGCCCGGGTCAGGTTGAAGGCTCTGGAGATCCAGATATAGTGCTTTAAATCAGCCCCATACGGGCATCTAAACCTACACAGGTAACCTATGTATGATTTGCACAGCGGTCCTGAGTTCTGGCGTAAAGCTCAGAGTAGACACATACCCCAGCAAGCCCCTCTCTCAGCACAGCCCCAGGTTAAGGCCACCCTCCATTGTGTGATCCTGCCACAGAGAAACAAATATTTTGGGACTGTCACGATTACTAAGAGATAAGTAGTATTTTATTGCGGGGACTGGTACACAGAGTTTCCTGTTGGCCAGCAGCCAAGGGGCTGCTTCCTCCTGGTAACATCTCTGAGTGCTCTCTGTGAGCTTGGCTCCGCTACTCTATTTTTCTGAGATTTTCAGCAGATACCATGTCACCGACCCCTCTGTCATAACCCCTCACCTCTGGTGCCGTCAGAGAAGTGCCCTGGGGAAACGGGCACGAGACGGTAGTATGTACACGAGCATGTCTATGTGCGTGCGCCTGTGCACACAGCTGTGTTTGTTTTGTGTTGCATATAGAAAAGAGGATTATTTATGTTCTAATCATGATGTGTTCCCCAAGCAAAATATTTTCTGCTCTGATTTATGGCTCTCTTTAGGCCTGCCTTCAAGCATTGTTCTTATAGTTGGAGCTGGCCACATTTTTTCCATTCGGAAATGGAAATCTTAAATGCATATTTAATGAAAAAAAACCCAACAGTTACTTGGAGACAGGAGTTTCACTTCTCTATTTTCCCATTTTATTATTGTTGACTTTCTCCTGTCTTTCCTTTTACTCTTTCTCCTATTTTATCTCTGAAAAAAAGAAGGAAAAACAGTATATGTAGGAAAAAAAAAGGAGCAATATTTTTTTTTCTCATTTTTGGTTGTTAGAAAAGTTCTAAAGGTTTTACCCAGAAAAAAAGTCCACATGAAAAGTACCTGTCATTTTCTGATATTAGCACTGTTGTACTATTGATCAAAAGTATCCAGCCAACAAAGTTGTGTAAATGAAAGATGCTTCTGCACTATAGGGAGCCAGCATTTCTTGGTAACTACAAAAGAAATGCCTTTTTTTTTTTTCAACTTCATAGAGCTTTACAAAGCTTATGCAAGTGGCCTTAGAGCTTGGTTTTCTTTTTATCTCACAAATACCAAAAAAGAGAGGTTCCCCCTACTCCCAGCCTTCTTTTGCTAGAGGACTTCTTGGAAGACCAAAAAAAAAAAAATTAGTTTTGTACGTTGCACTGAGAAGATACAGGAGAATGCAGATCTTTAACAAATTGAGATTTTCTCCCATGTGTTTTTCAGGAGTTTTGATTCAAACAATCTCAGAAGAGTTTCTACACAATCTGAATAAAAATTCTTTTAAAATCCTTTCTTAAATCTTTCCCCTTCATTTTTAATTCCCCTCAGTTGCTCAGGATTCCTTTCTGTTTTGGGACGTGAAATTCCTTCAGCTCTAGTGCCTACATGGCAAAAAGAGCAAGAACAAAGCAAGATACTATGAAAATAAACAACCAAAGAAATAATGACATCTTCTTTAAAAAACAAAAAAAGTTCATACATCATTATGCCAAAAGAATACAAAAAATACCAAAACATACACTTTTTTGCTCTCTTGTGGGTCACATCCATCAAGCAAGAGAAAATACTGTGCTATTGTATTTGGTTTCTAAGCTTGATGCACAAACTACCCTGGCTGTAGCCTCCAGGGATGTTGACACCAAACAAACGTAGCCATTAAAGTGTTGGTAGGAGGTCCATTAGGAAATGCAAGGAGAAAAACAATTTATTGGGGGGGTTGGGTAGGAAAAGCAACTAAGAATTAAATCTGGAAGTACAGCTGGGTGCTCTTAAATTAGAAATCTTTAGAAGGTCTCCCACACATCGCTGTAGGACTGCAAATTTGCTAAAGAGTTTTTTGCTGCAAAAATACTTCACCTCCTCCAGCTTTGCTATCCTTTTCTTGCTAAGCTTCTCTATAGCTGTAAGCCTCTCTCAAGTTAACTCCCCAGCACCTCTCTGGGCAGTGTCTCTCCTTCCAATTATCTTAATTCCTCAGTAGAGTTTCAATCCTGTATCTCAGCTGCTCAAGAGGAAAGAAAATTGGCTCAGTGGATTTCTCCTCTTCTCCATCAGCTGCCCCTATTATTTATCTCATTAAGGAAAAAGAAAAAGTTATAGAGATGTATAACTAAACCAACACATTTTTTCTTAGACATTTCCTTGCATCATTCTTCTCTGCAGGTAATTTTATTGTTTTTTTACAATATAGGTAGAAAGTAATTTTCCCACGTACAGTGTTGCTTAGCCTTAAATCTTGTGGGTTGTCAGTTTTTCACTGTTGCCAGCTGAAAACAATTCTTCAGAACACATGGTCATACTCCAAATTGAGAGGACTTGAGCACAGTATTTGAGCACTCCCTTGCAAAGACTAGCCCACAAAGGCTGTGTCCTGCAAAGACATGTATCTTACTGCATGTGTAACACCTGTATTGTAAACACACATCATTTACGTGCATGTAAGCAACCAGATTACCTCACCAGGTAGGTGGGCAGTTTTTCCAGGACATTCGTTGAATATATCATTAGAGATAATGAAGGAAGAGAAGTAGCTCCTCGCTTAATTGACAATGCACAAAGCAAATTTCTTGCTTCTCCAGAACACCTAGAGCAGTTACTGTGCAGATGTTGAGGATGCTGTACCTTGGGAATTATTATCACCATGTTTAATGGAAGGAAAAGAATAACCATCAATTATTATTCCCCAATACCTTCCCCGTTAAGACTAAAATTAGTCTTGGCTTGAAACTAAAATAAAGAACTCTTGTGCATTCTGTTCCAGAACAGGAAAGATCCTCAGAAATCAGGTGCTTTGGGGTAAAGGCCTCTAGAGGTCACCAGAACCTAATTAATAAGGCATTGCTAATCCCATCTGTGAAGTGTAAATTGCTTTGTTTTGATTGGGACTTTCCACCTCTGCAGCTCTGGGTCAACCCTCTCGCAAAGAATCCAGGCTGTCCTTAGATGGCGAATAACAGAAAATGCTTGCGAGTCCGTATCCTCCCGGAGAGGTTTGGCTGTGCAGAAGTCAGCTCCCTTTTAGGTAAGGAAGCAGCCACCCGATTGGCATCTTTTCCTCCGTGCACGGTAAATTCTAATCTTCTTTGCGTGCTTCTGGGATAAAACCTGCCCTGGCACAGCTGGAGTCTCTTATGCCCCAGGGGCGAGATGTCTTTGCCACACCTTTGTAAAGCCAGTGAATGCCATGAGTATTACCGAAGTGAGAGGGTTGCCAGTTCTTTCTTTTGTGCTGATACATGAAAACAATAACTCAAAAGGGAGCACAAGCTGAGCGTGCAGATTAGGTAATCGGCCAGGTTTTCTCTACGTACATTTTTGCCTCGCAAATTATGATCTGCAAACACAGGAAACCCTGTAAAGACTAAGGTTTCCTTCCAAGTCACTCAGTGCTATATCTACAGGGAAAGTTTAGAGAAGAGCTACAATTTAATTATGATTAAGTGGTTGTCGTGAGGCCAGAGACCTCATCTGCTTCGTGCAAGAGCAGAAGGGAAAGCTCCAGTAATTTTCCTGGAGCTCTCTCCAGGGTTTAGGAATGAGACAGGCAGGGGAGGAGGGATGTGGGTACAGTTGAGGGTGAATATTTATTTCAAGACAGCAAACAGAAGCTGGTCCTTTCAGGAGAAATTCCTCTGAAGAGAGCAAAGGCATTTATTTTGGGAGCAGCCACTGGAATGGAGGCCTGTGGTGTCTCAGCAGAGGGATTTTTGTCTCCTCTAAAAAGCCAGAGGAGTTAAATGAGTGAGTGGCCTGTGCCTTGCCAGGATGCCGAGGGTGGTATGGGGGACACTGCTGCGAGGGGGTTCTCATAAAGTGCTCCTTTACTTTTAGATACAGAATACTGCAGACCCAGGACATTTTCCTCAGAGTCCAGGGAGTTTTTCAGGATGCATAGCAGGAGATGAGGCTTTGCCCCTTCAACAGCCTGCGTGGTAGCTCCTTTCCGTGGCCCTTCGTTTGCCTCAGTGGCAGCAGGTGACTTGTACCCCTTGTGCCCTGCTCTGGGAGCAGCAGCCTGAGGTAATAGGATCGTCCCAAGTGTGTTTGCTGGGGATTAGCAGGTATGTTATTTTTGCAGACTGGAACTGTGACACTGTAGCCTGGCTGGAGTCCCAGTGTTGGTTCCTAATCCCATGCAAAGCCACGGAGAGGTCAGCAAGACCACGAACAGAGGTATGCGCCCACCTGAAAGAGGTCTGGATTATTTTTATTGTAGCATATCAATTTCAGAGAGGAAACGCTCATACGAATCCTATGCCCATCCTTTGTTTTCTTCCCTTTCAAAAGATGCACAGATAGAGTTAGGGGGTTCCCTTATCAAGGAGGGCTCCTAGAGAAACCTTGCTGTTTCTTCCCCCTCTCCAAACAGCAATCTCTTCAAAATTTCTTAGCAGCTGCCATCTGTCACGAGAACACCACCCCTTTTGCTATTTGCAGTGCAATTAACCTTTAGCGAAATAGCCTGTGACTGTCATGAAAGGATTAATTAAGGCAACACACCCTTGACTTGTTCCCACCATGCAAGTAGCGTGCTGCGTTTGCAGCACTGTTACCCACAACTCTGCCAAAACCCTTCCAGACTCAGGGGCGTAGTTTTTATACTTTCTGCATTATCCCAGCAAATTCGCCAGCCACACGGGGAAACGTGTGAGGAAGGACTCCAACAGACATAGTTCCCTGGAAGTAGCTATGGGGCTATAAGACCTGGCGTTCCCCAGAAGTATGGGTGTTTCCCTGCTGTTGAATGTTACTGCCCTGGTAGCAAGGATGTGGGGCCGTGCCTCAGCCACCTCAGCCGAGTGTTGTAGTTTAAGCAGCCAAAGAAGGAAGTCGCTGCCAAAATATCAGGCTATGATGTGCAGCAGCTGTGCTTTGGAAACATAGCCTATTTTGCCTAGCACTGTCGGACTTCCATCCAGATTTCTCTGCGCATGTCTAGGAGGCATAAGGCTTCCCGAGGGCCTTAGACCTCTGGCCCTTGTGCAGGGGAGTTGATCTGTGCAGATGTGCAGGACATTATCTGGAGATCCCTGTGCTTGCTGCCAGGACTTGGAGAACCATAAGGCAGATGAGCCTGTTCCCCAGCTCCAGCACAGTCTGAGTTCTGGTGGGAAAAGATGCCTTGGCCAGGAAAATCCAGCACGCTGGCCCTGCCTCCACGTGGCTGTAACTGCTGGCAGAAAGGCAGGGTGGCCGGTAAAGACAGTAACATCTTAAGCCAAAGCAGCTGTAGTCTCCACAGTTGTCCTGAAGGCCAAAATCTCAGGACTCAAAGCTGCACCGGAGAACAGCGGTGCTGTTGGTAGGCGGTGCCAGGTGATACCTATATTGGTGGGTGATGCTTTTGTCGTGCTATCAGTAGCCCCATGTCTCACACTGTGTTGTCCAGCGTGGGCTTGTCCTGCTCTACCTCTGCCACTGCCACCTCCTCCTCACGTAGCAAAATCCCCCGCGGATGGGTTGTGGAGAGAGACAACATCAGGGAATGGGAGCTTAGTGAGGAGGAAAACAGCCTTGTTTCAAACCACGGCACTGCCTCCACCTCCTAAAATTTTAACAGAATAGTGATCGTTGGTAGGGCTCAACAGTCGTATTTCTTCAGCACCAAGACCTGAATGGTATCACACAGAGCCACACTCTTCTGACAAAGCCTGGACAGTATTTTTTATTGCAATCAGGTGTATAATACTTCCCTACATTTCTTTGGGTCCATGAGAAAGCACAGTTAAACAAAATATTTAACCTCATTGTGAGGTTAACGTCAAGTCTGTACTTGGCCAGGTGAGGTAATACAGTGCTGTCATTCCTTAATGATTCAAGAGTTTAGCTTATGTTGTCTCTTATAGCAGGGGTGATCGATTCTCTGCATCACTGTTGCAGTTCTGTCGTCTACTTGCATGTCTTCTCTGATTTCCAGACTTCATCAGGGCTAGAAAACTTGGGAGGCTTTGATGAAAGGGGAGTGACCAATGTAATTTGCTGGTTGTATGGGCATTATTTGGAAATTCAGGTAGTTCCTTAAGGCTCTGGTTCTTGTCACATTTAGTAACAAAAACAATGCTCCTGCCCCCACAACTGCAGCCAAGAGGAGCCATAAATCAAAGTCTCTGATATTCAGACACAGGGTATCGATGTAAACCAAAGTGGCAGTTTGTTGTAACAGGTCGAGCGGTAATATGTCAAATGGGGTTCAGGCTGAGAAGCTGGCACAGCAGCTGTTTGTTGGAGGGACAGTAACCTCAGAGCCCTTAGTATTAGGATTTTTGCCTGTAATGAGGGGTGTGACTTCCATTTGTTCTGGGAAGACTAATGTGGGAAAGCTTATCTATCAAGAAATGGAGGATGCTTAGGTTCTTCTCAGTTCAAAGCCAGAACAATTGCACATACAGGCCTATATTGATGAGCTTTTCCTTATTTCCAATGAGTCGATGTAAAGTCATTGAGTCCATCCCTAGAGAATTAGGTCATCAGCAGTGACCTCTTTGGGAAGAAGGGCCTCTGATGCTGAAAACCCAGTGGGCTGTTAAAGAAGTTAAGGCACGTTTAATTTCCCCTTCCAGGGCGTAGCACAAGTTGATTAGGAACACTTAAGACGATTACCTCTGCTTTGTGTTCTCTCTCAATTACGCCCTAAGTAATATCGATAAAAAAACTGGCAGAGGCAGCTTAAAGCAGCTGCAAGGTTTTTCTCTTCAGTCCCTTCCTGGCCTGAAATCTGCAGCTGTTAAAAAGCACAGTGCAGAAATCTCAGAAAAAATATCATCAGTCAGGGAGCCTCTTCGGCTCCAGCTAATTAAGGAAGGTTTTGGCATGACGGCTTATTTTAAGAATGGCTCTTGGCTGGGGGAACTTGGTTGTTTGCACAAGGTCTCCAGGCAACGGGCGGTCAGCCCTCCCAGCTTTTACACAGCAACTGCCTCGAGAAAACCCCAAAAAAGGGGTGCAACAGCCCCTTGATGGGAACGCGGCGGCGGCACCACTTCCTCCCCAGCCCCTCAGAGCTGCGTTAAACGGTGTTACAAGAAGCTGCCCTCGCCGGCCTGCCCCGGGCTGGGCCATGGCGCCCGGCGCCGTCCGGATGGGCCCCGCGGTGGGAAACGAGGAGGGCCCGGCCGAGAAAGGCGCCGCTTGCCCGTGGCCGGGCGGCCCCCAGAGACACTCCTTCCCCCTCCTCTCCCCGCCTCAGGAACCGCCAGGGCTCGGTTGCCTAGCAGCGGCGCGGGGTGACGTCACGGCTGCGCGACTGCAGGCCTGCCCTCCGAGCGCCGGAAGGGCCTTGGCGCGGCGGTGACGTCGGCGCTTCCTTCTTTCCCAGCGAGGCCGGAGCGGAGGTAGGAGCGCGGCTGCCGCGTCTGCTATCCGCCGCCATCCGCCCCTCTCCCGCGGTCGCTGCTTCCACCCGCCTTGGCTCTGCCTCGAGCGGGGAGGCTGCGGCCTGGGGCGGCCGGGCCCAGGCGTTAACGGCTGTGGGGGTTAAAGGGGAGGGGTGCCCCTGGCTGGCGGCGGCGGCGCTAATGGCGGGTGTCGGGTCTCTGCCCCTAGGGCGCCATGGGCCGCGTGATCCGAGGCCAGAGAAAGGGCGCGGGCTCCGTCTTCCGCGCCCACGTGAAGCACAGGAAGGGCCCGGCCAAGCTCCGCGCCGTCGACTTCGCCGAGAGGCACGGGTACATCAAAGGCATCGTCAAGGTAGGAGCGGGCACTGCGCGGCCGGGGATCCCTCAGCGGCCTGGTGCTGGAGTGCCGAGGGCCCTGAGGCACGCGTCTCCCCGCACCTCGCTTGTGTGAGGGGCCTGAGCTCTTGTTAGCTGCGCTCTCAGCCGATTGGCTGTTCCTTTTTCAGGCTTCTCATGTTTTGTTAAATAAGTCATGTTCCTTAAATTAAGGCATGTTCTGGGCTGGGAGAGTTGGGGTTGTTCAGCCTGGAGAAGAGCCAGGGAGACCTTATTGTGGCCTTCCAGTACTGAAAGGGGGCCTACAGGAAAGATGGGGAAGGACTCTTTTATCAGGGAGTGGAGCAATAGGACAAGGGGTAATGGCTTTAGACTAAAAGAGGGTAGTTCTGGATTAAATATAAGGAAGAAACTTTTTACACTAAGGATGGTGAAGCAGGTTGCTCAGAGAGGTGTCATCCCTGGAAGCATTCAGTGTCAGGTTAGACGGAGCTCTGAGCAACCTGATCTAATTGAAGATGTCCCTGGGTATTCCAGGTGGGATTGGACTAGATGACCTTTAAAGGTCCCTTCCAACCCAAATTATTCTATGACTCCTTGAAATGTTAAATTACTTTGTATTTATGACAGCCTTTAAATAAAGAAGCTAGCAGTATGCTTTTCTGTTAGACCTTTGCTAATGTAGGAATATCAACGTGCTTTTCTATTGCCCTGTATCTCATGAAACATGGGCGGGAAGAGATGTCCCTGTAGTTGATTACATCTTTAAAAAAAAAAAAAAATCAATTTTTGTAAACACAAAGTAATAGCCATAATCTTAGTCTTGAGCAGTGGGGGCAAGGCAGTACTTTTATTTAGGTTTCAGGTGTGGTGTAGGTGTTTTTTGGGTGTCAATGACTTAGACTGCAAATAGTGCTATTTGGTACCTGTTTGGATGCCCTGAACATCTAGCTGTCTCTTCAGCCTTTTAGAGCAAGTTATCTGGCTGTAGAAAGAACTTTCTTCACACTCACCACAACTAAGTTTAATGATAAAAAGTAAGTAGGTAGCTTTGACTTAAACTTACGTAATACCTGGGAGCGTTTGTCTCACAGGGTTGAAAACAGCAGAAAATATGTTTATACTGGACAACAACATCATCTGAGTTTTCTTAGAAAATAGAAAAAGCTTAAAGGGCTGTAGTCTAAATAATAGTTGGTTGTGTATTGGAATCTCAGTGTACTTCAGAACAGAATTGACGTATTTTTTCCAAGAGAAAAACAGTTAGTCTGTGCTTTATCACTTAGGAGCGTATATAACTTCAATGTACATAATATCAGAAGGTTAGAAACACTTCCATTCTAAGAAAACACTTGGAGAAATTGCTAATTATGTCCAACTTTGCCCAAAGGTGATTGGGCAACTAGTGAAGCGGATTTCTTAGTATGGAGAGATCTGATATCTGCAGAATGTCAGGAATAAAACAGTTGGTTTCAAGAAGCACACTTAACCAGAGTCAGTATTTTGTGATACAGACACATGAGGTTGTATTCTTACAAATGTGAATCTTGAACTCATTCGTGTCAGGAGAAATGAAGGTCCCTTTGATGGGGTTTCTAAGGAGAATTACCTCAATAGTAATCATCTCCATTTTTTCTGGTTCTTTGATTTCTGTAGAAGCTGGGGCGAATGCTGTAACCTGTTCTAAAGCATATCTGTGTTCCAACAGGACATCATCCATGATCCTGGCCGAGGCGCTCCCCTTGCCAAGATTGCCTTCCGTGACCCATACAGGTTTAAGAAAAGAACCGAGCTGTTCATTGCTGCTGAGGGTATTCATACTGGCCAGTTCGTTTACTGCGGCAAGAAAGGTGAGTTAAGACAGAAAGTGTGTTGCCCGGTTTCAGAACACCAAAGCAGATGCCATCTGAATACATGAAGTTCAGGACATTTCAGTGCAGTTGGAGCCATCACAAAGCAGTAGCTTTCGCTAGCCTCAAAACAAACGTACGTTTCCTTCTTGGAGACTGTGATCTCCTCACACAGCCTGTTTTGATTCACAAGCCTAACCACAGTTCTTGTCAAGTGTTTAGATTGTGAAGTGTTGGACTCTTCTGTCTAGAGTCCCATTTTGCCTGCCTTTCTGTTACAGTGAACATAAAGCTTGTGTTTCAAGTCAGACAACCAAAAAGTGGCCCTGCCTGTTGCTACTGAAGTGTTTGTGCAGTGCCCTTCTGTGCGCAGAGGCCTGTATTAGGTAGAATTGTAATTCAAGTACAGGAGCCTGAACGAAGCTGTTGATGCTCTGATTGCTCTTTGCAGCTCAGCTGAACATTGGCAATGTTCTACCTGTTGGCACCATGCCGGAAGGCACCATCGTGTGCTGCCTCGAGGAGAAACCTGGTGACCGTGGGAAGTTGGCCCGTGCTTCTGGAAACTACGCCACCGTTATCTCTCATAACCCTGAAACAAAGAAAACCAGAGTGAAGCTGCCTTCTGGCTCCAAGAAAGTGATTTCTTCTGCAAACAGAGCTGTTGTTGGTAAGGAGTGGCAGCTGTGAACTTGTCACTGAGTTTAAATACTGCTAAACAAGCTTTCAAACAGGGCCCCAGTTCCCAATGTTGTCTAGAAAACAGCATAATTTACAGGCTGGACCCAGGATTGTGCACAGGTACAGTCTGTGCACCCGTGTCTCACTTGTATTTTATGCCTGCATTATTTTTGGTAATGGGAACTGTAACTTGGAGACAGTTTGACCTAGTGGGAGGACAGAAAAGTAGATGCTGATTGTCCTCAAGCTATAATGGAATCGCTTAACCTGTAAAATCTGCAGTCCTTGGGGAAGGACTGCAGAAAATGGCATTGATGGTTTCCTGCGTTTGAAGCAGAGGCTGAGTCTATAGGGGTAGTGCTGGAGGTGTTCTCAGTTGGGCGAAGTATTCTGGAAGGTCCGATGAGTCAAGAAGCGTTGTCAAGAAGCAGAGGCTTTACCAGGCTTCTTGTGTGCTGGACTGACAGCTGAGACAGCTGCTGTATGCAGTCAGCAGGTGACACTCGTCTGCCTTTGCGCAGAAGACACCAAAGTCAGTAATCTGCAGCCTGTTACTCTAGTAAAATTGACTAAATTAAGTTAGGAAACAACTAGGTAGTAAACCTTAAAGGACTTGAAAGTCCCCTGAGCTCTTTCAGTTCATAATCTCTTTAGCTGAAAAACTATTGTTAACGTCGCCCAAGAAATTCTAGCAGTAAAACTGGTAATGCTTCAGAAAGTGTTAAATGCGATCCTGTATGTATGGATTTAAAAATGGAATTAAAGTACGCATCCCCTTGCAGAGCACTTAACTTGCGGCTGGTAGCTTGAGTCTAAGCTCGCTGTTAGTGTTGGCTGGAAAATACTGGTTTTAAGACACAGTTGGATTGTTTGAAATTGGTCTTTAGAAGCTGCTTCTTTTAGAGCTTGATAATTACTAGGAATTAATCTTGTTCTTTAACACTTTATTCGGCACTCTTCGCTGAGATACAGAGCGAGTGGTGGCGCTGCCCTGGTGCCCGCGACGCTGTGTGTTACCATTCTCTTTGTGTGTTACTATTTCTGCATTTTTTTTTCAGGAATTGTTGCTGGTGGGGGTCGTATTGACAAGCCCATCCTGAAGGCTGGCCGGGCCTATCACAAATACAAGGCAAAGAGAAACTGCTGGCCGCGTGTCCGTGGTGTGGCCATGAACGTGAGTCCATTTTCAATGAAGAGTTTTCACTTTCCATTTTTATGGTTTAGAAAGGATTTGTTTGATACGGGGAGGAGTCTGGACCGCCTCTGGACAGAGAGCTTCACAGACTGCCCTGTAATTGCACATTTAATTAGGGTAGTTAGCAGCACGTGATAGTTACTACGCTGTATGAAAAAACGAAGCAGTTGAATTTTTTGTTTATTGCTGTTAAACATCATCACGCGTTTCTGTTGTTAATTTTATTGACGATCTATTTTCCTTTTCCACAGCCTGTAGAACATCCCTTTGGTGGTGGTAACCATCAGCACATTGGCAAGCCTTCAACCATCAGGAGAGATGCTCCCGCTGGGCGCAAAGTTGGTCTCATTGCTGCCCGTCGTACGGGTAGGCTGCGTGGAACAAAGACTGTGCAGGAAAAGGAGAACTAAAGACCCAGCGTGGAGTTTACAGAATAAATTTTTAACACAGAGCTTGTGTGAAATTTGAGTTACGATTTTTGCTAAGGTGTGGCCGAAACAGGGGTAGCATTCAACTTCCAGCAGGGGAAGTTGTGAGGGGAGATAAGGTTTTTTTCCCTCCCCGCTTTGAAGAGCAGGAATTACATCAGTCTGTAAGCCGGTACCGCAGGCTGGAATGACACTTGCTGTAGATGCTGTTGTGTCTGGGTGTGCTGTTAACACTGGCCTAGGCTTGTGGTTGTTTAGGCCTGGCAAAGCGTTACAGGCTGATCAGGTAGTCCCTTGGTTACCTGATTTTAACCTATGGATCTAGCTGAAATGGTTAAAGGGTGCTCGGTTTTCTAAGTTCACAGACTTGAACAGAGAAATGGAAAACCCTTATCATCTGCTATATTTCTTTGGAGGAAAAGCTTGCGAGTAGTAGAACTCCTTACAGAGGAGGTGTTTCAGCTACTGCTCCTGTCAAGGTTGGGCCTCCTTGTTGAACCATCAAGTTTCAGCCAAATCAAAGAAACTTCCCTCTGAGCACAGCTTCTGAAGATTGTGCTCACACACGCTGCCACCTTTACTCCTCAGTGCTTGGAAAGGGCAGACAGCTTCAAAGTTCTCTCCTTTGCAGCCCCCTCAGCAAGAGTGAGGTCCAGCTTTTCTTGACTGGATAGGCTAAACCCAGGACTCTGTTCATGTTCTGCAGCGCCTCTGGGTTTGGTGGCAACAGGCAGTGCTATGGGTGCTGTAGCAGGGCCATCACACTCTTGTCACTCAGTGGAGGCTTGTGCTGCTGAAGCCTGGGTGTGTGCCCAGGGTGGGTTACAGGACACCCTCCCTCTGCCAGGGGTACTCAGGTCTTGGGGTCTCACTGTCAAAACAAACTGTGACAGAATCATAGAATGGTTTGGGTTGGAAGGGACCTTAAAGATCATTGAGTTCCAACCCCCCTGCCATGGGCAGGGACACCTCCCACTAGACCAGGTTCCTCAAAACCCCATCCAGCCTGGCCTTGAACACCTCCAGGGATGAGGATGATATCCAGGGACAAGTGTGTTCCCCACTTGCTCCAGTGCCAGCACGGCACCCAGTCCTACTCCGAGGTCTTTGCTTCAGCCAGGGTCACCACTGCTGCAAGCTCAGGCAGAGGGAAGTGGTCAGGTCTGGGTTCTAATTGCTGACCTGCTTGATGTTTCACTGAATTTTTAGAGTTGGAAGGGACCATAAAGATCATCTAGTCCAACTCCCCTGCTGAAGCAGGATTGCCCAGAGCATGTCAGAGCATGTTACTCAGGACTGCATCCAGGCGGGTCTTGAAAATCTCCAGAGATGGGGACTCCACAACCTCCCTGGGCAGCCTGTTCCAGGGCTCTGTCACCCTCACCGTGAAGAAGTTTCTTCTCATATTTGAGTGGAACCTCCTATGTTCCAACTTGTGCCTGTTGCCCCTCATCCTCTCACTGGCAACCACTGAAAAGAGTCTGGCTCCCTCCTCCTTCAACCCACCCTTCAGATACTTATAAGCATACATTCTCCAGCATACATTCTCCAGCCATATTCAGTCTGTTGCAATTAACTCCTGGAAGCGGCTACCAGAATAGATGGTGGATTCCTCTGTGGGCTGGGTGTTCCCAAACAGTAGAGCAACGATCCTTTGGGTGACATGACAAAGTGTGGACTGCAAAAGCATATTTGCTTCTCAGAGCAAAATATTCTTTCCCTTAAGGTGGAGGGTAGTTCCCATAGTGTCATCAAAATAATTCTACTGAGCCTGAAATGCCCGTGCCAGCCCGCCACATACAAGTATGACCTTGTATTGATAGGAAGCCAATGGAATGCAAAGCAAGAATAAAAGTTATTTTTTTATATCCACACGTGCACAAAAATAGTGCACTGTAGCTGGCTACACATGTCTCTAGAGAGAAAAAAGATGATTGAAAAATCAACCACACACCTTGAAGAAAGGCACCAGATCACATTTGGGAAAAACCCAAAAGGCAATGTCAAGGTTTGTTTCTGTTTACATACCCCCAGTACCATCAAAATTCGTGAAAGTTAATGGCTCATGTTTTGCCGTGAGGGAGGGCAGAAGCTCTTGCTTATGTGCCCATGTTCTCCTGACATGGATCTAAATTTAAGACTCCTCCTAAACAATATCAAAGGAAGAACAGTTAAAGTATTTAATATTCAAATGACTACCTTGGCAAGTGCCGAGTTAAGAAAGATTTCTCAATAAGCCAGATACAGTAGAGGTTTCCTCACATGACAGCTGTACTTTCAGGCTGTTGGTCCACAGGACTTCCAGAACAATTTGCATTAAATGCACCTAAAGGACTCGCAGAAACCATGGTTTCCAACCACACTTTGATTTGTTGACTCCATATATTTTCTAGGGAAGGGGCAGCTTCTCACTGGTCACCCTTTGTTGCTGATCCCAGGCTCTTGGCAGGTGGCTCACAGACCCCCAGGTGTCAACACCCAACAGCTGGAATAGCAGTGCGCTTAATCTATAGGTATGGAATAGTTGCGCAAATAAATAAGTGCCGTGTTGCTGAAGGTAGCTACAAACACATTTAATATAAATATACAGGACGCAATGCTAAATAAACATCACTTCAAATCCACACGGAGGTATGAGGATTTTGAAGATTCGAGTCCATTCTCCAAACTAAGGAACAATTGCTCTTGTTGCAAGGAGCTATTATTAAAGTATAAGAGTCTCTTGTTAGAAAGTTTGCTACAAATGGGAAGCTTATCTTTTAATGTTTGCACCCTATGGGCCTGAATGTGTGCAACATTTTCTACTGCCTGCCTTGGAGGCTAGAGGCAAGCCTTGGAGGCTTGAAGGTAGACTGCCTGGAAATGAAAGCCAGGGTTGGGAAAAATCCTTGCAGTAGGTTCCAAACACTGCCTACCCCATAACCGTGCTAAACTGGACACGATTCCAAGGAAGAATTGGATATGCCCATTTGTTCACACATGAAAGCTGTAAGTGCGTGAATAGGTAACGATGTGGTCCCTGGGGCAAGGCACATTTCAGAGCAGTAGGACAGGACCCCTTGGACAAACCGGACCAGAGGAGCTGATGAAGCCAGAGGTGGAATCTTAGGCGAAACAGTGCTTGAAAAAACTGTGGGAACCTGTGTGTGTGTGTGTCTACATGCAGAGGAGAATTTATGCTTGCAAGCATCAGGCTGCAGGAACCCCTCACCCTGGTGGAACCATACCATGAGTAGGCTGACGGTGGCACAAAGGCCACCAACACCCACAGGAGCCCTCAGCCTCGACGGCATTGAGCAAAGTCCCCTGGTGCACGATGGAGAGGTGTGAAAGGAGCAGCTGCTTAGTGAAAAAGTCCTTTGGCCAGCCTGCCAAATGATCTAACGGGACAAAATACAGAAAAGCAATATCAGAATTTAATTCTTTCAGAGGGGAAATTACTTCAGAGACTTTAAGTAAGTCCAGTAACATGCAACTTAAATTAAAAAAGCCACTGTGATACTAGCAAGTGACCACAGCACAAGACAAGCCTTCTCCAGGGGCAAAATGCTACCCTCAGCACTAGCACTATGGGAGCTAAAAATTTATGGAAAGAAATGGGAGGGACAAAGGAATTAAAGTGAATGACTTGAAAAAAAAAAAAAAGTCAGAGGCTCTACAGAAACCAATCTAAAATGAAAAATTTCAATAAACTGAAATATGTTTTCCAATCTGAAGGTCTGATTTAAGACAAGCTGTAGAATAAGATGAACTCCAGGAGATTCCACGATAGGGGACATTAAGAGAACTAACAATGTGACAAGGAAAGAATAAAAAAAAAAACAAAACCCAAACATAAACATATACCATTGAGTTACTAACAAGCTTATTTCATCCTGGGAGGGTCTGTGAAAGCACTGAATGGAGAATGAAAACGGGACTGGAGTTGTCAGTCGCTGGCCTCGGCGTGGGCTGAGTGGAGTGACAGCCCCCTGTGTCAGGCAGGAGGTTCAGCTGAACGGGGTAGTGGCGCCTTCCGAATTTACGCTGTAGAAATAGGAAATTCAACAAGACAGGGACACTGCCAAGAAGCAGGGCGCCTTCCTTTACCACCTTGGCTGGCACGATCCTCGGTGTAGGCTTACTACTTTCAAACAACAAAAATGCGGTGCAAACCCGTCGGTATCCAGCGGGACTGTATTCCGACAATTGATAGATCAAGAGCATTTTGCCACCAGGATCCAATGTATTTAACGACGATCTATGGTCGGATCTATGGAGGATCCCAGTCCTGGGATTCACAGGTGAGAGATTCACCATACAAGAGAAGTAAACTGATTTGAAATAGCATTGTGAAACACCAAGTCCTACCTAAGCGTCGACATATATCACAAATTCTTTCATCGTAACGCCCTCATTAACATTATTATCCCTTTCCGATTGACTGCTCCACCGGTACCTCAGCAGCCTGACGGCTGTTGCACAGAGAGCACGCAGTTCTAACTTGGGCTGAGACCCACATGACAGAAGCGAGACTTCATCCAGGGATGGGCAAGGCTCACCTCTCGCCAGCCCTTTCCACACCACCATCTCCCAGTCCTACTGGGACACCCGCAAACCAACCGCCCACCCTCAATAAAAGCAGGAGAAGTGGGGGGTGTGTTCCTGGAGGAGCCCCGGGCTGCCGCACACGGGTGCAGGGAAGGTGGGAGGAAATGCAAAGGGAGACGCAAAGGAACTGTGTCAGGCAGGAGGAGGTTCAGAGCAAATCCATCCAGAGAGGCTTTGCAAAAAGAAGAGAGGGAAACACGCTTCAGCAACAAAACTATAATGCCGACTTTGTTATGCTGAAGTTACCAGGTAAGTGAGTATCAAACCCAGGAGAAATGCTTTGGGCTGTATTTTCAGCTGATGTAAAAGCCACGGGAGCCCAAATTCTAAAAGGTTTCAGAGAGTCGGGCGATCGATAAATCATTACATATTTCAGTCTCCGCAGAAGCTAAATTAAAAATTGGCTGGTTTTGTCCTGTGGCATTAATGAATTCTCAGAGAGAAATGTGAGAACAGAACACATTCGTGGGAGTCGCTTCACAGTCTTGCTGTCTTCATCAAAAACTTTCTTCTCCCAGTTTGTAGCAACCCCCCAACTGGCAATGAGCTACTGGGATAAATCCAAAATTAGTATCTTGTGTTCATATTTTTGCTAACATGTTGATGTCCACAGAATTCCCACACATGTCCACTCAGATGGGTTACATCAACTGAACAGAGCTACGATAAACTCGGGCGTTACCTGCTTCCACAGACGGCTTATTTAAATGTTTTTTTTTTATTATTATTATTATTTAATGTCAGTACTACAAATTCCCAGTAATTTGCCATTGTTTCATATTTTCATTTACACATCTTCAAAGCCAGTGCCAAGAGCAAACACAGTAAACCAGAGGTTTCCATTAACCCTCCGTTACGCTCACTTCACATTCATTTTAGGTGACGGCCCTTGCTCTGGTAGAGCAAAGCCACTGGGTTAACTGGTAGTTAGGGAAACACAGGGGTCACAGCAACTATCCAGAAGCCTCCATCGGCTCTTACCAACCAGGAACGTGAAAGGACACTTGTCCCTGGAATAACCACTCAGTACAGAGGAGAGGCGAGTGCAATTTACAGAAGCCTTTGGCCCTCGGCAGGCGGGAAGGCGGAGTGACCCCCAGGAACATCCCCACGCAGCCAACTCTTCTCCAGCGACCACAGCGCAGTCAAGTCGGTGCTTACGTGCTTGTAACAGATTCAAAGGCAACAGCGAACCTGACTACTTTTCCCCCGAGTTGAGGCCACCCCAGCTTTTATTTGCCTGTCTTCATCACAGCGAGTCTCTTCCACCACCAACTTTTGTTATATTGTATTTTAATAAATTCAACACAAGAGTCCTCCACTAGCCCGTTCTTCAGTTAAGTCCACATTTTATTTATGGTTTTGCTGTTGGTACTTCAATCAGATTTATATATACATACTCTCAAACCTACATCAAAAATCATGTTGACTGCTCTGAAGACCGAGAGAAGTGCCACGACTGAAGTTTTCTTCCACAGCTATATGGTAAGTCTACATTCCCCATAGCAGTTTTTTTGGTTCAGGCTGCAGAAGCGTTCAGAAAGCCAATGCCAGGTCTCTCTCGGGCTCGGCGTGGGAGGGTTACACAGTCCTCTTTTCAGCATTTCAAGTCTCACACACAACCACGGCAGCAATCGGTAACATTTCCTGTCTATAGATAAAACACCCGGGTTGATCTGCAGAAATACTGGCTTTGCCCGTTCTGACGCCGCTCCCTTTCTAACCCCTCGCTGGACCAAACGTGGCTAGAAAATGACACACCTCCCTGCGGGGGCATTATTGGAATGCTACCAGAGTTGTGAAAGGGTTTTATGCTACTTCACACGGGTAAGGAGGGCAGCACGAGAGACTGAGCAGAAGTGGTTTGTGAGTCCAACGTGGTGCCACCTGAAAAATGCCAGTTCCTTCATTCTGATGCGAATGTACGCACCTACTCCTGGAGTCAACACTTCCAACCATTCCATACATCCCTAGGGGGAGGCAGGGGCTGCCCAGAGGACAGCCTGACCGGCTATTTCCACACCCAGAAGAAGCTGTCACGCCGCTAAAGCCGCTTTACAGGGCTATCCGCCCGCAGCAGCTCGGCAACGAATGCCAAGAGGTAGAAAGTATTAGCAGAAGCAGCGCGCTCAGCCCCGCTCCCTGCCTTTATTTGCAGAGAGGATTCAGCTCGGCAGGCAGATCTCAGAGGAGAAAACCAGTAGAAAATGCTTTATATGCTACTTAATCGATTTCTCGCCAGGAATCAATTCTTCCGCGCTGGGGGAAGCCTGTGGTTCAGGCAAGTTCACCCCGGGAGGGCGCACACCCTGCTGCTGGCAGTGGTGCGTGCGTGTGAGCCCAGGCAAAGCATGCTCTGTATTTCCAGTTCCCGAGGGATTCCACAGAGCACGACCTCTCTCCTTTCACCGAAATATTTCCATTTCTGCTACTCCACCTCTTCTTAATCACACAGAGCAGGACGGGCGAGATAGAATTTGCGAGTATCATTACCTTTTGAAGACCTGGTCCTCATGTTTCTAAGCTTTTGAACTTGCTTCCAGAAGACTTTCTAAGGACTCTAAAGCACCTACCAGATATTTAAATACAATCAAGTATATTAAGAAGCGTCCTTTCAATCGGCCTTCTTTTCCAAAGCAGATTCCAGCAAGCCCTAACATTTTTTATTCACCTGTAGAAACAAACTGTTCAAGACAGAAAATGAAGCAAAACAAACCCCAATAAGCTACAAGCAATTCAAGACTGCCATCAGCAGCATGGAAACTTTCGTATCCCACATAAATTCTGAGAAGATTTAAGAGATGACAAAGCCCACCTGGTCAACGCCGTGGCTGCTGCTACTGCACACTAAGAGGCTCCGGTTGGGAGCAGCGGGCAGCCTGGCAAACATGGTTCTTTCTACACCCAGCAGGTGTAGGTAGAAAAGGAGGTAAAAAAAACCTCAAAACCAAACATCACAGCAAGTGAAGGGATTTGATTTCAAGAAAATACAGAAATATTAAATAGAAAGTGATCCTGGCAATCCAGAGTGAGAAACTTGGCGAGAAAGAATGGTAAGAAATGATGAACAGAAATTTAGAAGTGATGGACAAGAACTGAGCAGCATTTCACTAAATAAAGCTACAAAAAAAAAAAAAAAAAAAAAAAAAGGCCAACACTTTAAAAAGCTGCATCCACGGAGGTATCGTTACAGAAAAGCAACATAACTGCTCGCTTAATGGCTCAGGTGAAACCACACTTGGAAAGCATTCATCCAGCTCCGGTCATTGTATGGAAACAGAAACAGCACATCAAGACAATGTGCATTAGGGAACTGGCTTATACGGGGAAAACAAACATTTATGGATTTTGCTCTGGTAAGGAGTAAAGGGGATGCAACGGCAAACGCATCAGGAAGCTGCACACTGTGGAGCTGGCAACGCTCAGGGCAACATCAACCAAGTTACTGGAATAGCAGTTATAAATTAAGAATAAAAATTAACATCATCAGATACTTTAAATAGTGTACAGAGAGAGAGAGGGAGGGAATGATCTTATTTTCCTGCACTGGATTTTTTTTATGGTTAGATTTTGGATGAATTAATAAAACCCATTTAATTTTTTTCCCTCCTGTTTTCATTATTCATTGTTAAAAACAGACATTTGCAAATTGTTTTGACCACTGAAGACTGACACTGTTGTTTCAGAATTGTGCTGATGTAATTAAGGCTCTATCAAATTCTCCTACAGAAACAGCCTGTAGGTCCGTTTTACTACCAAAAAGTGACTTTAAGGAATTCTAAAGCTAAAAAGTAGAGTTGGGTATTTAAAATCTGCTGCAAAGTTAGCCCTTATTTAGGAGAGCGTTTTTCTCCTTCAGAAACTGGTTCTCCTCTTCTTTTTCATTTCATTATCTGCAAACAAGCAAGGTAGCTGTCTTCTGTGCCACCTCCTGACTTAACTGCATTGATCCCTGCAACACATGACCAACTTCAACCCTTATGGTGCTGGAATCAACAGGACTCACACAAATGTCATTGAAACCCATGGATCCTCCCCAGCTTGCACTGGAAAAATCAGCTTACAGGATGAGGATCTCAGAATTTAATGCTGGAATCTATGCCAACACGCTTCTGCAAAGAGCCTACTTGTGAACAGACGCTACAGGGGCAGGGGGGAACACTTTGCTCTTGTAAAAAAAGGACAGAAGAATGGCTATTTGACATTCTGACACAGTCCAAGAAAAAATTTTATACCTTAGAAATAAAAGGACATTTAAAGTACAAACCTTAAGAAGCTACATAGTGTAAAAAGTGACAGTGCTCAGACTGGGTTAAAGCCCTTCTAGTGCAGTAGAGCTGTCTAGTCCGTAACGGAGGGCAAGTCCCAGCATAAATGAATGTATTAATACGACAATCCCCAAAGACCGATAAGAAGGAAGGTGTAACGAACACGCCGGAGCAGTATGGAAGGCATACACAGGGCGTGTTGCTTGTGCTGCTGCTGCACAGCCGTCTTTACTGCACTAGTGTAGACCCACTGTAGCTGCAAGCCAGAAAGAAAATGCACTGAGCTTTCAAGAGCTGTCTGCTGCCATCTTCCTCACGAGACCACTTGCAAGAGGAACAGAAATCGTGCAGAAGGACGTAGCTGGGTTTCTTTCACCTTGCTTTCTGTTTATTATAGTTCCACCGTGCAGCATGCAGTATTTACGAGACGGCTCCTACTTCTCTCCCTAAGAAGCCTCTTTTGCTTTGCTCTAGATAGAAAGGCAGGTGGAGACTTTATTCCCATGACCTCATGGCTGTGAGAAAAGTGGTCTCATGAACATGATGGAGAGCACAGGAAGTAAGAAGACAGGGAGCCAAAATTACTGTTGTCCCGATTACACTGCACTGGAGCAGGGACACAAACAGGAAACTCCCACACCTGTCTTAAGGAATGTGAGGTCAGCAGCCGCATCTCACCCTCCCCAAAATTAAGGTGTGTATCTTTGCTTTTGATGTGGATTTGCAAATGTGGACTAACAAGGTTTACCTAAGATATTTAAACGTTTAATTGGTTACTCTGCAAACTTCCTAACACGCCACTTCTTCCTCTAATTTATATTAGCTAGTCTTTAACTTACATTTGAAGTTAAATTCATTGCATTGAAAGCCTCACTGCAAAGCCTCGTAACTAAAACCCATGCCAACAAAAACATTGAGCCATTTTGCCTTGACATTACTTTATCAGCCTATTCATTTCTGGCAAAAGACTCGGAGGTAGACAAAATTTATTGAAACCAAAAATGAAGTAAATTGCTACAGCAGCCAATTTTTGCCCATTTAGCTTTGGCAGAATGGCTAATCTCGTTCTCTGCTGGAACTTAAGAAATATATAGGAAGTTTTGGAACCGTACGTGCTTTTTCATGATACATATGCTAAAACACACAAGCTAGGCACAACAAAGTGGCTGAGAAGGCATAATAGCAATTACCATACCACATTTTTCTCACATGGTCTAAAGTAAAGTTTCACTCAGAAAAAAAAAAAAAAAAAGAAATGTCATTGTGGAATTTCATTTCTTTCTGGCTCAATTTCAGCAAGATACACTAGATTTAAAAACAGAGAACTTAAATTTTCAGAGCTGGTAGTTCACAGGGAAATAATCTCAAAAATTCCAAGTCTAGCTGAGTCCTTTTCTGCTTGTGCATCACCACAAAATCAGGTTCTGCACGGCAAATTCAGCTTGGACTGAACCCGGTGCAATCTCATTGCTATCAAGGGGATAACACAGGTGTAGGTGACCAGCTTTGTGACCCAAACACTACATTTACTGATACACAAACAGTAGCCAAATTCCTTTAATATATGGCTGGTCTTTTAACACTAACAGTACCAAGTGTTAAAAGGTTATTTTAGTTACTAAACAACCACAATCCAAATGTACAAGAGGGAGAAATTCTGCTTAGTAAGGTTATGGATTTCCCCATAGGTCAAACTATACATTAACCACCGTATAACATCAACCTATGAATGTTCAGTTTCTATGTATATGATGTTCCATTGTCAGGAACATGAGTAATTGCTTTACTATTTACTGGCTCATTTTATGGAAGACCAGATATTCCCTAGTAACTGTTCTAAACAGAAAACAGGACTGAAAGCAGTGATGGGGGAATTAAATCTTTAGGCACTTTGAGGACTACTATTTTAAAGTGTGCCATCAACAATGAGGTACTGTGTATCGCCTGAAAATGACCACTGCCAAAACGCCGCGATGGTAACATGCGTATGAAACTTTTTGCTTGTACAATATATCTTAAGTACAATTCAAAATCGTTTTGCCCAGAGTGAAGAAAACATCGCACCTTTTACTGTAGCTATCCGTTTAAAAACAGCAGCTGCAACAAACAATACAGGCTACCCTGCTTCAAAGTCACAAAGATGCACAACATTCTCGATTTGCCACCTGAAAAACAAGTGCCGCTGCAGTCGCTCCCAGTTCAGGGCAGAGGTGTGTACGACTGAAGAGAGTCACAGGCTTAAAGTGTCACAGATCGGACATGTCTCTACAATCATTGCACTATTAAAAGCAAACACATTTGGCAAGGCTGAACTATGTTTTACCTACGTAGTAAAAAATACATAATCATCACCTCTGAGATAGCTTGTTCAACAATTACTGGTCCAAATAAACATGAACAAATTCAGCTTGAGTACTCAGGGTAGAATTTTTGAGTTAAAACCTCCAACAAGTGCTCCCAAACGTAAATGGCAACACTTTGTCCAAATTTACTAACTTCAGGTAAAACGGCATTACTAAAAAACTATGAAAAAATCTGAATTAACTTGAGCACTAGGGAAAACATGGAAGCATAGAAGTGATCATCGCTACACAGCGTATTCAAAAACCTTCCCTGTCCCTTCCTTGTTACACTAAATGCATAAGAATGCACTTGCGACTGAATTTTCCTTGTTCATTTCAAAACTACAGACCTTTAATTTGATAAGCAGCTTTGTTGCTATCAACTCATTTGTAAAAAACACCATCAAGCTTGTGCTCATTAAATATATATATGTATATATAAAAACATACAAAAAGTACAAGATAAATCACATTAAGAAACTTTTACAGTGTAATTGTCCTGATTATTTTATTCTTAAGGGCCAATTTTTTTTTTTGTGCACAGAATCTCAATGTGACTGTTGTTCCAGAATTCAGCATAGTGCCACTGCACAGAATTCACCTTTCTGTGCAGTCCAATAAAAAAAAAAACCAACCCCAAAAACAACACACACCACAGGACAAAACATTCTTCTTAAATCAAATTCTATTTGTGAATTCAGCAAAATAATTTCTATAAAATAAAACAGCAAAATATTTAAATAGTATAGGGTGGGCTGTATCTGTTTTGCAGGGGTATTTGGTTTTTAGACAGGTTCCAAAAAAATTACACACATTCAAGTTACCAATTTTCATTTAAATACAGTATTTACTGATGCGTTTCTTGAAGTCTTTAAACAAATGTTTATTCTGGAATAGAGATACCTCAGAATTGTATTTGACTAACCAGTAGTTTCTTTTATAATTAAACCCTGCTTTTAATGTTAAGATTTCCTGTATAATGGATAAAGAGCTAAGACAATTCTCGCTTTCAAGTAGAACTGTGAACGAGCAGAAAACCAGCAAGTTAACTTGGTGCAGTGGCACTCACAAGTACTGTGTGATTTTGTTGACTTCCACTTCACTGGGATGCAGTAGAAGGAAAGTGTTAGAAGTTTATCTAATAAGCTCTACCAAAGAAACAAAACAAGCACACCAAATACAGTCTATTATGCTCCAGGCATCCTGGCATAGCAAATTTTTGCATATTTGTTTTAAATCTTTTAAATTCCTATTACTGAAAACTAAGTGTTCTTTATCCCACCCAGAGACAGAACTGTCGAACATCAGATGTGAGGAACATATGTGAAACTGAAAACCACTTCTTTGTCACATTTTCCCTCCCCATTTTATAGTCTAGGTGTAAGAAGAAAAAGTTCTGAGCAATACAGTTGTCACATTGGGACAACTGCAGTCACGGTTTTTTTCCCCCCTCGTTGGCTACACTAACTTGGTGTGAAGCCATGCTAAATGTTACAGCATAACTATAGCTTCAAAGTGATTAACCTAATACCAGAATGAAAAAGGCAATGAAAAAAGATCTAGAAACAATGTTACATCACCAATTTTCCACATCAACCAAATAATTAAAAGGTTACCAGCCATTACGTTGCTCATAGTAAAATCGACTCCAGTGGCAAAGAATTAACATGAAACTATTTTTGTGGTTGACATGGATAGGCTTTTTCGTAAAGGAGTTGATCCGACTGCCATGAGGCAGGCAACACTGGTTGCAGAGCGCAGCAGATATATCAAGAAATTATTTTTTTGTTTTTGTAGATCTGTGAGTCTCATCAAGACAAAAAAAATGTTTCTTGCTCAAGAATTAACAGTCAAACATTAATATACTATATACACCTTTGCCATTTACACATTAGCATCAGGCCATTTATTACAAAACACTATACACTTTCCACTGCAGGCGGGTTATATATTGACAGCAATTTTCTGCAGATAAGACAGTGAATAGACTCTCCACTCCATGTTGATTAGGAATAGTTTTTCTAGTTTTAAATATTAGCCAGACACAGAGAAAGGTTGGACTGTAAGGCCTGGGTGCACAGTCTTGATGGAGCAAGTTAATTGATTATGTGCATTTCACTAATCTTTTGTCTGAGGCGGGGAAACTTCTTCACTGCCTTCATAATTTTCTTGTGCTCGTTGGCCAGTTCGCTGAGGGTTGTTCATATGATGTGCTGCCGGGCCTGTATATGGCTGTCCATGCACATGGTTATTCTGCAATAGAGCATAAACATTTTAAAGGGACATTAAACTTGTGGACCATTTTCTAAGCCGTCACTTGCTTTACCCCTTTACATTCAGACTACTGAAAAGTACTGTCAAGCTCACTGAACTTCTTGCATAGGAATATCTGTATGAACACACATCACGGTTTCGTCATTACCCTGAATCACATCTTTCACTTACCTTTTTAGTCTACACAGAAGGTAAACAAACTTTCAACTTGTAAAGATAAAAGGATTAGTTAAATAGTTATCTCAGCTTTTGAATAACAAACATTTACATGCAAAGCAAAAGCAGCAAGAAAGAAAAAAAGGGAGACGAAAAGAGGCTGCCTATGTGCTGCAGACATTAAGCTGTGCACATATTTTATCAATGGATTCAACCAGCTTGAATTTTTTTCCTGAAGAAACTGAAAAAAGCATACCTGTATTTATGCAGCATACTACAATTTTTAAGAGGGAAAACTTTAATGTTACAGAACTGAATGAAATCTAGACCAGTAGCTTTCTCCAGATGCTCTGTCCCAATCTAAAGAGTCATACACGCATCTGGCAAATGAAAACATCTCATATATCTACCATTTTTCAGAGTTTAACCAACTGTGGAAAAACTAGGAATATGAGGATTATGTGTGTTAGTGAGAAATGCCATCTCTTGCAAGAAAGTGAACACGTCACACGGGTAATGGTGAGGTTACGGTACGTGTCTGAACTCAGGAGCTCAGAAAGGAGTGGGAAAATCTGCATGACTTACCAACTGCTCTGCTGACAACACCAAGTAAGGAAAGCAAGATGGAGGGAAAATGGGTTTGGGCAGGAAAGGAAATTAAATTAGCAGATTTGGAATATATAAAATGAATTGGAACAAAAAATGGCAACTAAGTGGGGGATCTACTAATTTAGTCAATTCAATAAAAAACCTGGTTATGATTTCTTTCAGATCTGGCTTTCCACCGGAACATATTAACAAAGCAGCCATATAACATGAAAACAGATTTAGATTTTATATGTACATAGGATTTAGAAATCAGTGTTCAAATAGCACAAATAATATGTAACAAAGCCATTTGCATTTTTCTGAAAGCCTTCCAATTACCCAAACTGAAATTCAGGCCTTGAGGATGGATTTTGTATTTAAAAACACGAAAGCAACTCACAAGGTATTATCAATGTCAGCAAATACGACAGAATCAAATTCAGTATGCACTAGGCTGTGATGACATCTGCCCCCCTGTTCTTTTTATGGATGATTAATCCCTCATCTGCTAACAAAATTCTCACCTGAAACTCTTCAGAACTATCTGAAACTGTTCCTCACAAAATGGAGGTGTATCTTTACCTTTACTCCTCCAAGTCTGAAACTTGGCTGTAACATGCTTCTGACTAAACGCCTATAATTTAAGTTACCATAACTGCTAAAAAAGCTAACCTGGAGCTCTGAATAAATGGTTCAACTCTGTGCTTTTACCTGTTGATACTGGGAACCAGGTGAATGGGGATACAGTGGGGCATCTTCAGGTGGAGAAGACTCATGTTCATCTGGGGCATCAGGATCATCTGGTTCCTGAAGTTTGAAAAAGCATTTAATTTACTTTGGTAAAACATACTATAATTATTCTATCCAGAACCAATCCTACATGTAAACGATTGTTTCAGACACGCTTGGAGAAAAATTCCACCCCACCGTGTCACCCATAGCCTGTACTGTACCACATAAAAATTCCCACTATCAACATATTATTGGAAAAACAGACCCATTCATAATCTACTTTAAATGGTCAATTTCAATTCTATACTGTTAATTCTTTAAGTAACAGACACCTGTAGAAACAGTAATAAAGTGGAAAAATGCACAGCAGTATGTAACTGAAGCCAACAAAAACAGAAATCCGTATTTAGAAAATGCATTTCCTCTATAATGACCAGAGACTGTTGCTATGGTTAATTATTTATAGAAGCACTTTACTCAAATTTTTTACCAGAAGTCAAATTCATTCTTTACCTCCTCTGGGCAGAGTTCACAAGCTTTTGCAAGAGTCATTCTAGCACTGTGTGATCTCTCTAGGAAGTAGCCATTTGATGTTTCATTGCTTTGTATTGGTGGAGACCAATTATTATAGGTGTACTGGGGATTGCCAGTGTATGGTCTACGCTCAAGCTCGTCTCCAAGCCATTCTACTGCCCAGGTCCATTTTCTCTTCAAATCTCCATTGCTCTGCAGAAGGAAAATTAACAACTCAGAATTATTTTCTCTATTCTTCAAAATAGAAATATTTTTCACTTCCTTCAAATTTGAAATGAAGTCTGTATTTGCAGCTGCATCACAGAATCCTGAATGCAAGTTTAAACAAGTTGCTCTCAATCCATATATATTGACCTTCCGATATAAGAAGGTTCAAATGAGTTGTACTTGGAAGTTGTAATTTCATCAAGGCGATGAAAGCTGAATAATGGCGGGGTTTTTTTTTTCAGTCTTGGTGTTTTGTTTGGATTTTTTTTTTGCTCATCCCCCCGCCTCCCAAACCAGAAAAAAAGCAGCAAGAAACAGAATGAAAGGTATCACCTGAAGGATCTGGTAGGCTACAGGACAGTTGCTGAAGAGAGCTACCATGCACTTTATACACTGGTAAGCTCTTTTCTGATAATGATTCTTAGAGCGCTGAATGGTGTCAAATAATCCATCCCTGTCATCTGGGATTCCCTTAAGTGCATTGTGAATCCTACAAAAAAAACCCAAAAACAAACCAATGCAAAACTTCAGAGTTTTAGTATTGGAATTAAGGCTTCACTTACCATCACTTCCCTTTAAAACCAGAAAACTAACTTGACACGTGACATATGTTACTTATAATATGGCAATATTTAAACTCTGAATGATATATATATAAAACATGTAAGTAAGATTAATTCTAATCATAGCCATCAACTTTAACGGGGTAATTTTTATTACTTATTTTTAAAATCTACTGCATTTACAAAATCGACCTGTTAACCCAATACATCCTTACAGAATTGTAATGATTAAATCCTCAACAGAATAGTTACTTACATCATAGTACGCTTCTCAAGGATACACTCTCTTAGATACAGTTCCTCTGAAGAGGAATGAATGGTACATATTTGTGCCTGGGAATAAGGGATTTGGGCATTCCCTGGAACTAAGCCCACTTCTTGTGACTTCTGCTCTCAAGCAAGGGCTAGAGGAATTAATTACCACTCTGAAACTGTGCAAGAACTAAGAATTGAGAAATTTTTGGCTTTAAAAACAAGTCAGAGGTGGGCTTGGAACCTACGCTGATGTCTTGAAGAGCTACACTTGCTGTAGAAAAATGAATTGCCCTCTTCCCTCATAGCCCTGGCAACAGTCAGCAAATAGACTCCAGGCAGCTGGCAACCTAGAGTCCATCTGTAACATGATGATGTGCTTTACTTTAGCTGATTTAACTTAATGGTACTTGTAACATTATTATCCCAAACTTGGCACTTGGACTTGTCAAATCAAGAGAAATTTATGATAGCAGGTTTGATGCCAAAGAACAGCAGCAGCCATCTGATAGTACAAGAACACTAGGAGCACTGAAGGACGCACATTGCCTGAGATCAGGTGATTTTTTTTTTCTAAGAGTTAGAACATACTACCATTCACTATGGTCAGTTACGCTATTTGGTGGTTTGTTTGGGTTTTTGTGAAAGGGAAGACAAAGATCATTAAAACTCTGTAATTACCACAGCAAAACCAAGAACAGGACAGAGACCAATATTTCAAGCTACGGCCAGAAGTTTCAGCAAGAAATCAGAGGATGGTAACAGCTGGTCAATTAATACCCCTCTGCTGAAGCCTAACACAATTCCAATGATCACTGCTATTCCTGAGGCTGCAATATTGAATATGAAGTGATGTACATTTCTAAGTACAGTGAAAGCCATACTATAACGTTCAACCTCCTTTACATCCCATTATTTAACATACTTTAGTACATGTGAAGTAAAATAATGTATTTTTAGGGTAGAAACACAGATGAGGAAACATGGAAATCGTAAAGTATGCCCATCCTTCAGCGTTCTGTGGATTTAAAGACATCTTGTGGAAGTGTTTGCTTATTAGGAAGAAAACATAAACAAACTGCATTATATATGCATTACATATACATTTATGTGCAAGGCTGAAAACCCTAGGTATATTCTCGTTCCCTACCTAAGCTGAATTTTCTATGAAGAAAATGAAGAATTCCTCTCAACTCCAAAGTGTTTTGGAGTGTGATTAAGTCAGAATAGTATCTTCTAAAGTAAGGTCAACGAACTGATAAAATTCTAAGAGCACAGTCTACTTCTACAGGTTAAGTACTTGAGTTCACTCCAATACCCTTATTATATACTCGAAGTATTTTAAATGTCATATGAGACATGGTTGCAAGTTATTTAGTAAATCTGATACTACCCATATTCACTTGTTATGAAACAGTGACATTTTGAAATATTGACAGGTAGCTCGTTGATTACATTTATTTTGTGTTACCTCACCTACCGCTATTATATAAAACTTCTGAGGAGTTGACTATTCTCCCAAGTAGTCAGTATTTGCAATAATTACATTTTTTTAATCTCAAGTTTCAAAAGCCTTATTTTGTAGACATATGAAAATCAGTTTTGAAACTGGGTATTTCATACATTGAAGTTAAAATTCTATTGAAATGTGATCACACAGAGAATATTTATGTATGAAATATGCTTTTCTCCCAAGTTCACATTTTATCCATGTCTTAGTATCAACTACTATGACTGATGTGCTTGTTAGTAAGATCGGGCTATCAATTAAGACCCCCCAGAACGAGGTATTTCTAAGAATCAATCTAAGCACCTCACAGTAAATACCAATGAGTTTAGCCTAAACGGCACATTCTCTGGCATGTGAAGAATCCAAATAGCAAATTTCTCAATAATAAGGAAGGTCAAGGTGAAAAATTGTAGAATACTCTCAAAAAATTGATATAAAAGTGGAAAAAATGCTTTATTTCCATGTTTTGATTTATTATATATTTTAAACAAACCTCTTGAAATGATTAGCAACAGAACCACTGGGAAAACGAGCTGTATAAAACATAATCAACTTGAATTACAAAAAGAGAGGTAAATACAAACCTGTGAGTTTGCCAAGAGTCCTCAATTAATAGGATTTGCAGAAGCAGATCCAAATAAGGTCGAAGCTCGTATGTATATGAATACGCAACCTTAAAAAGTAAAAATGCAGAGAACATAAGAAAGCATTCCTTGAAGCATGCAGATTACGTGGTGCGATACAAGAACACAATTCATTTGAAGTGAAGTTTACTGTAATTTAAAGGGTATGTCAAGATACAATGCATACATTTTTTTAAAAAAAATGTTGATTGTGACAGGGGTTTTTGGGCCTTGTGGTTTTGTTGGGTTTTTTCAAATATAGTTGATTTTGTAAGGGACAAAATGTTTCCTCAGGAGTTTCTAACACAACTGATCTGAAGCCCCAAGCATGAAATGCTGAAGATGCTACCTTAAAAAAATACCTTTATAAAAGCAAAATTACAAAAATGATATTTTTCACTGATACTTCTACTTTTAGACAGTATGGTCAAAGGTTATCTTCAAAAGTTATCCTAAAATGTAAAAACAGATAGCTAGCAAAATATCAGTAAGTGATTTTTACAACGGTTCTTTCAAGTGTCAAACCAAAGGATGTCGAAAATTTAATGTTTACATGGAAAAAAAGATGGGTGAATATAAAGATGAGCTAACAGAAGTGAGAAATTTTATTTGGAGGGGAAAAGTGTGACTAACCTTAGAGAGATTACAAAGGAAAAACAAGATAGTCCCAAAGACTCTCAAGTATGTTCTGTAGACTTGTAAAAAAGAACCTTATGAATATACTCAAAATACATACGGGGGGGTGGGGTGGGGTTGGGAAATGATTCTAACTTTCCATGCAACGTAAGCTCTTTTGGATAACGACAGAAAAGCTGAAGGAAATGCTCTTGCAATACATAAAGACCACCTCAGTCTATTTATTTTCCATCCTTAACATAGTGTTCCTAACTTGTAAAAGGTCAATTGCTTTCCTAAACTCATAAAAGGACTTCTCATAGTACTCCAATA
The DNA here is from genome assembly GCF_964106895.1 of Numenius arquata. Classification (NCBI taxonomy): domain Eukaryota; kingdom Metazoa; phylum Chordata; class Aves; order Charadriiformes; family Scolopacidae; genus Numenius; species Numenius arquata. The sequence continues at coordinate 47,244,471 of NC_133576.1, forward strand.
TGATGTATAGACCTAAAAGTGGAAATACTGACAGAGGACGCCACCTTAAGAGGAAGTTTATCAAGCACCTGTTCAGTATTTAATACAACATTCCTATATATAAATATAGAATCTTGCATTACACAAATTTATACTCCCATTCTTCTCCTAGCTTTTTATTTTTACCTGCCAAAGAAGTTCACTGAGGACAGTGGAAGAGAACTGAGGATTCTCCCAACAGCAGAAACGAAGCAACTTGATGGTCTCTTCAGAGTTGCTGCAATCTTCAATAATTTTCTTCACATAACTAGTTCTCACAAACAAAATGTCTGCTACGTTCTGCTGAAGTGCCATTATAGGTTGAGATAAATTAGGATCACCGTAAGGGTTGGCAAGTGGGGGATTACCTAGAAGAAACAGTTATTACCAATGAAAAGGTACTGATGTACTTTCAGTGTAGACACAACAAAATATAAATTGGTGTAACTCATCAAGAAACAATAGATGGAGAAAAACCCCAACCCCTCCCTAACAGTTGATCTTCTCCTAACAAGTTGATTTTCTTTGAATACCACTACAGTATGAAGCAACTAAGTTTTCTGATTGTGAAGCTTGACGCTTGCTGCCTGAGAGAGCTGCTTCTCCCTCTCGGATAGGATTATGCAGCTGAATCAAAGCTGAACAGCTGGATTCACATTTATGTGCAAGAAAAGAAATTACTAAGAGTTTCCTCAATGAGATCCTCTTATCTCCTGAATTTATTTGCTTCACTGCTTGTGGAACACAGCCCAAGTCTATCATATTTTAGGACACAAGGTCTATTTACTTCACTGGGCAATAGGAAAGGGTTCAGAGTCCCATCTGAATCCCTAGAGTGTAGAGAAAAGTAATAGACTCTTGAAAGGGAAAAAAAAAGTATTTAGTAAGCTTCATTTTATGTAAGGAAAGACTGCTGATTTGCTCCTGATGTTTCTAAATTCAGCAGTGTCTTTAGTTATTGTTTGAAGATGTCCGTAAGTTCAACGGAGAACTTTTCCAGCTTAATATGCTGAAGCAAAAAATAACTTTACTCTGCAAACAGTCATCATAATTAGTAGTCAGAGTACTGTTCATAAAAAGTCTTTTTGTTTACTACAATATTACGAATACAGTGAATATACAATTATTTTTCATTGGTAGATTATCTTTTAAGTGTAAACCTCAAATAATGCTCTGGAAACAAAACCAAATCAAAATTGCAAAATGGTTCTGAAGCTTATTATAGCACAGTAAAATTTTCAGTTCATTAATCTTAGTACAGCACATTCTAGCCTATTGACTTTATAGCCTGACACATCAAGCTGTAATGAGTTTGCCATTAAATAGCTTCTCTACAGATTTCTAATTAGGTTTTCTAAAATATGCTTAATAGAATGTGTACATATACAGCCTATAAAGTCCACGTAGCCCAATATTCTGTCACCATTTCTCAAAAATAACTGCACTCTATTCAACTACTGGAGATATTAATGATTTATACTGCGGTCAACCAATTTCTAGCTGATTCTTTATCTTTTATAAATTGAAGAGCTGACTTCTGCTTGTCTTGACTGAGAACAAGCACCAAATAATTTTCAAGAGCTATCTACAAAAATACTAGTGCTCTCTATTGATAAGCAGTATTATTAACAATAGCAATATTAGCTATTTCATAGCCTGCTGTAGCATTTTTCTTGTATAGATTACTTTTGTATTGGTAACATGAAAATAATCTATTTATTGCCTACTCAGAATGAAAAGATCTTTATGCAACTCTTTGCAATGATCTTAAACTATTTTAAAATCATTACTATTTTGTAATCAACAAACTACTACATTACTACTCAGTTGTTTTCCTGTATCTTTAAGGAATAAGCCAAGAAGTATAAAATACAGACCAGATTTCTGTCTTGTGCTCTTTAGTATGTTGATATAGCAAATCAGTTTTGCTTACGACGAAGAGATTTCTATCTTTAAACAAAAGTTGTTAAACATCAAAGGCAAACATTTTTCCATCTAATTCAGTTTACACATATTAGCTAAATATGCACAAAAGACATTTACTGATATATCCAATTAATCTAAGGAAAACTTAAAATTCACTATACCATTGATAGAAGACTGCATCCGTGATGACACATTGCAGCAACGGATCAGCTGTGACACAACAGTGTATAGCTTCCCCAGTTCAGCATACTGGTATTTAATTGGAGGACCTGGACCTTCATCCAGAGCCACAAGCATGAAGGTTGCGGGAACATTTAGTTTCAGAAGCTGTGTCTTCTCTGCTACACCTTTACGGGGGTGGGAAGAAACAAAAAGACCTCTTGTTTCTGGCACTGACAATACTGTTTTTCTGTTTTTTGTTTTTAAATGAAAAATAACCACTGTTTACATGACTCGCAACTTCAACTGCTAGGTTTTATTACAACCATCATTTATGCTTTCTGTGGAAAAAAATAATCAAATCAGTAAAGATGCACAAAACAATTATGTTCAGCTGAAAAATCACATTGAGAGTTATAAATGACAACGATTTCTTAACAGTGCTCATTACACTTAAGTAACTAGCATCTCTGTTAATAGCAAAGCCTCAGAGAAGTCTTTTGGACAGAGAATTATCTTTTTACTGTGAGGCCCAGGATAGGACAAACATCCCCAGTATTTCATTATTTTTATATCACATCCTAGATACATCAACTACAAAATTAAGACATTTCCAACTGTGCCATACTATGCAGTAAGTGTAAATAAGAGTGACAAAATCAACTTAAGAAAAAAAAACAAAAAATGAAATGAGAAAGCCTCCAAAAGCAACCAAAAACTCCAAACATACAGGTAGCTTCATTGCAAGAATACCTTGCACACACTACATAAGTACTTACCAGTAAATTCGATATGTTCCTTATGATCTTGTATTCTGTTTCTCAATTTGGTTAAAAGTACTAATTTTTCATACATTTCCAAGATTTTTCTTATTCTGAAATACAACTGGATCTTACCTACCATCCTTCTGATAAGAAGAAATCCAGATAGCACCTTATTAGAGCTCTTCTATAGTAGCTTTTTGATTACATTAGTTTTGTAGTTAGAACCTTTGTAGAACCGATCTCTCGCTTGCTTTCACATGAACAATATATTACTTGACCTCTCAAAATGTCTGAAAACAATCTTTTTCAGAGAACTTGATGCGTTGCAGGTATGATGTATTTTGGCCTTTGCTGAATGAACACTCTGTGTCCATACAGAAGCCTTCAGTTAACAGTAGTAAGACAAGCACAACTGCTTAATATCTCTATGTTTATCTTTGCGGGGTAGATTGTGACAATGATCAGACCCAGAAATACAATTTAGTTATGCTTTCCTGTCTGGCTTCTGAGTACTTCCCTAGTGAGAGGCTTCAACTACACTTACTTTACATAAAAGGATGAAAATACCTTGTTATAAGAGTAAGAGGGAGAGAGTATTATTCCGTTATGGAAAAATATTGTATATTGTTTAGAACCTGCCACAGAGAAAGATGCTTTGTAACTTAGGGTACCACATGTGGAAGAGAAATGGGGTAGAAGACCCTCATAACTGGGTGAAGTAAGAATGTAGATCTCTGTGACAATTCACTAGATACAAACCTGTGACTACCCTCACCAACCTAACAGTGCAAAAGGAATCCTTTATTCATTTGACTTGCATTTTATTGCAACTCTTAATTGCTCTTCAACAGGGCAAATACATAAAGCAGCAGCAGATTAACCCACCTGAGAAACAGTCTATTCAATCAATCATTAATTGATTTTCAGCATGCTGATAATGCTAAGAGAAAGAGCAATTACAGCTGCTCATCTGGAAGTGAATAGGACCGATCTCAGTTTAACTGAAAAAATTATTTTTGTTTGGAATAAGTACTTCAGATACCATCAGTATTATTTTATTCTATTCTTTGTATACAGGCTAGTGACTTTCTATGCAAAGAACCCCTACATAATCCAGAATTTAATACACGTTTTTGTGTACTTCTAAATCTGTACTTATTTCTATTTTCACAATGCTGGATACAATTAAGATCCTGAAGAAAAATGGAAGATGCTCAAAGTGCCACAGCCAGTATTTCATGAAGGTCACCACAAAACTGGTAACCGTCTCACCTCAGTTATATTACAGCATGTATATAATGGGACTTAAGTGTAGCACCTGAAAATACAGGTAGTCCCACTAGTCTTGGATTCAAAGATGCTAAAAAAATAATAATAATTAATTTGCAATCATGCTCAATCTCTAATTTAATCTTTCATCAGAAAATTTAGAACACTAGTCTTTATGAAAACAATTACTGTCTCAAGTCTGGGAGAAGTTTACTTAAGCCTTCATATATTACAAAAACACTGGCTTTTCTCACCTCTTTATCTTGGAGGAACTACAATACCTGATAAATTTATAGTGGAATTTCCTGATTCTTGCATTCTTTTACCTCATCTGATGTCTATGGTGAAAGTATTCTGGCAAGCAATGATGTCTAAGAACATATACAGGCTGAGCTATTTCCTCAGCTTCCCAGAGTCTTTAAAGGGAAGACAGATACAGAGTCAGGGTTTTGCATTCATAGCTGAACTTCAACGCTGAACTAAAGAAATTAATACCGAAAGGGCACCGTTGGAACACATAGACAAAGCATGACCATCTGTACTGATGTTTCCATAAAGGAGAATCATGCATCTCTCTCTTTTTTTATCTTCCTCAACTTCTTCAGCCTCAAACCAGTTGACAACCCCATGTGCTTCTTGGGTCTCATGACCCCCCTTCCTGCAAAGGTGCCCTAAACAAAGTATCACCTCTCTTGCCATATTTTTACCCCACACACTCTCAGAATTGCACACTCTTATTGCTCCAAGGTTCTCGTGTTCGTCTTTCACGGATGGCAGAAAGTCTAAAGCCGTCAAACAGGAGGAACACAGAAGTTCTAGAGAGCATTTATATGGCATTTGATGATAACAATCTGCCTGAGGATGAGAAACTGGATTGTCCTGCCATGACCTGTGTAACTGGTTCATTAATAAAAAAGTTTATTACAGTGCTGTCAGTAAAAGCGTATGATGTAATTTGCTTACCTAGATTGGCATACATCACAAACAGATTGAAATACTGCTGCAAATGGCGCCCATGTTCAGATACTTCCCTTCTTAGAAGATTTAGTACCGCTCTCAGTAAGTGATCACTTAAACTTAAGTTATCATACGCCTATAAAAAAGAGTTTCAATATTAGTGGTTGAACCTATCAAAACCTTATGTAGGTTATACTTTCTACCATGGCAGAAAACAGAATTGGTTAAAAGGATTCATACAAGCTCCAAAATACTAGCAGCCGGTTAGCCATCTGTATCTCGCACAAAGACATACAGGGAATAAGACTCCCATCAATAAATACCATGTAATTCCAAGAAATTACACAAGTATAGAAGCTTTTAATTGATCTTTTTCTCCAACAGCAGCTAGGCTCAGAGAAGCACATTCAGTTCCACTATGATCTTCATAGACTAAGACAGACAACCAAATCACCTCTACAGGTGTATCTCAAATACCTCATGAAACAAAGCAAGCATATGTAGCTTTAACTTAATACAAATTCTTTTGCTGGATATAGTAATGAAAATATTCTGAGAAGGCAAGTGGAACAATACAAATATAGTGTCTTACTGAAGACGTTAAAAACATGACAAAGTTAGGGCTCAAAAAGGTTGAACTTTTAAAATTTAATCCAGTCCATACAAAAACATTGCTATGACAAGTATTACACTAAGATTTTGGCTTTTTGTTTGTTTTACCTGTACAAAACTGGGTAACTCACTGTCTACTCCCATACAAAATTACAATTTTTGTCAATCCAATGTTGCAGGATACAGGGGAAGAAAACTTAGGGAAATCCTACATGTCTTCATAGTTTTTGTTAGGGATTTTGTTGTTGGGTGTGGTTTTTTGTTTGGTTTTGTGTGTGGGTTTTTTTGTTTGATTGTTCCTGTTGTTTTTTAATTCTAAATGAAAAACAAGGGTTCACTCCCCTAACAACTACTTTTATTTTGCAGATTTCACACTTCCAACTCAATTTAAAATTCTCGCTACTTAGTCTTCATGGAGATGTACAAATTAGGGGAAACTGAGTATGTCTGACAGCAGCTCTCACACAACCTGGTTGCACTAACATGATATATGTAGTGCAAAATGGACCGTACAGCTTTCCTGTCAACACTGATGCATCTACTCCAGGATTTACTTTATATTAAATGCTTATAATGAAGAAGTAAGAATAAGTTTCAAAACTTTTTCAAGAGAAAATTAAATACCTGACTGGAAGGTCCAGGAGAGGCAAAAGGTGAAGGACATGGTCCGTCTTGCAATGAAAAATGTGCAATAAATACTATAAGTTTTGCAAACGCACCCCTCACTTCAGCACTAGGGCATTCCAAAAGATACTCAGAGAAGCGGTTTGAAACATTAAAAAGGACGTTGTGTGCAAACCAAAAGCGTACATTCTTGCTGTGACGAAGAAGGATGCATAATGCATCATACCTGAAACAGAAGATGACACAACTGAGAAATTAGGACCAAATGTAGCCATTAATGACTTTTGGCAGACTTATTCTTTTGCAGAATTTGAAGAAAATACATGTTAAAGGTGATCCCTTTAACAAAATTATTTTTTGCTCACAAAATGCTTACGAACAGATAAACTGTAGTTCCTATATGATATTATCTGTTACTAGCAATCACAAATTAAAAAGATACTTCAATTAAAAACCTAATACTTAACTGTAGCATTTTACTTCCATCAACCATAAGGACAACAGGATTACATCCCCTAGCTCCCTACTACTCAATAGCTACCTAAATTGGTAGCCATCATTCCCTCTGTATTGGAACTGGGGGAGAGGGCAAGCAGTGGAGAACATGTGGGGTAGATTTCATGAGCTGCTTGTAAGACAGGTAACCAAATACGTAACCTATCAGGATTTATATTCTCATTTACAGATCTAAAAAACCACAAAACCCCGAAGAGTAAAACATCTGTTTTGGAGAGGGTCTTGTGTGAGACTGTCCTCCTTCCTGCAGCAGTATTTGAACTCCTCCTGATCTCTTAAAATAACAGGAGTAACTCTGAAAGTTCCTATTAGAGAAAAACTTGAGGTACGTATTTGTCATGTATTTACACAACTTCTTAACTAGTAGCTGGTAAACTACTGGTCATTACGAATACTAGAATTTCTCTCTACATCTACCAGTAGTAACCCACGCTCCTCTCCCCAGCACAGAATAACCTAGCTTAGTCTAAAACGCTGTAGTGCTATGAATAATATTATACTACAGATCTGAGTTACAGGCCCCATAGCAATGTATAATCTCTAAAAGATTACATACATCTTTCAGAAAAAGAATACAAATATAAACTGCAAAAATGGGTTGAAAAGAACTTTGTTTAAAACTATTCAAACCATGAAGAAATCATTCTGAATTGAAGTCAGAATACATAACCTATTAGTTTTGTGCTAGTGATAAATTCTACTCCTTCATCCTTCTAAAAGACTGACAAAAGGTAGATTTAAGCTTTGTTTGAATATGAATTTTGAAGCTGTTCAGCTCAGCAGTTTATTTTAAGGCTCAGTTTCTTTCCAGTATTTTCTGTTCAAACTTTCCCCCCTTTTCATGTGCACTTTGACCACGTATTTGGGGAAGGATCATAAATGGGACAGACCACTAACACTTTTTATTGTCATATGTATATAACTGGGATCTTTTAACAACCATCAAATTTCCAAAACTGTAATTGTTCTTAAAAGACAAGATACCAATCACTAGCAGGGCCACGGACTATTTTCTTTGTATGAAATCCTGTGGTGAAGAGAAATCTAGCAGCAAGCTGAATACTAATCATAGTTATTTCTTCTGCTTCAGGCAACAGATGATCTTGTCCTAAAGAAAAATCAAAATACTCACATGTAGACAAAGTAAAAGCAATTTACTTTCAATACTTTAACTGATTCCAGATTACTATTTTGTCTGACATTGTGTTCCAATTTTAACAGGAAACTTGATCAAAACAGCCTCTAGCTTCTCCAATGTATACTTTGAAAATGTAAGCTTTAAGACAGTAACAAATACCTGGAGGCTAGCATGTCTGATTTTTAGAAATTTGGCATCTCACCTTTGAGAACTGTCTTCAGCAGAGCAGTCCACAAACTTTATCATTTTAACATGACTTAGTACATAAGCTGAATTATAGTTGGTAGTTTATCAAAGTATTTTTTGCTAAATATTCTGGCATGTTATCACCATCAACAAAAGATATTTAACTGCAGAAGTCCAGAAAGAGTATTCAAAGCAGAATGCAGAAATTTTCACTGGCTAGACAAATTCTTGACAACACAAATCAAAAGTCTTCTTGGAAGAAATTAATCCTTTATTATTGCACTAACATACTAACCTGGAGGAGGATTTAAGTAGACACTATTACAAGTAAGCAACTTCTTTATGAACTGGAAATATTCTAGGCTGTACTGCATACGATTATGCATGAACTGCACATTCTGCTTCCGTACACTTCGTTCAATGGCTGATGGCATTTTAATCTGGTGGGGTTTAGTGGTGATTGCGAGTTCTGAAATATATTTTATCAGTTCATTGTCTTTGTCTATTGTGTCCATACGTTCATAAAAAAGAATATAAGCATTCCACCACCTCTTCTGGCGTCTATAGGACATACGCTTCATCATATGATCAAATACTTCTCCCATGTATTCTCCACCAAAGCACTGGTTTTTCATTTCTTCATCATCATCCATTTTACACTCTGTCACATCTCCGTCATCAAATTTATACCACCGATTTTTCTCACCATCTCCACCATTCCTCTGGATAATATAAGAGTAATAATGTCCACCACTGGCCTGGCCACTGTGTACAAGTACACCAACAAGCCTGTATTTCGTGCTCCCAGAGTGTTCGTTTTCTGACTGTTCATTTTGTATTATCTGATTTTCAGGATTTACATCATCTCCTTCCAATTTAGCTACACCTGCCACCGTGTAAGGCTCCATGTCCAGCTCTCGTGGAAATTCAAAATAATCATTGAACTTGATTGCACATTCCCTTTCCCAGTCATAATCAAATCGTTTCAACTGGATTGCAAGAACTGGAGGCAACTTCTTAATCAACAAGCGTTTCACTGTATCAACCTAAAAAAAAGGGACATGAACAATTACCGGCTCTTAAGTATTCATTGATCTCTCTTACCAACAAAGTCAGTAATTAAAGGAAAACTTTTTTCCCCCTGAACATGAACTAAGACTGAACTTAGTACGGCTATAACACCAGAATTGTACACAAATTTAGTAGCTAAGGAATCATTACCTTTTTGTTGCATTTTTCACAATGATATGCATTTGCACCTTCCAATAAATCTCCTTTGACGTACTGTTCCAAAGAATCAAGAAGGTTTTGGTGATTTCTTATATCTACATTCAGAGTTGTGAAGGATTCCTCACATTCGTACCTACCAATGAACAGACAGATGTAAGAGAAAGGTAGAAACGTGTTCAACTTTCATGTTTTACGGGTGCTACACAGCACCCTCCTGCAAAAGTTTTACTCAGCATTTGATGACAGATTCTGGCAAAAGGAGTTAAGCAGTAAAAAAAGAACTGAACTCTTTTTATTGCAGTCTTTCTACAATTGTATTACAGTACCCACACATTGTATTTTTTTGCTTTGCACTAACTATATCTTTTTTTTATGAACATCATAGAAATTATTTATATGTCTCAAGTTCACTGGAAAGATCATGGAAGTTGAATCTTTTGGCATGTCTTGTTTTCAAAGCAGCTTAAGTAGCTTGAGAGACTCTTGGCTAACTTAAGCCAGAGGACAAGCACAGTTAGCAAAATAGAGTACTTTTGCATTGCTGAACTTTACTGTCAGGAATTAGACTGATAAGCACAAATACTGTATCGTACTTAGAGATCGCATATGTATGGCTGGCTTTGACTTACTGTGTTCTGATATGACCTTCAAACAAATTCCTAGCAATGAACCAGCAATGCTTGAGAGATAATCAGTTAAGATATCTTGGAAACAACGTATTTTTTTATTTCTTTTTTATTTTAAGAAGCAATGAATAAATTAAAGACAGTTGCATCTATTCCAACATAACCCCGCAGAGCTTGTTTCTCTGATATGCAATCAAGCATACAAAGGGTTTTATAACAATGAATAAGTTAATATTTAGAAACACTTCAACCGAAACAGTAATATTCATTCATCTATTAAATAACTTACAAATTTAGAAAAGCTGTTAATCTGTCACACCCCAATCCAACAGTTTAACTGTTTATCATCAGTATTCTCCTCCCTAAACTACAATTAGGGTAAGATTATTATTAAGAAGTACAATTATGCAAATCCAGTAGAGTTCCAAAAAGACGTAATACTTCAGGATAGCACATAATATCAGGAATGAATGGTAACTCATGTCGCTTCACATCTGTATCTTCCATTTAATTACCCATTGAATATAAAATAAAATGAGTGCTTTCATTTTATATTTTATTTGCAATATTTCAACTTACTTCTGGTCACACATTTTTACCCATGAAACTTAAGAAGTTCCACTTATACATTCTTCTAATTCACACATGCGCACCACTGAATTTGAAAGATTACCACAATAAAATCAGTTTGTACCAGTGTTTTTCCCTGTGTTTGGATTGCTAATTGAAGGATAACACTAAATGATCAACTTCCACAATAAAGAGAATTTGCAATGACAGTGTGTGGAGAGATCTGTATCACTTAAGAATCACACATAATCTGAAAGACGTAGTGAACAGTAAGATGTTAGTGATACAAAATTTAACATAATGATAAAAAAAGCCAACTGTTGAAAAAGGACAAGTTCATTGCTAGGCCATCTTGAATCTTGCACACAATTCTAATCATCCACATCAAAAGGGATATAGAAGAAAAAATCTAGAAAAGTACTTTATGATGGTTAGTTCTATTCTTTCACTACGCATTTGCAATTAATCACCATCATCAAGCTAGTGGGCTACAGACCTATAGTCTGATTTGGTATGGGTGTTTTTTTACATATCCTATAAGAAGCTGAATTTCAGTATTCACTTTTGAAGTTAATTGAAAATACACCAGAAATCTTAAGAAAAAGATAAACTCCTTAATTACAGCTTGCACAGTGAGTATGAATGGAGTTTTACTCACTGGAATGAAAAATTTGTACTTGGGTAAGCTCTACTACACACTATGGAAGACAGAAGACAGCAACAGGTCTTGGCCAAGTCTTACAATTTTATACATTGCATTTGGTCCCTAAGTTGCTTCCACTTTTAATACGAAGATGATGTATCTTTTCCTCCCCTGATCAATACACAATGTTTCATATACAATCTGCTAAGTAGAAGAAATAATGATGAAATATTTCAAGGCACTTGAAGACAAATTAATGTTAAGGTTGTAGAAAAAAACAAAGGTAGCAAGTTCTATTATCTTTAAAGAAAAGCAAAACGACAAGCATCACAAAACCCCCAATTTTGACTCTAGTCACTTTTATACAGATACGAACACAGGTTGTTCTTCAGTAAGAAAGGAGAACCTTGAACACTTACCGATGTGGGCATCCTTGACAAATCTTCTGATCAGCAAAGGACCCTCCTAAAACTTTACTTAACATTGCTGGATGGCCCAAAGCTTTTAAAGCTTCATCTAAACTGTCCACCAAGGAATTAAAAAATTCTAAAGCATCGTGTTGTTCACGTAGATTTACAGGTTCACCCCAAAGTCTGAAAACAAAAGCACATTTCTGTCAGATATTTTTTGGTTTGATCTCCAACAATTTCTTTTCTAAAAAAAAAAATCGAGCTATTAAATCACTCTTTCTTAGTGTGCAAAACTATTTGTTGGTTTGTGATATAGTACACCAACTGTTACTCTGTCCCTGACATTTACCTACTAGTAAATAAAAACAAGCTTTTGTATACAACTTCATACTTAATTAAAAGTCTCAATATCAAGGTTAAGAACTGATAGAATTCAAAATAACCATCTTGCTATAAATTTTGGTTTATTAACAGACACACAGAATGATACAGAGGTAGCATAACAGATACAATGCTGCACAAGTTCTGCTAATTTACACTTAACTTCACTATAATTTCTTCTCCTATGGTTAGTTTTGTTGCATTTCAGTGGTCCAGTGAACAGACATCAATACCACCTTTTCTACTTACCTAAATTGTTTCCAAAACCCTCTTGGTACATAGTACTGTAGCCTGGAAGCTGCTAAATGACCAAAAATTACTTGCAGATGCCTCAGAACTCCAATATTGTACTCCTTTCTATCTTCTGTTTTACTCAGTGCTGGTTTGTCTTCATACTGATGTGGATAACCAAACACATCATCTCGCGGGTCAACATTGCTCTGAAAAGCAGAAGAAAATTTGTGCAATTAACTTTTATATGTAACTGTCTCATAGCTAGTTGTATCCCTTGTTAAATTTAACAACCTAAGGCATTTCATATTCTTATCCGAAAAAACAAGCAATATCTTTGTACGCATTAACGGAGTTCCAATGGCAGAAGTGGTGCACAGTGCTTCCAAGTACAAATCCATGAGGAAGAAGTCTGCAAACATTGCTACTTGGATCTTTTGAACTGCCTCTCTGGCAGCAAGCCTATTCAAGTAAGAAATACTATGCTATTGTCCCCACTGCTAGCAGTGGAAAGCAAAGCGATGAGCAACTTAAATGTTAGAACCTTTTCATAAAAAGGAATTCTATGTAAAGATAAGCAAGTTCGACAATTAAATTTACCTCATTGTCCTGCTTTTCATCTCCTGACATGTCATCATCTACATCACTGCCTGTGCCTTCAATTGCAAGAATCCCATTCCTGATGGCTGGAATCATGTACAGCTGCTGAATGACAGAATTCATGTAACAAGTGGCACCAGCATTTTTCAGTCCTACAAATCCCTTTGGTGGTCGAGGTCCAACAGGTGGTAGATATTCCCATTCTGTAAGCGCTTCACAAGCTAGAAGAAAACAGTAGAATGTGATTAGGAAACTATTTTGTTATAAAATAATTAGACCATAAATGTAGAACAAAAGGCAGTTGCATAGAATTAGTTATCAGTGTCACACTGCAGTTTAATAAAACAAATGTTCCACCAGAAAAATGAATTGCTAAAATTAAAACAACTTCTATGAACAGTAGTTCTAGTCTGTAATCTTAACATTACATCATTTTCTTGTATTGCATAACTAAAAAGATGGCCAGACAAAAATTCAGTCTATTTATGTATCAAACAGAAGTCTTCCCTCAATATCAGCAGTTGAATGAATCTAGAGTATATAACCAATTTATAAACCTTTCACAAATTTACAGTCTTTTTAGAATTACAGCATTTCACTTATGCTTCATTTTTCCTTGCCAGGATGGGAAAAAGGTTTAGACAATGCTATCTATATGACTCGTGATAGCTTTCTTTCTCCTGAATCTTCTCCCCTGTCTTCAGAGTACATTTACGATCACAGGTTTCCTATGCTAACGTTGTTTTGTGGTTTTTAGCACAAAAAAAAATTGATGTAAAAGAAAGTAAGAGAGCATGCATGTTTACAAGCAGGTTTTACGTGGTATATGAAACACACAGCATGCACAGTTCACACATGTGTTGTCTCTTCTGTCTAATGTACTATAGAGATCTGGCATTCTATCATGCTTATCAAATAGCTGAGTAGAAGGAAAGGACATAAAATCCTTCTAATTGTAAGCTGATAAGAAATACACTACTTCCCAATAGAAAGGGAAAAAAAAAAAATGAAGCAGGGGGGCAAGGGGAAAACTATAAAGCTGCCCTTTTCATTTGTTCATTTGAGACGGAATCAAATAGGAAGAGATTGAAAAACTAACTCAAGTGACTCGTGATATCACCAACTGGGCAAGTAGCACTGTCATTTTGAGAGACAGTGGACAATTCCCACTATGAGATACTATTTCTAGTTGCTTATAATTTTGCTAAACTGTACAAGTTTAAACATTCTGTTAAATCACAGAATGGTCCCTTCCAACCCAAACCATTAAAGATCATTTAAGTCCAACTACCCCTGCCACAGGCAGGAACACCTCCCACTAGACCAGGTTGCTCAAAGCCCCATCCAACCTGGCCTTGAACACTTCCAGGGATGGGGCATCCACAGCTTCTCTGGGCAGCCTGTTCTGTGTCTCACCAGTCTTATAGCAAAGAATTTCTTCTTTGTGTTTAATTTAAATTTACCCTCTTTCAGTTTAAAATCATTGCCCCTTGTCCTATCACTACAAGGCCCTGGTAAAAAGTCCCTCTTCATGTTTCTTATAAGCTCCCTTTATGTACTGAAAGGCCATAAAAATGTCTCCCCAGAGCCTTCTCTTCTCCAGGCTGCACAAACCCAATTCTCTCAGCCTTTCTTCCAGTATCAGCTTGAGTTTGGTGTGTCGCCCGCCTTCCCCCCTTCCCTTTTCTTTCCCTGTTAACATTACAGTCAAAATGGTTTAGCTACCCCATTTAGGGCTGCTGAAAATATTCTCCTGTTTGTTAAGGAAGTCTTACATGCTTTTTATTGATAACAAAATCTGTGTTAAGTATGTGCCTTTGGCTATCCTTGTGAAAATTAGCCCAAGCTTCATTTGATTATTGGCTTTTGAAACACTAAGATTTGTAAGTTTTTTTATGTACAGCAATTTCTATTATCTTTCTCATTCTTTAAGTGCAGAGCTGTGCTGAGACAAGGCCAAAACTGAGAGAACAAACATTTGGGAAAGGACTATGACAAGCAGAGAATAAGTACAGAGCTAAAAAGGGGGACAGGTCAGTGGGCCTGTGTCTGTGTGCAGACAATAATGACAAATTAGGTGAGCAACAAAGAGACTGGCACTGAAACTAAGCTGAAGATACCTGATGAGGTTCTGGGATTGGTTAGGCAGAGCCTGAAACGATGAGACAAAAGTAGAAGATACAAACTGAATGAGGTTCCTGGGAGCTGGTGTAGACAAAGGGGAGTAGCCAGAGGTTGGGGTAGGAAGGGTCAGACTGTGTTAAGTGACTGGGGCCAGAACTTGGATGCAACCATGTAATGCAAGTCAGCACATTTACTGCATAAAGAAGAACAAATAAAGGCTACGCTAACAAACAACTAAATTTTTGACAGCCTGATTTTGCAACATTAAAAGCAGCCACAAACAAACCAAACTAAAAAACCCAGCATCTAGTTCAGTTGATAATATAAACAAAACCTAAATATAATACATATATTAAAAAGTAGAAAATAGATAATTAAAAATATTACATACTAGTGATTGCTGTACCTATGTAATACATTTCAGTCAAGGTGTCTACTATCTGTTTGAGATTTCGGACACATCCAACTGCTAGTGCAACTAGTAGCTCAAAGCCAGCATTAATAGTAGCTGGTGAACTACAGACAGGTATGGCCTGCTCAGCAGGCAATTCTCCATTTCTCATGTATTGTAGATAAACATTGGATGCCGGAAAGATGAAATCATCTATCAATTCCTGAAAAAAAAAAAAAACCAAAAGAAAATAAATCACCTGTTGCCATAGCAATACACACTATTTTAAAACAGAGTGTTATATAAATGATTGTCTGAGAACCAGAGGAATACTTAAAAAGAGGTAAAATTGAGACCAACACCATAATGAGCTTTTAAACATAGAACAGAATAACTCCATCCTAAAGTGGTTCCCTGCACACCAACCTCCCCACTGCAAGTTAAAAATAAATCTGCATTATTATTATTGGTTGCTAAAAATTTTCTTTTGCCAAACCAGTATTATCTACAAAGCTCTTTATCAATTAGTGGTGAAAAAACCCCAAGATTGCTGCTGTATAACATCAGATGCAAAGAAAACACATCTGATTAAAGAGATGCTCAGATGTCACACATTTGTTCAAACCTTCCATAAACATTAATAGCACTAATTAAAAACATGTGGAGAAAAGACAATACAGAGGTAATGAAAGAAAGCAGTCCTGTGCAGGACTACCCTGTATCTAGTTCACTATCCTTGGGTGATGTTTGCCAAATCTTGGAACAACAGCTCACTGGTCACAGCAACTTCATACACAGTGGTTTGGAAAAATGAGAATGTTAAGTACTCTTATGAATGAAACGTGTAATTTATTTAAAAAAATATTTTTAAAGAAAACAATTAACCCCAAGTAGAAGCTTTTGCCAAACAGTTCAATTGGGACCTTTTATGGTTATAGAGTACAAGATGCAAAGCCTTTTTTTACCTACTTATAGTAAAAAGAAAAAAAACTCAAAAAACTTGAACTTACTTTAATGAGATTAGCACCTCCTTTTTCACAACCAATATGGTATTTCCTCTCAGGTGTCTGGAATGCTAGCAACTCTTTTGTTACTCCAAGGTGACCCTCTAAGATAGTTTCTTCAACACCTGTTTCCCCTGTTCTTTTTACTTCATCCTGCCATTCAAGAGAAAGTTAGGATACCCTAAATAACATACATTTCCAAGCTTAAAAATGTACTTCACAGCAAAGCAGCAAAAAGCTGATTATAAGAAATAAATTGATCCTAGAACTTACCCTAATCCTCTTAAGCCAGTCGATTTCATTATTAAGAAGAACTTCAGCATTAGGTACATTAATATTACTGTTGTAAGCATAGTTAAGAAGATGTCTTAAGAGAGTGAAGTAGTCTCCAGAATGCTTAGCTCGCTCTCTTGCGGTACTCTATGTAAACCAAAAACAAATGACATATAATTCATACACACTTCTAACTATAGTGCAACACTAACATTTTCTCCCTAAAACTGGCAGTAAATACCGAAAAAAGTAAGTATAAGATTTTTCTTCATCTTTTAGAAGTTTACAATTGTGTTTAGCTGTTAATGAATGTCTTCTGGACTATTTAAGCAGCACTTTCTATACCAAAATGGGGAACAAACAGTGAAGTAATCAAATGTTCAAGAGAACCATGAGAATGCAAAATTGAAAAGCCCTGGCAGACCCACTAAAAGACGACAATAACTGTAGGTATCTAATCTGTTCATGATTTTTACTTCAAGGTAAATTTGATTCATTGAGGATCAAATGCATATATTAAAGCTTACTGTTCACGTTCTTATCAGAAAATGCAAAAAAGTCCCTCTCCCCTTCACGTATCTCAAATTGAAACTGACTGTGCTGCTTGCCTATAGGTCAAAAGGAAATATTTTAGTGACTGCTGTTAATAGAAATTTGCCTTTTCTTGCAGATATTTTGTCTTACTACTTTTTACAGAAATTCACATTCTACTGAAGCTTTTACGTCTAAAAACTTACCCCTAGAACAGTAAACAGCAGGGTAATGAAGAAAAGGAGAGGTCTCTGTCCCATGCAACACCTGGTAGCCATTAAAAAGAATTGCTCCTGTGCCATCTGACGAACAGTTCTGGAAATCATTTAAAAGAAACATTAAATACAATCTCCCTATCTAAACAGAACATTAAAAAAAAAAAAATTAAATTTGTGCTTATCGGCTTAATTCCATTTTCTAAAACTGCACATAATGTAATAAATGGGAATACTTTAATTATTCACTGCCCGTCATATTGTTTCTCCTTGTAGTGAAATTTTAGACACATGAATTACTATTACAACACCTGTTCCACAAATTAAATATTTAAAGGTAAAAGAGAAAGAAACTTATCTGCATCTAACCACTAAACTTTTGCAACTGCCGACAAACATTGGGTAATACAACAAGCAATTTGCAACCCTAAATACATTTCTCTGTTTTTTCTAATCAAGCACCAGTTCTGCCTGAAAGTCGAAACAGGAGTACCCTAGTAAAACTGCTCTTATTTATCACTCCAGCCGTTTGTTAAGCATCTATGAAGTGATAAAAATTTATCATTAGTAAGAAATGAGAAAAGATGACGCCCTGAAAATTCAAGTGCCTAGAATTAAAGGAAAGTTTTCATCTACGAACTTAATTTAACCACTGGAATAATGTGGGAATGGGTAAGCTTAAGGAAAAAAAAAATATACTTAAGGTAAACCCTATCTTTCAAGTTGTAAGATTAATTGTCTGAGCACGGTATCTTGTAAACAGTCAGAAACAACTCGGCTTCAGTGGGGAGAAAATACAAATGCATGCTGTGGTTTATGAAAGTATGTCAATGTATAAGAAACTGAATTTTACAGTGTCTTTTTGGTGTGGCTGTCATTGTTTTCTGCCCAAGACGTCACTTGGAAAGCACACTAAAGAATACTATCTCCTCCACAGTTCTTTCATGTGCAGTTAATTGTGCTTCAAATACGTGCAAGAATGACCATGAGGCCAGAGTAAAGATGCATCTAGCGCAGCACCTCGTCTCTGGTATACACCTAGGAAAGTGCACAAGAAGATGAAAGCATGCAGTGACACTTCTCCAGAACGTTGTCTCAGTTTCTAGCCATCTGTGGTTCAGAAAGACTACCAAAAGCTGTTTCATAGCTCTCACTGGACAAATTCATCAAAGAACCCCTCAAACTATTTCCAAACTGAAGGTTTACACTGCTTAAATCTTATGCTCAAGAAGTTCTTATACAAAGAAACACTGTTCTCTATTTATTCTCCCTTTTCTACTTGTGATTTTAAAGGTCTCTGTGGTATTCTCCTCCCACCATTTATCTCTTCTCCAATATGAAGTGCCCCAAGCTATTCAGCTGTTCCTCACATGGAAGTAATTTCAGAGCTTTGATCTCCCTTGTCACCCTTCTCTGATCTTTGCAAGCACTACTATATTGCTTTGAGTTGCAAAAGAGTGTGGGGTAGAGAGTGGGTCTGTTTTGTTCTTAATAATAACTGACATTTTATGGGATTGCTGCGCTGACATTTCCATAAAACTTCTCACAGAAATTTCTTTCAAGATGCAACCCTTCAATTGCTTGGGACACATCACAGAGGCACTCCTCAGGTTAATGCACTTAAAGGCAGAATGAAATAGATAAAGGTAGTATTTTCCTAAAGTGAGAAATGTGACCAAGGAAACACATAACCTCACACTGTTATGTCTCTGAGGAGTATGCAGTATTTGAAGACAAGTATTATATTTTCATGAGGCTGTAGCAACCTAAAAGCTCTTAAGGAACCATGGGAGGGATGCAGCTGCCTACACGCAGGCATCTACTGCCACGTTAGACACGATGACAACAGCGTAGAGCTGGCAGATAGGACACGAGTTGCATGATGAACTCACGCTCACCCAGTGAAACAGCTGGAGGCTAAATGCCTCCATTAAGGCAGGCAATCTGAATCCCATCTTATTGATAGCTCCAGGATACAGATATCTGTTTAGTTAACAGAAGTCAGACTCTTCAGTGGGTACAAGTGTTATTGCTTTACACAGGCACTAAGAATTTTTTATTTATTTGGGCCACATATGTATGAGCACCAAACACTTCACAGACATCAGTGGAATACTTCTGGGTTCCAGGATCATTTAGGACTAACTGCTAGCCTCTCTACTGTTGACTAAGCCAGACTTGTATTCAGGGGTCACCACTAGAAAATCAATTACCCTGGAGAGCAATAACTGCTCTAGTATATAGTATTAAAAATTTTGCATTCTGTTTCTCAATTTAGGGGTAGCATGGTTATGCTATGAGGAAACAGCAGAAGTTCCATACAATCTCAGCCTCTGAAAGAAACAAACAAAACCCAACAATCCATCCGATCTTTTCCAGAATGATCATATTTGTGAGATCTGAACTTGATCATCTTCCTTGTCTTTTATGGTGCACCAAAAACATTTTCTCACATGCATATTTTTGCTCACATTGTTCTCTGATTGAGGACAAGAGATTAGAGAACAATAGTTGAACATGGAAGGATAGTCAGAATTCTGTCTGGTATTTGCTAAACTATCTCTGAACTGCAAACCCTAAATTTGTTTCCACATTAATTCAGAAGAGGGAACTTTTTTATAGCTTATTTCAACTTCACTGTTTTAATTTTCAAAGCGGTCTTCCAATTCTACTCATCTTTATGCTATTCTAACCATCATGTAATAATGACTAGTTGTATTCTAAATGAGATTATCACATACATCAGAAATTTTACAGGCATATGAGAAAAGAGCTCAATGGTTAGCTTCTTGTACTGACAGTATGAACCATTTTTCCACATAATAAGTTCAGCTCATTTCACATTCTGGTAGAGAAAGAAAGCAGAGATAAGGAGCTGAGCAGCAGTTCACTTAAGAACCCTGAAAAATTTTATCCCCTCTGATAAAAAAACCCCAAACAAACCCCTTCCATTAATGCTACTCTCATTTTTAAAGGGCAAAAAGCTAACATACCTGGGAAATGAAGCCACTGCTGTTCAGATTTGGGCTGACATGCCAACAGAACATGTGGAAGGAGAAGCCCCAGCTCAGGGACACATCTAGTTTCTTCCAATATTTTAGGAAGAAAAGTACAACAGTCAACTATTCATTACGCTTATCAGTATGAATAGTTGGGATTCAAATTCAGCCAAAGCTCAAATCAGCAAGAAAAGTAACCATTGGAAGAAACTGGCAAAACCGTAACAGATATTCCCATCCATAAATCAAGACTGTAGGTTTAGCTAAAAAGACCTTCTACCTCCATCACAAACTGCGTTAGATAGAACCTGCACAACGAAATTCAGAGACTAAACTGGTCAAGGCTTATGGATTTAGAAGTTCCCAGTTTGAACCAATAGTTCACTTCCTTTGTGAAATACGACCAGAACAGAAAAATCCTCACAGATCTGCAGTTTTCAAAGACTGAAAGAGTGCAAACAAGTTCTCTTTGGTGTACATTTGTCATTAGCACTATTCTGTTTGTCAAAACAGAACATTGCTATCTTGCTAGTAACTATTTAAATATTTTATATGGTGCTGCAAATGCAAAACAGACTAATTAATTTTTTGTGGCCAATTAACAGATAAATGTACTCATTCTATGGGGTTTTTGTGGTGTTTTTTTTTTTTTTAAGTAAACATTAACACAGCTGTTCTTAAAGTTGCTGCAGCGAAAAAGGTGTTACGGGCACAGCATTTTTAGAGTGGGAAGGATCACAAAATAGATTCATAGTAACAAAAGAATATCCCAGTATTTTCTTCTTTCAGTTATTCTTAATGACAAAATCCTGGCCTATTAACCCAAACCAGTAGAAGTGATAGCAAGTAAGAAACCTTTAACCCTGACACCTGATAAATGGTGGCAGAGATAAAAACAAAAGAAGAGAGCTATCTAGCTGTGATGACAGCTTTCCAGCCCACATAAAGTGACAAGAATCTCAGTTTATGATATTCAAAGCTTAAAGAAAGGTTTTAAGACCATTTCATGAGAGACATGTCACCCCAGAAGCAGACCCAGAAGTTTTAATGCTGTAATACTGCCAATAAATAAGCAGAGAGATCACACAGATTTGGCCACTATATTAGATGATAACCTTTAAGTTCTCCCAAGATGATTACTTGTGCAAACACACTTCTTATTTACAAACTAAACCTGAGAACTGCTCACTGAACTTAATATGCAAAGAAATACTTCTGTCTGCAAAGTGTTGATACCAAACTCTGTGATATATAAACAATTGCTGGTGAACACTTGAGAAATGTCACTTAAATTTCAAGTACAATGCCAGAAAGTCAGATAAGTACAGTGAAATTTATTATAAAAAAATATCACCCATTACTTACAGTGGTACAATTAAGATCATGTAAAAAAGCCACAAATTTGATAAATCTTTGGACCCACATCAAAAAAAGCAAAGGATGGGGCAGCACTAACAGTTGCCCATGCTATTCAGCTGTACTGGTACTCCAAATTTGACATGTGGCCAACATACACTTACCGTCAAAATAGTAACTTGATATCAACTGTTGACAGTTTTAAAAATAAAATTTAGTGATTTCTTACTCATCAGCCTTGAAAGTTACCAAAAATAATGAAAGACAGCTTGTTTCATTTAATGTGTAAAATTACAACATACATTTGTCAGCATGTTTTATTAAACTTATCTAATTTAAGTGATAATAACAAGCTTCAGTCGACTTGAAAATTCAACATCTTTTATCACAGGTTGCGAACTTGCTTGTGGGATAAAGCTTGCGAATAAAGCTTGTGGGATTCTGACAGTAACACTTCATGTTTTCACCAACGTGTGCAAATAGTTCACTGTAAAGAGATACTCTGATGATACTATTGATCCTTTTTTATGGTTAATATTCCTGAACTTAAGACTTTTCAACCTGTTCTAGCTAGAAAAGTAAAAAACCCAAAACATGGTGCTGAAATTCTGACCCCAACCATCTCAGAGCACCGTAATCTGACTCCATTTAAAATGTACTAAAAGGCTCAGACAACTTGACTAATTTCTGATCTCTGTCATTTCCCAAAGAAACTTTGAAATATTCATAGAACAACAGTGGTGGTATCTTACAAAACTAGAATTAAATCTTTAGTAACAGTTCAAAGCTTTAATAGCAACATACAAAACCTTTCCGCCTGGATGGCTTCTAAAATACACACCCCAATACTTCACATCACAATTTCAGATGGGGCAAAAATCACAAGACACACATCATACAGATGCATGTACCATGCAGATGCTGTCTAAGGGGAACTGTAGGAACAGCTTGGACATCACAGAAGACCCCTGAACTCTATGACAAAACAGCAAGACAACTGAACCATATTGCTCTTGACAGCTCCTGCTGGTTTTCCCTGTCTATCTGTCCTACAACAGTGCTAAGGGTTCCACCAAGATGCTGCTACTGCCCCATATGACAGCTCCAATGCGACAGCTCTACGTACAACATGCGAGTCACGCAAAGAGTCACAAGTGCACCACTCCAATGCAAGAAAACCAGAGCATTAAATCTTACCTTCTTCTTCTCCTCAAACTGCTAGCACTGTATCTTGTCTTTACTTATCAGAAAAAGTACAGCTCTTCTATACCTAAGTCACTTAAATATTCTAATGTAGTGAGTATTCACATAATTTCTGAAAAACATCAAGTACCTATTATTTTGTTCTAAACAAGTTGTTCTAAAGCCATCAGTAGCACATTATCAGGCATCCATCTGGCTTGACAATATCCTTCTTATGAGTACAAAGAAGATGTAGCTGATATAGCTACCACTTTAGAATAGGTACCCAAATTACAGAATTATATTGCTAAACAATAAATTAAGAACACTGCAGAAAAATCACTTAAATAAGAAGTCACTGCTCTGCATTTAGGCTTTATATTAATTTTGAATTGTAAACTAACATATGTGATTAAAAAAAAAAAACCAAACAAAAACAAACCGCCACCAAAACTTACTTGCTGTGACAGTGCAATAGCAAATCAATGATAAATGTCTGCCATGCCTTTTCTTTACTGAGTGCATCCAGTGCCGTTGGAATCAAAGCAAAACACAGGGTCATCACCTCCAATGCTTCACAGCAAACTTGTTCATCTTCCAAGTCTGGTTCATTTCCTGCATTTGTCTGTGAAAATAAACAAGAAAGCACAACGTGGGCCTAGAAAAAAATACTGAGAAACCCAGCTGGCTCCAAGGTATACACACTAAATACAAACAGAGACCACAAATTTGTATACTAAGTGATTATCAGTGCCAAGTATTTTATGTACTCCACTCAGATGTGATTCAAACCACTACGCAGCATGACCTGAACTTCCAGTACTGTGATTCTCAAAGGAGGATTCCAAGCATGAACTCAAGGAGCCAGAACTTAAATAGGAAGCTTGTAGGCTAAAATTACATCAGTTAGTGCTGTTGAATTTCTTTGTTGGTTTGTATTTGGGTTTTGTTTGCTTGGTTTTTTATTTTTTAAATAAGATGTTTTTCTTCACTACTAAGAACCTGGAGTTTAAAGCTTTGGAAACAGTTACTATTTAAACACGGAAAGGCTGTAATGCTGTATAACTTGCTAAGAAGTCCAGTTTTACAAAGCTTTGATATTCACAACTAATTTAAGCAAAAGCTTCTTAATACTGCTAGAATTATTCAGTACTTCACTGTTTTTCAGAAATACAAAACAGCTCCAACAAATTTCAAACATAGTTGCTGTGGTGACTTTTGAAATATGAAAACATAGTATTTCTAATTGGTACATAGGTTATTCTTTTTGAATAAAGACTTGCATCAAGTGATTTGATTTTTGTGCATTTTCCCAAAATAAACACTTTGAGAAAAAAAAAGCAAGCCCTCTCCTCCATCTAAGCCAAAATTAATTAGCTTGAAGAAGTTCTGAAGAAACTGAATGTGAGCAGGTTTCAATCTTAATTCATCAGTAATCATGGCTGCAAGTTAGCAACATTAACCAGAGGCATAAAGTAAGTATTTGTTTTATATATGGAAAGGTTATCAAGCTTAAATAGGCAGAAAGAAGGGATGGCAATGCAGAAGGGACAACTAATCGTAAACAGCAGCAGAAGAGGACAAAGTATGTCTCAGTCTGGCAACAGACACCATTTTGTCTTTGCACAACAGATAAAAATCAGAGACAGTCACTACCACTACAGCACTAGGATGTGGTAATTCTGACACATCTCAAGATACGAAAGCAAAACCAGAATGCTTTCAACAAGTTCAGGACTGAACCTGCTCTGCATTGAAGCCCTGCTTAGCAATGAAAGTTCTTTCTGCATGGGTACAGGGGTCTAGTAGAAAGGCAACATGCATTTTATACTCAGAGAAGCACTTCCCTGTACTCAGGCACCAAGAGCTGACGGGTCTGTAAAGCAGCAGGTATTTCAGATGGGTATGGGCCTTCTCTGAGCTAATAAGGAAATGGTGGTTTGACGCCACTGAAAAATCGCAGTCTTCTCCAACCACTGAAGGACTCCTATACCAGAATTTTTTCAGGTAGGAGACAGAAGACACTCCATAAAAAAATATGCTCTCAAGATAATTTATCTTGATATTGAAGTTTAATTGAATTATCCAGTTAGGTTCAGAAGCTTCTTAAAGTGCTCAGAACATTCTTTCAGAAGTCATACTTGATTGGACTACTCTGAAGTGCCTCTTAAAAAAAACATTTACCGTGACTGCCTTTCAACTTTTTAGGAATCCTGACACGTCATTCCTAATTCCACAAAATCAGTCTGCTTTTGTTCTTAAACTAAGGTTTAATGATAAATGTCTGCCTCACAGACTTAGTAAAATGCTCTTATGACCTGTGAGTTAAAAGTCTAAGGTTTAGCGGTCCAACTTAGAAAACTGAAAGCATTTTCCATAAAATACTTTTTCCTCTAAGCCAGTGTTTGCCATTCACCAATACATTCAATCTTTATAAAACTACCACAGGAGTTACTTCCTCTCATGTATAACAAAACACAATTCTCTTAAATTAAGAGCATGTCTTTTCTTGCATGGTATTCCTCTGCTTCTGCAACATTTTCCTCTCTTTTAATGTTATTTTAATGAAATGTGCCTTATTTACCCTTGTTATTATTTCTGCAATTTCTTCCTCTTTTCAGTTTCCAGTTTTTCCCTTCAATTTTTAGTTCCCTCTTGCTTAGGATAAACCAAATGCAGCTACCATTTATTACAAACATCCATGTAAGTGTCAATAAAAATAAAACCCCACAAAAAAAAAAGAACTTTGAAGGATGATTGGTAATGCACAGCTTACGCGTCACCTATTTTAAAACTTCAATTGTTTGAAAATATTTTTACAGAACTGTGCAGTTTTCACCCCAAACATGTCAGAAAAGAATGTTTAGGTATATTTTCCTTTAGATCTATTTTCTCTAGTGCACTACTGCTCTACACACAACAAATATATAGATGTAAGAGCACATCTTCATGTGCCTGGACTGTCACGCTAACTAAATCACTTTTTACGTGCAATTTATATCACCCCCCCAAAAAAACCAACCAAGAAAACCCAAACTTAATTCATCAAGTTATTCTCACAGCAACAGAAGCAGATGCCATTATACCACTACATAAGCTAAATGCAATGGTGTTGCATTTTGCTGAAGTAAATATTCTTCCTCTAATCGATCATTTAAGCAGCAGCTAATACACCAAGAAAAAAAAACTTCCCTATATATTCCTTTCCCTTTTACTCTCAGGCAAGTATTGATTGATTTTATAAGGTGAATTTTATGACTTGATTTCGTCAGGCAAACAAGTGAGGATGTTGAGAGAAGCAATTTTTTTTTTTAAATCACTGTCAAACTACAGACCGCTATTTCCTGTAACTGCAAGCAACATTCGTTAAACACAAGGTGTGTGGTAACATACTAATATATAACCCCCAATTCCAAACTGCGTAAACCACATGTGAAACCATGAAGATGGTCTACATACATATCTACATAATAAAAGGAAAAAAGCCATATAGGATTAGCAATTATTTCATTTTAACAGTGCTTCAGTGCTAATTTCGGGTATCAGTTAGCTCTTGTTTCTCATTCTAGACCACACATATGCTTTAAATCCACTCCTGTAGAATAAACCTTTTAAATTTGAAGATGAGAAAAATTATCATTGCAAAGAAGTGCTTATTTCATATTTAGATAGGGCATCTAACTGGGCTGAAAACATATTACAGCAGCTTACAGAACCGGTGCATATTTGAACTGACATCAGATTCAAGTCATAATTAAATAGCTACTAAAAAAAGGAATTTGAAAGAGAAGATTAAACTGTTGTGTGACAACTGATATATACTAGACTCAGAAATACATTGTCACTAAGATAACTACCTACAAGCTCATCACACTGTAAAAGCGTGACCTGGTTTACACTGTCCCTTTTGTAAACAAAGGAACAGTTATATAGAGAAGTTGGTTAGGAATTCTTACCTTTTCATAGATTTTACTAATTTCCTCATTTGAGCTGAAAACCAGCTGAACTGACCCACAACCTGATGCCCAAACAATTTTTTGTACTGCCCTAATAACACAGATATCAGGGATGTATTTTGAAGCCTGAAAAAAGAGAAATAAAACTAAAGATTAAAATGCAGTTGCAAATAACATTACAATGGATTCTAAATTCTCACAAATGACTTTATAGAAAGTTCAAAAGTTAAAAATTTAAAATTTAACAAAGAATTTGTCCGTAGAGAAATAAAGATGTATCTTGAAAAGTATTCGTACTTCACTTACATAGTGTTTCAGTTTTTAATAGATAGTAGCATGTATTTTAGATATATTACAGAATCTTATATCACAATGTTACAAGTACCAGGAATTACAAGGAAGTGAACATTTTTGATAAATAAGCAGCAACTCTCCGATTCTGAGTAATATTTAGCAGAAACTATCAACTTCAATGCTAAAAAATTCATGTTGGGAATAAAAACCCAACAAAACCAAGCATGCATCTGGAAGGCAGCCAGCCTCTTAAGTAATGTAACAAGTTGAAGTTATTTTAGGGTTTGTCCCTCCGTGATATTTATCGTGCCAGCTGACAGCTAACAAACTAACACTTATCAAGTATGTGATTAATATATAAAGGGATTTTTCTTTATTCAAGTTATACAAGATTTAAAATTAATAAGAACAGAGATCACGTATCATATAAATGCAGACTTAGTTTTCGGTATTTTCGACATGGTCAGAGTTAACATACTACAACTGCCATTACTTATAGTTTGCATCAACTTGCGAAAAACCCAAAACCAACCCAAACCTATCTGGAGTCTATATTCAAAGTAGAACTGTCCAAAAAATGGGCAATCTTTAAAAGTAGATAGTAGACAGTTCTCACAAATTTCGAATTTCATTTTTCTAATGCTCAGATTTAATAGAAAAAAGCAGACTCTAAGAAGCTTCACTAATAAGCTACCTGCATCAGGAAACTTGAACTATGTGCATTCTCACTACTGATACGGACATTAACAGTAGTTACAAGAAAAAGAATAGGTACTTCACCTTTGCCACAAGCAAAGCAACAGCAAAAAGCATCACAAGAAAAACTGGTCACACAGAGAAAGAACATTTTCTTTTTAAATCTCACTGTAGTTTTAAAATGTTGAAGTACTAATTTTTTTTAAAAAGGTGAAATATTTCTTTCCATGCTGCAGTCTTCTGTCTGGCCTACGCAAACCTTGTCAGATTTCTTTTTTTAAAAATTGTGTGGTCAGTTGAAAAAGACTCTTTGACCATCAAAACATTACAAGAAAAAGTAAGTCTTTCAAAGGCAAACTACAATTCATATGAAATACAGATCTACAGTTTTCATAATTTCAGAAAATTATAGACAATAACAGCAATACTGTTCAGATTCTTGTAAAAGAGATTCATATTCTGTTTGCTTTGATATGCCTTGTGAAAGAAAAAGAATTTTTTTTTTACGAAGTCCTCCAAAAAGGACAAAGGCACAATTAAAAACCTTTCTTCATACCTCACCTCAAAAACCACTTCTTCTGTGGAAGGAAGTTAATTTAAATCAGAGTTCAAATGGCTGATATCACACATACAATCACCCATGGATGCAATACCGTCACTAATGGAAGGCAGATGGTTCAGTCTTGCCGTCTAGTACATTGTGCTTTCCTTAGATACTGCTCTTTCTTCAGAAGAAATAACGTACTTTTCAACTTTAAGATGGTAATACAAGACTACTTTTATTTAGCTAGGTCAGAACTGTTTTGGAGATAGCTTTGCAGAGATTTTGTACAGTACAGACAAACAATATTCACTGCTTAAACACTGGAAACTGAGGGATCCCAATTCACTGTGGAAGAGGAAGTTGCAGCACTTCTGATTTTAGCTTCTGCTGAATTCAGCAGAACTCAATAATATATTCACTAACATGACTCATAATTCCAAATCCAAACAGGGTTTGGTCATACCACATAGTACATACAGATAAGACTATTATATTTGCAAAGCACATTGTTTAACCCTACACCAAGCTCCACAATCCAATTTTTCACTCATATCTTTAGTGCATTTTCAGTATCTAAAGATACACAGGCAACAATTTGAGACTTTTATCTTTCAGCATTTAAAAATCATGCTCAATATTTAAAAACTCCCTCCCATTTTCTGTGTTTCTCTTCAACAAGAGAATGTCACTCAGAACCCAAAACATTAAGGACCATAAAAAGAAAAGTATCACAAAAACGTTTTCAAAATAACCCATTAACTTCTTTACATCTATTACATCAAGTTTTTGAAGTTCAGATTAAGTGTAACAATATTCACAATCCATTAAAGAGCTTGGACAGAACCTGCCTAGTTCACGTAAACCTCTTTATGCTATTAGACAATGAATTTCATAAGTGCATATGGAAACAATTCATTAAATACTTCCAATTCATTAACAGCTTATGAACCATATGAACATTACTTAAAATGTTTCATGACATTTTAGAAGGAAAATCCATGTCTTACAAAGCAATACATTTAAGGATTAAGAAAAAATACTACAGCAAAAAAAGGTATTACAGAAAGGAATTCACTAACCTCATCAGATATTTGCTGTGCAAGACGTATTGCTACATTTCTTAGCATGCATTCTGAAGTTGGATTAGGAATGTTTTGTAGGGCATTTTGTAGCACCACTGCCTGGTCATGTGTAGCCTGGTTTATCTGGAAGAAAGTATTTCTTATACTTATTTTCACATGGAAAAAAGAAAGCAAGAAGATATGAAAACACAAAGTTACTTGGAAAGGTTTGGCAGAAGTAGGCAAGATCTTGGAAGGAAAACTAATGACAAACTGAAAACACCTAGAAAAACAAATCCCCCCATTTTCAAATAGAGGCCATCACATCTGAAGACACTGTATGGTAGAGTGCACGATCATAGAGTACAGGTAGTTAAGAGGAGAGTGACAACATTAGTGCTATTGTTTTATGCTCTAATTATAAATAGGAAGTAAAAGAAATTCAGAGGCACATCCTTCAATAGACTCAACAGCTCAAAAGAATCAGAATTAGCATTTATGGAGTAGATGTACTTGAAAATAGAAAGTTACCTGTACTGACAACCATGCAAACCATTGAAAATCATATATAGAGCAGGTAGATCTCACTAACTTTTCTACATTCAGAAAGAAACAGGATTTGTTTAGTAAGTTGATCTCTTTCTTAGAATTAGTAGACAACATTATCTGAAAGTACTGAGAGTTCCTGACATGCAACTCACTCAAAGAGACTGTCAACAGAAAGTAGACAGATGTTGCTGCAGACAATATAAAAACTGGACTACACTGCTATTTGCATCACAGAAGATTTATATTACCGGTGAAATTGTACTTGTGCCTTCCACAACTGGTTGACAAGCTTCTGCCACAGCTCGAACATGGCCATATCCAATTGCTGTCAGCAATAATTTGGCTATTTTCAGAGCATTAAGGTAGGCACCCCTTCGAGTTTCCATATCTGCATTTGGCAGGAAGTTATTTCTAGTCAGCATGCTCAATACAAGGGGCAAACCACCACTTTTTAAGAAGTTATATTGGAAGTCACTGGCATCT
This sequence comes from Numenius arquata, assembly GCF_964106895.1. NCBI lineage: Eukaryota > Metazoa > Chordata > Aves > Charadriiformes > Scolopacidae > Numenius > Numenius arquata. The sequence goes on from NC_133576.1 coordinate 47,274,989, forward strand.
TCTCCCAGAGGTGCACTGGCCGGCATTAACAAGGCATAAACTACCTGTAGAACAAAATACAGAGTTAACTGACAGAAATCCACTAGCATGAATATAGATGACTTAATATGAGGCTATGCTGGAATACTACTGTGACAGCATTCACCAAACACCAGTTTATTCCAGAAAAGCATTAAGTATTTTCAATTATCAATTTCAAACCAGAATTTCATCTTTTGCTTCCACAATGCTACAGAAATGACTGCCAAAGACAGAATTGAAGATTTTTAAAGAACAGGCAAAGCATTACAGACCTCTGTTAGATACAGCACTTGTGAGGCAGAAGGACCAAAGAATAGAGAATCAAGGGATGGACTAAGGCTGCTTTCCCCAAGCTTTGCATGATCTAAACAAATAGCTCTTAGTTTCTCAACTGTAGTGTTATCTGCAATAAAAAAAAAACAAAAACAACTTATAAACATTTTATAACACAACTATTCCAGAAAAAGCCAGTAGTATTTACAATTATAAATCTGAAGAATCAGAAAAGTTGCAAAAAGTGTAACTGACAGACAAGAACAGACTATGAAGTGTTCTGCAATGATTATTTCTGTCAGTACAAAAGTGATCTAGTAAAGTAGCGCTACAAAACCACTCCCAAATACAACACTTCTCCCTGTTTTCACTGCACTGCGGCACTGAACCCCAGTACCAACTGCAAACTATGCAACTTTATATGACAGACAAGAAATAACTACTTGGGAAATACATACAATCCTAATTAGTATAACAGTAATGAATTACAGTATCAATAAATCGCCAGAAAGGGGAAAATACTTAATTTTTACATAACAGGCGACAAAATATTATACAGGATATTACACCATAAAACACATTAAAATGAAGTTTTACCTGGTGGCATGAGCTTCATGAGAACACGTGCTCCATCTCTAAGAGGCGGCATATTTAGGCTACTGCCCAAGTCTGCAACTTGCCAAAGAAAAGAGATGTATCGAGGATGCAGTGACATGATCTTAAAATAAGCAAATAAAAAACCCCATTAAAATCATTAGTTAAAGCATAGGGAAAAAATATTTTTAAACTGTTAATTTCACAATCTTTGTATAAACTTACCACTCCAGGCAAACAGCTTTCAACTTCTGGATTTGGACCATCACTGTAATGATTGCCGTGGTTGCCCGGAGAACCAGTTGAAGAGTCTGAAGAACTATCTGGACTTGAGGGCATATTAGAATTGATCTGTGTAAGCTTAGCCGTAATTAGCTGAAAAACACAATCATAGTTTTAATACTGTGCAAACATGAAGATTCCTTACTAAATAAGCATTTGATATGGCATAATACAAGGAGGAGGAACGGAACTATTTTGCAAAAATAAGTGATCCCATGCATGGTTATTTTTCAAGCATTTACAAAAGGGAAGTGACATCTCAATTGACGTAAATCATCAACCTGCAACACGTACCGTCTTATCTTTGAGATTCAACTGCCCAATTAATTTTCTGTCATCTGCAGGGTCCACCAGCTCACCACCAATGAACAGTTCTACTTTCGTGTGTGCACTATTGGCTTTAATACGATTGAGAATACAACGCCGTACTTGGCCAATTGTGTCATTTGTATGAGACCAAATATCCAAATCTTCCACCTGTCGGCCTTGGTTTGGAAAACGGACTACCAGTGTGATATGTTTACCACGGAAAGCTCTGAAAATAAACAAACCAAAGTTATTTTTGCCCTCATTAAATAATTTATTTTTCCTGCTGTATTTCATGTTGCAGATATTTCAACATCAAATTTTTACATATTGTGATATACTCCAGCATATGATTATTTTGTGAAGGCACCAGCAATTATGCAAACATAACATACACAGGACCTTTCAAGAAGCCACACTCCGCACAAGTGCATTAAACATATGTTAGGTTAGAATCACTTAGAGAATTTTAAGTGTCTCTTACGATGTTTCAGATCTTTTCTCTTGCTTGTAATTTCCTCATCAAAATAAAGCTCAGACTCGCAACTGTTTTGCTCTGTTAGCAAAACAATTCAGTTTTAAACACACCAAGATCAGAAAAAAAACCATCAGTTGACCAAATCTTAATGCCTTCTGTCAAAAGCTGTTAAAAGTTTTATATTACATTTCTTATTTTAAAAATCAGTATGCTTTTAAGAAATTCAAAGAGGTCAAAAAAAGAAGAAACATTTTCACACCAGCAGTGATCACACCTTGCACAATGGCAGGGAACTCACTAGCAAAAATGTGCTCAGATAAGCCCAACAAACTAATCCCATGAAACAAAAGGAGGCAAAAGTTCCTCATAAAAGCTTACTAACAAGACCTGTGAAAAAGTTAGTCTAAACAATTAGCCCATATAAATAAAAAGGTGCACCTGCAATTGACAAGAGAACTTAATTAGGATTAATGAATCAATATATACAATAAAAATTCTGTAGGAGCATTGCAAATTACTGACGCATCACGAAGAAACAGCAGTCTCTTCAATTTTCTTGACAAAAAGGGCACTTAAAATACGGGAACAACAAACCCCCACCATGTCTAAAAATGTTAGCTGCATCATAAATCCATAGCAATCTCAGTGTATTCCTTACATATTTTGGAGACTTTCTTCCCACAGACAGCAGCTACTAGCACTGGAACATTTAAACAGTCTTGTGTTCTGCTTTCCTCTCGCAGGAAATAAAGTATTTTGTTTGTGAAAATATCTAAACAACATTGGATTCAAGTGTTTCCTTTTTCTTTGTACCAAAGAGAGTTAAAGAAGGAGCAGCTAGGACTTAAGCTAAGTTTTTACTCAAGGACAAGTATAAGAAGAGTGAAGGTACACAGAATAAATATACTTCAAAGTGTTGTCTTCTTCCCCTTTTTATGAGGAACTTCAACAGAACAAATCACTTAGAGGTAATCCTAAATTTAAGTCTTCCAAAGTAAGACTAGCATCTCTGTAAACAACTTTGGAAGATGAAGATATACATTTTTTGTATGACAGGACTATGAAAAACAAAGAAGGTTTGCCCATGCTATATTAAAGAATGGTATTGCTTTTAAATAATTATCTGAAAAAAAGAAAGACATCAAAAAACAATCTAGCTACAAGGTATGTTGCAGTAGTTATAGAACGGAACAAGTTTGTTCTCAGGTCTGCCATCCCTTTCACATACGCCTGTATTTACCTGATCTTTCAAATTTATTTTTTTTACTACAGATCAGAGTTTATTATAGATATGTATTAGCAGAAAAAATGAAATTTTGAAAATCTCTAAATACATTTCCTGAATAGAAACCCTTTAGAATCACAGAGATCTTAGCAGTATTTTAGTTAACAGAAATCAAAATCACAGTAGTGCATTTTCACACATACCTTGACATAGGCAGAATAGTTCTCTCTTCGTGGTAATCACTGTCACATTCATTTATGTACTCTCTTAAAACAGTCAACACTCTCACCATTCGTATTGCTTCTTGTCTTGCACAATTGATACTGTCTTTATCTCCATCCAGTACACATAATGTATCATAGGAGGCTTTCAGACGATCAAAACAGGACTGAATGAAGTCTTCATGAATCACTACCTAATTACATTAAAATATTGGTGCAATTACAAGAAATATTAAAACCCATCTTTTTGGCAGGAAAATCCAATGGTAGAAGCGAAAAAAAAATACAAAATTCCAACCAAAACCAGGAAAGTTACTCTATAGAGCTTTTTGATTCCATTTTAGAATAAACTCCCACTGATAAGTAGCTCTTATATAGTGCGCTTCAAAAATCTTGTATGTCATCTCTAGCTGTAACTGTACAGTGCAAACTTGCACTTAAATAGAAAAAGTGAAAGTTCGTACAAAGAACATTAAATTGGACTCTCTTATTCATTTCCTCAGACTATATTAAAGAATCTCTAGCTGATCATCTAGTACAGGTTAACTTTACACTAAGAGTGAACACAGAACATTGACAGACCACCAGAACAACTGTCAGTCCCTCCCTCCCCTCCCAGTTACACAACCCAGTTCCAGATAATTTTCCTGCATAAACTCAGGAATGGGTTTTGATCTAGATTCAGTATAGCAGCAGCTGCAGCAAATCTCTTCCTTCTAACATCTTGCTCCTGACCTAGACTGGCATATAACCTATAGTATCACTGTAAGAAGTCTGCAGTGCCTCCAGGTACCAGTCTGCAATAAAAACATTAACAGTCATAGATATGGCAGTAAACCACAGCCCAGCAGCTACTTTCCCTAGAGGCAGCTCGGAAGCAGAGGGGTTCCCAGCACACTGGAACAAAATACTTGTGTGCATGTTAAGTAAATCCAACACCTCATGGAAGTGTCAGATCTAACTATGTGCAGATGGACAGATCCATGCATGCTTAGTAAGCCCAGACCTATAGCAAGAAAGAAGCATACAGCCCATCTGTCACTACAGTAAGATATAGCTTGAGTGGCTGTAAATGCACCACCTAGAGCAGCTGTGCTGTATCTAGCAGACTGGCAGCTCTGAAGACTATAAAAGTGGTTTTGAGGACAAGTATGAAAAATGGAGTTTTGAGAAATACAAATGGTAAGCTACCAACTGGAGACCATCTGGAGGACAATATTCCCCCCCAATTTTGTGAAATCCCAACAGTTCTCTTCCCCTGACCTTTCAGAAATTCATTATCTCTTCTCCCTGTATACTGAAACACAGCTCCCAGCAAATATTAACGTAGGGAGAAAATACCTGATTTGCTAGAGCTCAACTTGACCATTATACGGAAACTCAGTGACCCTTTGTAAGGGACATGACATAAAAAAAGATTAGATTAGCTTATGACAACACTCAACAGACCCATCCAGTGAACATACTAGTACAGTAAGTACCACAACTGAAAGTTCAACAAAAGGCTTACCTAAGTATATGATATAAACTGTTTTCTGAGTAGAAAGAGCAAATACAGACCAATTTAATATAAAAAAATTTATCAGAGTTCCATCTGTAAATATCAGAAAAACCTCTTAATTCTCCATCTGACCACAACCTCATGGCTGGACTTGGGAGTATACTCTCCAAAATGTGAAAACTATTCTCTGTTTTTGAAGCTTTCAAGTATAAAAATATGACCACATTTAATTTTATCACTGTTTTTCTATCATATTATATTCCAGTTTTCTTGTTGCTTGTTTTTTTTACCTGATTAACTTGTAACCTTGGGCCAAGATTAGTATAGATCTCTTTAAGAAGATCTATTGCTCTGTTTGCGATGTCATCATTTCCCTGAATCACAACCTAGCATAATTAAGAAAAAAAGCATTAGAACATCTTAAAACTTTCTGGCATAAAATGCAAAACCAAAACAACTAAATAAGTATCCTGACACAATAGTATGTCTAACTATTTTATGAGGTGAAAGTGACTAACATGCTTAGTTACAAAATACAACTTACACTGAAGTTCAAGAGTCAAAATCAAGAATTAACCAGTTCAAAGGAGTTCAGAGTTAGCAAAAAAACCCTGATACTTTATGAACAGAATGGAAGTAGTGTTTATATATTCACCCTCACATTACATTTCCACTTCCACTAATTTCAGAGAGTAAGACAACTATTTTTTCAGATGCTTAAACAATCTACGTCACCAAAGATTTAAAAACAGAATTTTGAAGTATTTAGGTGGTCTGAGTGGGTGGAAGGGGGACAGGCAAATGAGTTCTTTTTCTAACCTGATAATTTGTATTTTAATTACTAGCCACCAGGTCTGAAAGCAGCCTTTACAGACTACCCCTGTAGTAAACTGAAGCTTCATGAGTTCTGTCATGCTGCCAAAGGGCAGGGCAGATCCAAGTAAGTCGATTCCCACAACTAAAACATGTTAGTATTATGTGGGCACTTTGTACATAAACTCTGTGTGAAAACTTATTTGTATAAAAACCGTGATCTGCTTTGATTTTAACTATCATCACCAGGATTACAATACCTAACCCTTCAACAAGCCATAACCAAAATTACTGAAGACTGCTGCTTTATATATGGCATGTTTTACAGAACACAGCCACAATAATCATGCCACAGTGTGCTACTGTGAGCTCTTGAAAACTAGAAATAGTCTGAAAAATGTTTTTCGAATTGCACAAAACAAAGTTTTTTGTGTGTGTGTGTGTGTGTGTGTGTGTGTGTGTGTGAGAGAGAGAGAGAGAGACAGAGAGAAACCTACAGATAATTCACCTGGAACGACCCTCTCTTCTTCAACAGCATAGACAATTTCTTTATCTCACACAAACAAAAATATACTTGATGTTTCAAGTAACAAATAGCATTTAGTTTGGAAGAAGAAGCTTTTTGTTATTTCAGTCTATAACTAATAAATTACACATTCCTAAAAATATAAAAAGAGACTAAGACTTAACCTTTCAGATATTTCCTCCAACTAACTTACCCTCCAAAGGTAGTCTAATCCTATTAATTCCAGATCATCCATCATATAGGCTCGTCTCTTTGCTACTAGCTTTCCTTCTCGACAGTTCACAGCTTTGAAGAAACGTTCAAAACATTTCATTCCATTTTCTGTTAATAGGGAAGGATCCAGCTGAAGCACATTATTTTCAAAGAAGTCCTTATTAATGTCAGGGTCTAAGTCTGGTTCATCCCCCATTAGTTTGGAATACCATTTAAAACAGGCTTCACGATCACAAAGATAAACCGCATTTTCAGCTAAACACTTCCATATTTGCTTCGCCTGAGGGGCACAGAGCCACAGCTGACCATCCTTCAACAAAAATCTTGAGCAAAACAAAGAGACAATTAACAGCACTGTCCAGTAGACATCTAGAGTTACAATTCAGTAAAAAGTACAGGCAAAAAGGTGAATATACATATTTTACATGTATATAAGCATAAGTACAATCCTGAAAATTATCAGTCCACTCATAATTAGCCCCATGATTTCTTATTAACTTTGAATGGATCCAGATGTTATAGTCCAAACAAAAAAGGATTAAAATTCAGCAAAAAATGTTTTCCACAAAAACACCAAGCATTGTTTACATATTATATAGAAACAAATGCACATTTCCTAATGCAGTTTAACTAAATTTAAACTATTTAGTTTAAAAGTCAGGTAACAACGTAAGAGACTAAATTATTTCTGCAATCATTCACTATGTTTTAGCAAAATCACAAAATAAGGTATCAATTCTATGGAACAGAGTCAGAAGCAAGTCAACGTACTGGAAACTTTTCCTTTAAATAAGCCTTTCATTTTTGTTAAATTATTATTAAACAATTATTAAGAACTTAGATTCTGAGAGTTAACATTAAGAACGTTTCAGAAGAACAAAGGATAATCAAAGTTCTTCAGAATCATTTTTCTGATTCAAAAATCTTTGTAAAAGAAATCAGGGACTAAGTTATGGCATTGCTTTTCAGAAATTTCTACATTTGCTATGTATTTTCAGAAATATTCCACATTTGACAGCCACGGGACTTCATTTACAGTTCCTTTACATTAAAACTAGTGAACTCTAAGGAATTTACAATTTTTAACATGCAGGAATGCTACATTAAGCTTGCTATTCAATATGCTATTGTATAATTTCATTGAACAGTTGTTTAACACCAGTTTAATTAAAAAAAATTCTCACTAAAATTTTAAAAAGCAAAAAGAAAAAGCTGCAGTTAGAAAACAAGTAAAAAAAATACTTCAGAACAGTTTTACAGTTCATGTACTTATCTAAAAAAGGTTAAAACCAACTAAGAAAAAGCCAAGAGAGACAGAGCCTAAAAAAGCATTAACATACTGCAGCTCTGTAATGAGCAGAGATCCTTGGTTTTCTTATTTTACTCAAACAGCAGCTGATCAAAAGTCATCCAAATAATTTTTTTATTCCAACCTCTTCCTAAGGCTCAGCTGCTGACAACCTCACATCAGTGTCTGACACAAGTATATGTTGGTTTATGATCATGGGTTTAAGTCTGGGGTACAACAAGTAAGGACACATGGGCATATCCCTACATGGAGTATTTTAAATTATCAGCTAAGTCACCCCAATATGCATGTAACTGCATCAACATGCACATTCTATTCAATTCAGTAGGGTTCTGCACACAGACAGAAAAAGCCCATAGAAACCTTAGTACAGAATCAGAGCCTTGGATTGCAAAGTTACCAATAAATTTTATTTGAATATTCCAATACTAGCATAGAAGCCCTCTGGGGAAAACAAAAAACCAAACCAAACCAAAGGCATTCAGTGTATTTTTGCATTTGAGTTTTGAAATAAGTTAACACAGCAACTTAAAACTAGATAAAAGAAAGTGATACCGAGGTAGTTATTTTTCTTTGAAGTATTTAAAGCATTCTTACAGAAGTTAAACAAATGATCAAGTTAAAACTAACCGTAAGAAGTTAAGTCGCTCCTGTACTTCCTGCACATGACTGTATCTGCTTCCTGGTCTTACAGTTTGAGGATCATATTCACCATGCTCTGCAAATATAAAAAGTTTTATTAGACAATACATTCAGAAAAGACATGCTGACTCTCAGAGACAGGACACGTTTGAAGATTTGTTGGTCTGAACATAATTAAAACCACTCAAAGAACAACAAATTTTCAGTACGGTGTGCAAAAATAATTTTCAGCAGCTGCTACCAGTTAGTATTTCATCCTAAATTAAAATGGGTATAGGAAAATATTACTGTTGTCTGTAATCAAATCAACAAACACTTATGCATAGATATATGTGCTCATAATTCAGTATAATGAAAGTATTACAGAAGAATTAAGAACCTGCACTCGACTTAAATAAATTTTTCCTTGTTTCAAGTAGACAGTTTGAAGTCAAAAGTCAGTTAACCAAGCATATAATTCAGATTATTCAGTGTTTTTTCTGAGGTTGCTTCGGTTTTGTTACAGAGCATCTTTTCCAAAATGTCAGTTTTCCATTTTTACAGTTTTTACCCTCCAGAGGAAATCACAACTTCCGTTCTTTAACACCTTTGTAAGTAGCTACATATGTAACATCACTTAGAGGAGGGAAGCATACGACAACTTTATTTACTGCAAGTTTCCAAGTACAAAAAACAAATGCCTATAATACTGACAAGCTTGGACAGAAGTTAAGTAATTTAAAACTAAGGCAAAAAGTCAAACTTTTATCCGCATTTTATCAAATAATATAATATTTTGTTTATTAACAAACAGCTGTTTGCTTCATGGGAACATGGTTTTGGTGTGGTTTTCTTTGGTTTTATTTGTTTTTTAAATTAAAGAGATATAATATAGATCTGTACTTGCATTACCTTGATCCGTATTAGTGATATTTCATCATGACACGCGTTCATTATGACAGCTCCATTATAAACTAATTAAGGCTATATTTCTTATTTGTAAAGGTACACAGATTGCATTTAACTAAGTTGACCCAGCCGCAGGAGACTGTATCATGACAGCATCCAGACTCATGGTAAAATACATTTTCAGAACTGAAAATCAGTATCTCCTTTTATATCAAGGAGGAGAGAAAAATCCCAGTCGAACAGTCTAACAGCTGAAGTGAATCAACAGTGTTTCAAAATTAGGAGAAAAATAATTGTCATAAATACTACTATCTATGTCCAAGCGCAAAAGGTACATTAGCTTAAAAATTAAGTAAAAGGGAAAAACAGAAGACTAGTACTTAGCTGGTATCTACAAAACTGGGGAAATTATGTTCACCAGAAATCCTTCAAAAATTTAAATTATAATCCTAATGAAGTGAGCATAAACGGGCAATTATCAAAAGATGACATGAAAAAAAATTCTGAAGAAATAATATAAAAGTAGCAGAACAAAAATTATTTATGTATTAGAAGTGGAAAACCTGAAAAATATGCTGTGGGTCTAGCAGAATAAGTAATTACAGTAGATAAGTATATTGCAGAGAAATTAAAACTAATTACTCTGAGTGTTGGGTGTTTTGGGTGGGTTTTTTTGTTTTATTTTGTTGGGGGGAGGTGGTGGTGGCGGCGATGTTTGTTTTCACTACGGGGACTATCTGGGCTTTTTTCTTTTTCCTGAACAGATAATAATTCAGACACACAAGTGTCAACAGTGGCAACGACAGGAGAATTAAAGTATTAAAGGCCAGTCAGTTGCCCAAAAGCAATTATGTATCTACTTCAGAATTCTGAAAAACTCCAAACTACAAAAAAAATTCAGTTTCTCTACACATTCTCCATCTCAGCTTCTTTCTACATTTGCCCGATTTATTTTCTACACTCTGCATCCCACAGCATCCTTAAAAGTTCTGTGTACATACAGGAGCAGAAGAATGAACAGAGAAATTATAGATTGAAAAATGACTCGTTGCAAATTTAAGGATAACTAATGATAAATGGAACAGTTTCTACAAATTTCTACATTTCATTAACACTTCGGATTTTTTTATTGCTTCAGAAAAACAGAAGATAACTGGCTAACAATCTTTTAATAATTTTAAAAGGTCTTTGATAAATAGTCAAAAAGATGAAACTGCAACCTCCATCTTCAGGACTATATAATGCAACAGCAGTTGTCTCATGGAAGACTTTGCAGAGCTGGAGGAAAGGGTGAGTTCAGTAGAAGGGAAAAATCACAGATCATGGAAAAAATTCTGAAACATAGATTAGGCTTCTCTTTAACCGTAAGAAGGCAATAACCTTTTATAAAGGTGGTATGATAGGAAAGAATATGCATTAGTGAATAACAGGATAATGGGAACACTGTTCTCTATCACAGAGCACAAATATGGAAGCCTTCCAGGAAAATAAAAATATGGCAATTTCAAAACTAATACAAGAAAATAACCACAAATTACACAGTAATTGTGGTGTTAACTGCCAAAAAGATCTGCGGGCAATTGGATATATTTTTCCTATAGCATTTGTTTGACCTCTGCTGTTTGGATGTTTGCCTTGAATTTTCTCTCTGTCTCATTCACTGTCTTCAGCTCTGCTTAATTCTACAGCTGTCCAGTTCTTTCTTTCTGTTCTCATAGTCTTCTTTCATTTATTCCCTTCCCTCCCTTCCCCTGCCATCTTTTCTCCTCCTCCAGGAAGGCATGGAAAGCAAACTTCACAGTGCTCTCTCTCTGGTTTGCTCTATTTAGTAAATAAAACTCAAACTGAAAGAGAAGTTGCAGAGGAACTGTGTATTACAGTCTTAGTACAGTATCTGGAAAAATAGGAGATACTTTCTGGACATCCTTAATCAGGTAATACAGCATCTGATTAAAAAAATCCACACTATTGTTCATCTGTTCATCAACGAGTGGAAGTTCTGCAGCAGCTTCGTCTCAAGAAAGCACAATTTAATTGCTTCGTAATTAGATTCAATCTAAACTCTTTGCACACTTGTAATTACTATTGTGCTGAAGATGCTTATATTACTGCTTTACCGAGTCATTACAGTTGGGGAGGGGCAGGGCAACGGGATGTGTTTTTTGGCAAAAGAAAAGAATCACACAAGATACTAGCTTAAGTTTTCAGCCAGTCATCAACAATTTTATAGGTAAACAATATTGTCAAAAATGACCTTTGACTTCAGAGTCTAAAAATAATTGAAATTAATGAATAATAGTTAATACATTAATATTATGTGTAGCCTATTTTTGGACAAAGATAACACAGCATCAGAATATAGCTGTTGATTACGTTTCCTTCATAACCCTGAGGCCAAACCCCAGATTTCATAGCTGGCTGAAGTCCAAGAGAAGGAGAGAATCATAGAATCATAGACTCTAGGCTATCCATATAATTAAGATGCAAAGTTTGCTGCATTTTTGCATTTTGCATCACTTCAGCAAAGTTCAAGAACACTCCAACAGCTTACAGAAGTTACATGAAATAATACTTGTTCTATTTCACCTTCCCAGAGAAGATCAAGCCTAAGACAGTATGGCTTGAGAACAGAACAAAGCATTTAGTGTTATTTTAACGTTAATTAGTGCAACATTATCATTAATTAGGGAACTTAAATTAGGGTAAAGCCCCTCATGTATTCCTGAATAGAGAAATGTAACTGCAGTATGCAGATTTAGCTTAAATGTCATTCTTATTGACCTATGCCTGGCTGAAGCTATCATCTTCATATAGCACCACTATTCAAACTACTCTTCAAGGACGTATTTTGGATATCTTTAATCAAGTATGCCAAAATTAAATTAATTCCAAAATTAAAGGTGTCTAGGCAACTCACCTAAGCACTGGAAGACACACACATGCTTTACAACGTGCAAACATCCTGTCCTCTCTGAACAATCTACACTGAATTCCTACATAACATATTGTCATTTCTGTCATGTAACTAAATGGCTGGTAAGATGTTATGATGCCAATGTAGAACAGTCCCTAGTTCCAGTCAGTAACGTAGATGTGGTGGGATGTAAATCTTCTCTCACTTCTGTTAGCTTAATGCTATATCTAAAGTACTGTGGTCCAGCGTAACAAGGAATTTCCTGGTCCATCATTCTCCTTCACTTCCCTACTTCTACCTCAGTAGCTAGAAAGCTAGTCCAGAATAAGAGTGTAGACTCATCAGCAAAGGGTTGAGTTTAGCCTGAAATATATAAATACTAACATGATGTGCTGCCAAAGTGTTGCTGATAAATGCAGCAAGAAAGCAAACTAAACAGAAATGGACTTGGATGGTATTAAGAAACAGTATCCCTGTGGTCTAAAGTCCTTCTCCCTGACAAATTCCAAACACTGGCTTCAAATAGAGGTGATGAAAAAACTCCTCAAAGGAGCCTACAAAAAATCAAAACTAGAAGTGGGACAAATTCCAAGATTATTATTATTAGGACTTTCCACAAAAATAGCCACGCTAGCCTAAGTAGGACAAGGTAATGTTTATCAATCCACTGACAAACAAGAGCTGCCACTTCCCCATATTCTGCTGTAAAACACACCACATTTTCAATCATGAAACAAAATGTTTAGATTTTAAGTTTTTCTTGCCCAATCAGACACCACAAAGGCTATCAACCCCACAGATGCTCAAAAATTAAACAAATAAACTTAATAGTTATTTCATTGTGAGAATTTGCTTTTAACTCCATTTTCAACTGGAGTTTTCACACATTTTATGAGCTGATTTTTATTATAAAACTTACCTTTAGCATACTGCCTCATGCTTTCCATGTAGGCAGAGAGATTTTCTGCAACCAATGTAACTAGGGCATGATTGTGCTGAAGTTGATTGATTAAGTCATGTCGGTAAAACACATGAGGACTTCGCTGAGTTTGACTGAAATGAAAATACAAGTGTTATAAGAAAAGTGGAGAAGTCTTGCACCGAACAGTTCAGAAATCCATATATCCATATTTAGATTACAGAAGTGCAGAGAAAACACAGAGCTTAGGTTCAAAACCCACATGCCACGAACATCATCAAATCCTAGAACTTAAGAGACTAAATCCACCTCTTCAGAATAGTGTCAAAATACCTCAACTTCTGTATATCAGAGCACTGATCTTATTTGCATAAACAATTCAAACTTGCGCTGCTCTTCCATGGTAAATAGTGGGGAAAAAAGGGGAGGATGGGGTGGGTGGAGAAAAAAAGAGGTGCTCCCTGTTGTATTGCCACTCTGCTGATCCCATAGCCTACCCTGAAGAAATATAAATGTGATTTCAAAATTGTTCTCCTTTCATTCAACACTTAAGCAGACCCAGGAATTAGCTGTATGGATTACAGGCAGAAACTCTAATCTTTCCTAGGAAAGGGGTCTGCATACTAGATGACCTACAGCACTCTACAGTACTGCCACATCTTTAGAGAACAGCAGGGAAGGCAAGAAATCCCAGTTCCAGCATCAGCTGATAATGATCCAGCAGCTGATAACCACATTTCACTGTACATGTAACAACAACAGATAAATTGATTCACTGGGCCAAAGATCACTGTCAATTTGGGTTTATAAGACAGAAGCCATCAACACCCTTCCAATAATTTTGTTATCTGCAACCAACAGAATTTGGCCTGCTAAGCACAGAGGTTTTCAGAAGATTAGATTTCATCATTTGCAGAACTTTCCAAAACAGCTTGAAAGGGGCACTTAAGACACCAATCATGTTTTAAAAACAGACCCAGACATTTGTCAGAGAGAAAACAAAACGGATGGAAGCATGAAGGAAGAAAACATACAGGACTTTATATACCCAGAAAGAACATCTTGTTTTCAACTTTGAGAAACTTTCCAATTACACATCATTCCATCTCCGTCAACCCTCCTTGCTCAGCATAATCGGCAGCAAAACCAGCAAAAGACTGGATGTCTCTATTTTAGGGGCTACCCAAGATGTTACCTCTAGAGAGATAACAATAAATAAGAACACTGACTACTTGGGAAATACCTATGATGAAACAACTAAAGGACTACCAGAAGCAGGACAGGGTATTTTGCTGAATCAAGCTATTGCTGTGTATATTTATATACTCATAATACTATGCATTTGTATCAATCTTAGCAAGTACAACAAAAGGAAAGCTTTATCAGCAGAAGACTAAATAAATCTTCTGTGCTAGACATTTTTTACTTTTCTCCTTCCTCAACCACATGCACAAACATTAAACTTGGACACAAGGGATTCATCATGGTTAGCAACGGCTTCTAGAAGTTGAATAATTATAAGAACCAGAGTTATGAGCTATGAGTTGTTACACAGTATTTGTGAGCAGCACGTAAGATGTTATTTTGGTCATCTGCTAGGATGGAGTCAAAGGCAAGATCATTCTCTTTAAGCACAGAAAAAAAGCTGATCTGAGAAGACTTTCTGGCATGCTTTCTAGAATCAAAGCAAACTTCACATGCAACTATAAAATTATTCCTTAAGCATCTGAGGTTAGGCTAACGATGATGTTGCCATTGGGACACATTCCTTTAGTAATGACTTCACATTTTCATGCTTCTCAGTTAACAGCAAAACTCATCTTTTCACTGTGTTTCTATTAAATGTAGCACTTTGAAATTAGTGCCAAAGTACTTTGGAAATACTAAAAAGAACATTGAATAGTCAGAATGCATGCTTATATGCTAGGAAAATATTGGTGAAGTGACAAAGGCAAAATTCTGAACAACTTAATTGAAATGGATTTTTAAAAAAATTATTGCCCAACATAATACTACATACGTAGTTCAGCTTTTAAAGTTGAGAGTTCTTGTACTAGATGAATAAATGCTATGTACCATTAAAAGAAGACATTACAGGTCCAAATAGCAGTGACCAGTCCCAGCAAATTCTACTGTTTAGGCTACGTTGCCTTAAAGCACTAACAAAACCCCTGAACTTTTACAGAAGGTCCTCTCAATGTTCAGTTAATTCTTCTGGGTAAGTAATTTAGGATACCAATCTTATACTGCTTGAGTAGATACAGGTCAATCTTAAGTGCTTGAAATTGGTCTACAGGAGGCTCTACTTCCATCAGCCAACACAGAGAAAATTAAGATTATTAATTATATGTACACTAAAGGTCAGTATGTTGAATAATGAAGTTGACTAGTACTTAACAAGTACTTGTACTCACAAGAATCCTTGCACCTAAATAAGAATTATTTTCTTATGCTTAAGCTTAACCTCCCGAAACATGTAGCATTTCTGTGTGGTCAGGTCTTGCTGTGTCAAAGCAACTGTATAACCAATTTGTCACTTTGCTCAACTGCATGAATACCTAGCAACAATTAAATCCTCCTCCTCCAAAGAATTCCTATAATGCCAATGGCATAAGATAATTTATACTTATTTTTGCCAAGAATCAGCAGCCTTAGTCGTTCTGGACCAAAACTTTAATTGCCAAATGCCAATCAACTGAACTACCCCAAAAGACTAGGATACCGATTACAGGATTAACATTGCACAAAGAAAGCTCTGTGAAATGTTTTTGAGGCAGTCATTACAAACATTTGTTTTGATCTATTTTCAATCCAAATTCTAGAAGGATGCTAGAGATTAAAATTTCAAGTCAGATAAGGTAAGCTAATAGGAACAAGTAATTAGATGTATGCATTGCAATTTCCAAACTATCAATTTTAAGAGCTATCAGAAAACTCAGAGGACTGGAAACTCACTGATTATTTCAAAGCGATGTTGTCACTCACTAGGTTTCCCAGTCACCTGGGCACTAACACTACCTGACTAAAAAAACGTCTTCAACAGTATCTTGCTAACAAAAGCTTCTCCACAGGAAGAGGTCCTTATAAATCCCTTGATTAAAACCTTTAATTCAAAGTTTTCTTTCCTGCCATCTGCGTTTTCAAATTCTGCATAAAAATGAGGTGTTATCACATACTGCAATCCAGACTTCCCTAAAAATCTGAGGAATAGAAGAGACGGTCTGACAAAAATTAAAAAAAAAAAAAAGGACATTCAAGAGATTGAACTGTATATACACCATACAAGGAACCTAAATTTCCAGAATGAAAAGAAATTAGGTTCCTCCCAAGATTAACTCAGAGCAGAAACCTAATCAGTGCCTTGAATGGGCTCTGCCTCAATAATTACTTAAAGCAGAATCTCTTTGCTAAGGCGTGTGCTAAAAAGCATCCAACTTGAACAAGTACCACAAATAACCAGGTAGCTACATTTGCCTAGATCTTGGAGCATGTAAAAGGTTAATGAGGACAAGACACAGGAAACTGACTTGTCTGCTAACAAGCAGGTAACATTGTAACCTTGTCAGAAAAACCCCATTCAATCATTAATGTGGAACTGAAAAGGACTAAGATGTCGGGAAAACTGAGAAAGAATTTGCAAACTAAAGGAATGAAGAAAAATCCACAACGCAGGAATGCCATATTATCACAGCTCCTTAAAATGGTATCAGTAAGAAGATAGCGTTGTGTAAACTGAAAGCTTATTTTCTTCAACTTTCCCTGCCTTGATCCTTCTTGTAAGTAGACTGTAATAGCAACACTGATTTGAATATTTACCTGCTTACAAGAACTAAAACAAAGCAATTATGCAAAACCAACATTTTTCTGGAGTTTGTAAAAATTCTGATGTGGATACCAAAAAATGCTAGGGGCACAGAATCTCAGATATTTCTGTAGTGAGAAGACATTTAAAATAATTAAAACAAGCATGTATATTAACAACTCCCAACAGACAATGGCTTTTCCATTCTTTTTTTCTTTCTTTTAAAAACAAATAAACACATCCCCCCACAACCCCAAAAAACCCCTACAATAAACAAACCCAACACATTTCTTAGCTCTTTCATTCAGGAGAGAGAATCAGTATTTTTCCCAGACAAAAAAGTCACCTTTAATTTCAAGTAAACAAACCACATGGCCTGTATAAAATTATCGTCAAAGAATAGGGATGGGTGAGCATGTCTGTGTGTGCATGTGCCTACATATATGCACACAAAATATATTTATCCTTTTTAAGCTAATTCCATTGTTAGGCAGGGATGTCCATGGATAACAGAAAAACAAACCCAGATCTTCCACAAGTCAGACTACTACTCTAAAAATTAATAAAAGCATGTTTGAGGAAATAAGTAATGCTCTCTTACTGAACCTAGGTGTCTGAATTTTTAGAGGCTGTTTGTACACATTAAAACAACCCCAATAACATCTTCAAATACAGGTTATGATTTCACCTGAGCTTTCCTTGCCTCTTGTAAAAAAATTTAGTATTTGCCTCATTACAACGCATTCAACTTTTAACAGACAAAATTTTACTTGCATTTCATTCCTACCTCAAGTTTTGTGGTGCTTCACCAAACAAACTGCAAATTTCTCTAATTTGTTTCAGTGCGGGAATGACCCATTTGTCATTTGTGCGAAGCTCTTCTATAAAACGATCTATCCACTGGATCTTCTGTGTATCTCGATCCTTAAAGAACAAGCATTTATAATCAAAATCAAGAATACTGCAGAAACTACCATCATTCCCTTATTTTGTTTCCAAGATAGAACATACAAAGCCACACAAATACTAGATCAACTGAGTCCTGAAGCATACAAGAAAAGAATCTGAGCAGCACTACACGTTGGCAGAAGCTATCAGTGTCTTACAAACTCTCTGCCTTCAAGCACTCAAGCATTCAGTACCTGTTTAAGAAAACCTGTAGCTACATAGGCTCATCAGTGTTTAAATAATTTGCTCTTTCCCTTCTTTCATTTATTTCTACTCACTGGTACTCAGACTCAACTGCTATAAAGCATCAAGAAACATTGAGAAACTGTTTCTTAATAACTAAGAAACAAAACCTGCCACTATCTGTCACGACAGATAATAGATTAATTTCAAACTACGATGAATTACTATTCTGGCAGACTTCCAAAGAAGTTTGGGTGGGGAACAACAGCATGTAGTAGTTTTCACTGTCCTTTGCTAGGTCTTTTCTAATATTATAGAAGATACATAAGGACTTCCTGGGAAAAAAACCCCACCCAAACAAATTAGCATAATTGTGTTCAATAAAAAGCAAAGACAGGAGGAGGGCTGATTTTTCTTTCTTCTGATTTACTTCGGTAGGGTTCTTTTCCAATTCCTCCAATGTCGTCATTCCAGTATGTCACCAATAGGAACAAGACAGGCAAACTGATGCGTTTCACTCTCTCCAATTAAAGCACAAAATGTGTTGTTATTTAAAATATGTCCCGTAACATTTTAAAAATACCTGGATGTTGGTACAAACATACAAATCTATGATAAGGAACGTTTATGTTAAATTACCAAAATCCTTGAGCTTTTTATGAGGGATGGAAGGAAACTGTCAGTGATTGAATTCATAATAGAAGATACCAGATTACTCACCTGTGAACAGCTGTAATCTAAGATTTTAATATGGGCACTAAGAGCCTGGTCCATGATATCAACTGGTACATCATCACTATGAGCCAAATTCCACAAAAGGTTCAGCACTTTGTGTGCCATCACACCATCCTTGTCATCCTCTGCAAGACGACGAATTAACTCCAGTAGTTTCTCACGCTGTTTCTTGCTTGCATTTGTCCAACTTGCCTAAGAAAAGATTTTATTTCATATGAAAACCAGTCTTTTAACAAATGCACTGATAACAAATGCTGCAACAATAGTGGTGCAACTATATAAAAAAATTTCACATTAACTTCTTTCCTTAAAAATAAATAGCACATTAGATCAATGTCAGACACAAAAGAACAGCTCCTGTAGTGTTTACAACTAAAGTGTATTCACCTTGACACTTAAAAAAAATAAATCTTTATTTAGAGATCACAGATATGCTTATAAAAGTTAACATTACCATTGACAAGTACACCAACAGTCAAAATAGAGTGGACTCAGCTGTTTCTTGCAAATGCTTTCTCAAAACTCCTGTGCTTACACTTAAGACTTCTTAAGTAACTTATAATCACTAAATGAGTAAAATTTTAATATCGCTGGTGCCTCTGACCAAAACAAACATGCTCTGCATTAAGTTTAACTTTTTTCTGATTAAGTTTCCAATATAACGTTACTTCATATACATCTCTCAAGGTCAGACATGACTAGCAAGAGTTTACACATATTCCTGAGTATTTAGTTCAGTATGTAGATTACAGAACATTAGGCCCATATTTATCAAACTAGGAGACCTCCACTAGTTGGAGCACAAATTGCGTGTAAGCCAAAATGCTACTGTAACGCATTTGTCTAAAACCAGAAAACTGAGTCTACAAAGCTGGCTTGCATTTTCTAGTACAGTAGATCACCTCCTACAGGAAAAGCAGCCCGATAGCACCACTAGTGGAAGCTACAAATGTTAACGTCAGCATACATCAAAAGTCAGTGAATAACAAACTTTCAGAAACAAGTTGTTTTGCGATTTCAATTGTATCATTCTATGTTTATAAACATTTATCGTTATCTTCCTGAGGCTGTTTCATTCTATATCTATGTTAACCAGTGAAAAAGTTATTACATGATAAAGTTGGGGGAGCAGGGAATGGAAGTCCTTCATCTCCTCTACTTAAAGATCAAGAGTAGCAATGCCCAATAAACTTGAAGAAAACTACTCTGATGCTAGGAGAAAAACATTATTTACTAAACCACCAACACTTAATAATTTGGAACAAATGCAAAAAGGTATTTAAGATAAATAACTTCTTTTATCTGAAAAATTGCAGATTCCCAGGATTCCTAAATGTCCCTAATACTACAGGCCTCAACAGATGACACGTTTTGTCTATCCAAAAGCATTTAAATTGGAAAACAGAACTGTCGATGAAACTGGCATAACTAATCTTTAGACAGGAAGGAAATCGAAAATGTCACAATGAATGCTCATTAACAAATAGCACAATCTAGTATTTCTAATATTAAATATTACAGACTGTTGCTATATGCATTAAAAAGTTTTCTAACACAAGGAAACTGCCTTATCAAAAATAAGTAGAAAGTAGATGCCGGAAGAGTCACAAATCTGTACCCAGCTTCACAACCTATTTTCTGAATACAGTCAAAACATGCACAGTTACCTTAAAACAATCAAACAGGTGATCAAGCTGTTCAGGAGAGAAATCCCAAGCCAATTTTGCAAGAAGATCATGTACATTTTTTACAATGGCTTCATGTTTTCCTGCCTGTTAAGAAGACAAAAAGAATCCACCAACATTTGTAGCAATCCATATAAAGTCAAGCAGCAAGACATCCTACATAATTTTTACAAGGAGACTGTTCAAGGTGGCCAGCAAGAAAAGCTGATGCTGTGGGAACAGCATGGCAAACTGAATAAATAATTCACTGGGAAGTCACAATATTTAGATATTCCTCGTATGTGGAAGTATGGAAGCGTGCTCTCTGTGTGTGTAGGCAAGTATTTATTTAGAATATAAATACTGCAGTATCACAATATTTATTTTTTTTAATAAAATAATGCTGGGACAGTAGACGATAAAGTCTAAACGGGTATTTTAACTTACAATCAGTATTTTAATGTAGTTTTGGGGTTTTGTGCTTTAGGTTTGTTTGTTTGTTTTTTTAAAGAAAGGACTCAAAATCTACCTCCTTAATGCATTTCATTGAGGTGTTTTAAGCTGTAAAACAATTTTTAGTCTTTCCACATAGTTTCTCAGGCTGAAGTACTTCCTTTGTGCCTGTGGATTCATGGACAACTAAAGCTTTCTATTACAAACAACTTGTTGGCAGACAACATTTTAAAGTCCAGCAGCTTATAAAATGACGAACTCTAACAATCAAACAAGTAATGGCAAGATGTTGAGTTATATACTAGACACTGTTTCAAATAAGAGTTTGGTGTGTTACCACAATTTTGACATTTAAGGTGGAAGACGATAAGAAAAAAAAAAAAAAGACAGCTCAATTTTAACTCTGGGCAAGAAGAAAATTTCCTTCCTACAGGCCCAGGCTGGAAAACGAATCACATACTTTAAATCTGCACTCACAACTAACAATTTTGGACTATGTGAATCAATAGCTGATTCACTGTAGAAAAATTTCCTCTAAGCGTAGAATAAAAAATGAGAAACAAATACTTAAGAAAACAAACTCTTATGTAATTAATCTTGTACAGCATTAAAAATGCATACATGAGAAGTTTTGAAACTCATTTCCTTCTAAAAGCTTGCATCAGTGGTTCACTAAAAACAAAAAAAGAGACTAACAGCTTGTTTCATGCTGTGCCGTAAATTCTTTAGTATGCCATAAATTCTTCTTTAAAAAAAGGTGAATTTAAGTAGTAACTCTAGTTTTCATGTTGTGGGTCAGAAAGAGGGAATTACTAAACCACTTATTCCACTTGATTTTGCAAAACATCATGTAACTTTTTTTCCTCTGACCAGACTATTTCCTGGATAGAAAGAAAAACTGAGAGCATACAGGGCAGAAAGAGCCCTGATAATAAATAAATAACAAAATAATTAAAAAAATAAAAAAAGTATGCATAGCTTCTGGGGAGGCAGGGCAAGACTAAGAATAAGGCATATAACAATCTTGTCTTGGCAGGCTTTTAAGAGACACAGAGAAGCCCTTAAGAACAGAAAAGGCTAGGGAAGCAGTACAGGACAGTAGGAGGAGGTAAGGAACCTGGTGTGTGAGCTGCCAGCTTGCCGTACTGAAACAGGGAAGTGTCTAGTGTCAAGTTTTAGTTAAATGCTCCAGAATGTAAGGAAGGAGACTCCAATACTAGCCTCTGCAATCTTCTTTCTTGTGCAGCTGTATCTTATCCTGCAACTCAACAGGCTGCAACTTAATGCTTGCCTTTAGGGACTTCCAACATTATTCCTTAAATCAAATATACTTCTATTTTGTGAGCACTAGCTTTGTAAGACATGAAAACACCTCAAAAAAAACTTGAAACTCATGTTGCCTTCTAACAGCAAAAGCAGTATGATTTTATTACTTTTCATAAACTATTTTTATTCTAGTTGTATACAGAGATTCTCAGGGTACATCTAAACCATCAACTGTAAGTTTGTGCGCTCTCACCCTCTAAACCCAGGCAGCAACATAACGGCTCCAGCCTGAAAGCAAAACCATACCATTGCTGCACTGAGTCAGAGCTAAAATAGCCTGCCTGTTATATAAAGCTACACAGTAAATCAACGCCTCGCTACTGAATTTCATGCTCCAGCTGCTCTTAGAAGCAGTCATTTAATAAGAACTTTTAAAAACTACTGAACACAGGGAGTAGTGAAGTTGGTAAAAATAATTCTGTATTAGCAGATTTTGGTATTCATACCTATCAGTCTATTTTAATTCCACAGCCAAAGCCACAGTGAAATGGTCTACCTGAATAATACTTACTGAATGCAACTTTCACACAGAAGAAAATACAGGGCAAAACTGCAGCAAGTGCACTGTGGCAATTACCTAGTTGAAAGCCAGGTATTTGAGAGCATGGGAGATTTATTCCTTTTTTTTTTTTTTTTTCCTGCAACTGTTGGGGTAGACTATACCTATCTTTTAAGGGTCGCACCACTTATTCACACTTTTCTGGAAGGGTAAAAAGTTTGGCTTAAACTAGCTTATCCATGTCTCATTTCCAGGCACTATGAGTAATACAATTGATTGGAAGACTGTTTTCCAAATTTCAGATTTTTTTTTTTCTTCCTTATAAAAAGGTGAGGCTCTAATATAGCCAATACAAGCCTACTAACAGCAAACTAACTTCTCAACATCTTTTTTCCCCACAGACATCTTACAAAGACACTCTGGTAAGGTCTACAGACCACAAGCTGAAAACTAACAGTATGATTCCAGACCTTAATTCAGGGAATCTGTGTATTACTTTTGTTACATGATGTAACTTTCTAACAGGACTTGGGGCTAACAAAAAAATACTGACTTTCTTGAGTTTCAGCCTGTGCAGTTATTATCATGCTGGAATTGAAGTCTTGAGATTATGAAGTTAGTTGAAACACCAGAGTTCTCAAGTCAATCCTTCACTATATCACCTGTAGTCCCAAATCAAACTTAAATCCCAAATCCACTTAAGCCAAACTGTTACAGTTTCAGAAGAACATGAACACATGTTAACTAGGGATGTAATACTACCCAATTCCTGACTTAGCCTTTGTCCTGGTATAAACCCAGCTGGCAACTAAGCACCCCCCAGCCACTTGCTCACTCCCAACCCCACAATGAGGTCAGGGATAGAATCAGAAGAGTAGAAGCGAGAAAACTCATGCGTTGACATAGAAGAGTTTAACAGGTAAATCCTTTTCTTTACCTACATAGCCCCATATAAGCTACTATGAAGAAATTTAACTCTATCCCTGCCAACACCAGTACAGCCCTCTATCTTGGAAATTGGATTTAGCCTTCCCACACTTGACAGACTGGCCTAAAGGCCTACTTGTACAATTAAGTCAGAGTTTCACTACCAATTACTTATGAACAAGGATACATAGTGTCATGCTTGTTTCTATCCTAAAATGACCTTTTATTTTCTATCTACCCAATAATTAATAATGATTTTGTCTATTCAGCTGCCCTTTATGTGTGCTAAACTCAAGTAGCCCACAGCTAGGAAGCCCAGCTTCACTGATCATTTAAGTAAATAAGCCAATATTGCAAAACTTATAATTTTTCCAAAACACTCATCACAACATAAAAGAAAGAATTTGTTGTTAAACAACTTCTAGGATAGTCATTATGATAGATCTTATTAATAGCACTCTGTCCAGGACAAATTTGTACAACTGTGGTGAACTCTGAGATTAGCAATAATACTTTTAAATGCATTAAGAATATGTAAGTCATAATGTATCATGTTCTCTCATAATCTAGACTTTGCTCAACACTGAGGGTTCCTTATTATTAAAAAGGGATAATCTTTCCACCATGATCTGAACTGTTCCTTTAGACTTTATGTACATAGGTAGTTGACCCCTTCTACTGAAGACATTTGAGAAGACAATTTTGAGATCCAGGACCCCAAAAAAGAACACCATTTGACTTCAAAATTTTCTTTACTTTTGCCTAACCAAGGATAAGAAACACAAGTCATCGTCTTCCCAATACATGACACACAGTAAGATCCCCCCTGCATAGTAGCAGACAAGCAGTTGAACTCTTTACCTGTGCAGCCCAAATGTTGTCAAGATCCTGCAAAGTGAGGGCTTTCTCTTTGATGACAAAACGAAGAATTTTCTCTAACTTCTCTACATATTGAGGTTGATGAAGACTATCTCTCAACACAATTGACAAAATATTATTCTGCTGGATCCATTCCTGAATATAAAAAGAAAGTAGTGCCATCTCAAATTAATTGAGATTAATTGTCACATTTAAGCTAAAAAGAAAAACCTCAACCTGTTACAGATTAATGACTTTACAGACAATACTCTAATTGGGAGAAGTGAGAAAGACATAGCACAAGAGGAAGTTATTTATCTCTTAACTTTCATTTCTTGTTAAAAAAAAGAAATTGGCATTTTAAATAATCCAATATGCTGGTCACTGTGATATCTTAAGGGGAAATATTTTTTCGGGCATATTAAAATCATGAACTCCGAGCATAAAAATGTTCCAACAACTTCAAACATAAAAAGCCAACAGGAAGAACAGTTAACTCTTCCAACTAAAGGAACACAATTTTTCTCTCCCAATTCAAAATCATTAAATGTTAAAACCATATTGTTTAAGACACCTCCGGCTTTACTGATATGCCTACAGCATATCACATAAAAACGGCATAAGCAAGGACTGAAATACAAAAAGGTTTGATTATTTAAGTACTGCCACTTACAGAGTTTTTTTTTTTAAATGTTTCTAATTGAATTAGAGGCAAATATTCAAGCCTTATTTAAGTAGATGCAGTTTTTTTCAGTGGTGTCATTGATACAGTCAGATTAGGGTCGTGTATTTTTTGTTCTGACTGAAGCAAAGCAGTGTGTGCTTTGAGCACTGAAAAAAAACCCAAACGTACACAGCATCATACCTTCAACAGTGTCCTTGATTACAGACTTAACAATAGTCAAGCTAGTCTCATGAAATACTTAAATCTACAGGTATTCATGAGAAACAGAGGTCATCTGAGAAGCACGACTATAGGGATATGTAAAAAAAAAGATGCCCATTTCCTCCTATTGCTAATAGGAAGTCAAATTGCGGTCATTCTTTTTTTTTGTCAGCAGTCCTTTTGCAGATTATAAATGTCACAACAGGTAGCCAGTCACAAAGATGGAGTAGAAATTTAGGAAAAAGTGCAAAAATCATTTAACACAATTAAATTTCACAAAGATGAAGAGAAAACCGTCCTTACTTTAACTTTAAAATGCTCATTTTAATAGTTCCCCGCATATACACTCAAGCATGAAACAGTAGTCAAAGTATGTAAATATTAAATAAACAAATAAAATAAAAATGTGATATCTAGAACTTTCTGTACCAAAGAATCTAGCTTCTGAAATGTGAAAAGAGCAGCAATCACTTAGAGCAGGCAGTGTGCACTTGCAGCCCAGAAGGCCAATCACATCCTGGGCTGCATCAAAAGAAGCGTTGCCAGCAGATCCAGAGAGGTGATTCTGCCACTTTACTCTGCTCTGGTGAGACCTCAGCTGGAGTACTGTGTGCAGGTCTGGAGCCCTCAATATAGAAAGGACATGGACCTGATAGAGAGGGTCCAGAGGAGGGCCACTAAAATGATCAGGGGGTTGGAGCACCTCTGCTATGAGGACAGGCTGAGGGAGCTGGGGTTGTTCAGCCTGGAGGAGGCTGAGGGGAGACCTAATAGCAGCCTTCCAGTACCTGAGGGGGGCCTACAGGAAGGCTGGGGAGAATGTGTTTACAAAGGCCTGCAGTGACAGGACGAGGGGCAATGGCTTTAAGTTGGAGAAGGGGAGATTTAGATCGGATATTAGGAAAAAGTTCTTTACTATGAGGGTGGTGGAACACTGGAACAGGTTGCACAGGGAGGTGGTTAAGGCCCCTTCCCTTGAGATATTCAAGGTGAAGCTCGACGAGGCCCTGGGCAACCTCGTCTAGTTGGGGGTGTCCCTGCTGACTGCCGGGAGGTCAGACTAGATGACCTTTGGAGGTCCCTTCCGGCCTGGACCAATCTATGAAACTCTAATGAGAAAAAGTTACTTGGAGCACAAAACCCAGACTAGATTCTTATTTAAACGAACATTCAATTTTTAGGTACAGTGGTACTAAAGTTCATTTAAATAAGGATGTAGTCTGGTGGGGTTTTTTGGGGCCTTTTTTTTTTTTTTAAACCACTATATAAACCCCGTACTATTAATGGATCCATTTTTAAAGCATGTTTTCAGCAGCACTGAAAATAATTCTCACACAAATGAAACAAATACAGCAATTTTTCACAGTAAGACTACTATTGAAATGACTTATTACCATGATGTGATACCTACTGTTTATGACACTAGATACGGAAATTAACAGCGTGTGCAGGATCTGTAATATATAGCTACTTCTACAAATAAAGTAATAAGGAGGAAAAAAAATCTATTCAATGAATTCTGGTTAAGAGAAGAACTTACTGCCATTCTTTCAGCTGTAAGCCATTCTTCCTCTTCAGGATTACCATGCCGATGAGTATAATACGACACACTGGATATTACTTTGTTAACTTCATTTAGTGCATTCATTTTACCATTGAAAGAAGAAATTTGTAACAACCTGTAAGAGAAATTAAATGTAAGAAGAGTGAAAAAAATATCAGAAGCAGCATTTGATATTAGGAGTAGCATCTTACCTAAGTATCATTTTTAACCTAAATATTTCTAAGTTTTTTACAGTTTCTTCTTGTCCTGGAACTCTTGAAGCTAAGTTCTTTAGAGATTTGATTATCATGGACAGGGCATCATTTTTGGCTTCATTCTTTGCTTCTTTTTTCAGTTCATCATCTGTTAAATTTTCTAAAAACTGTGGAACCATTTCTATAATTGGAAGGAAATATTTCTTCACTGTATGTAATGTTAGAAATTCGTAACATTGTCCAAATGGCCTAAAAAGAAAGAAAAAAGAGATCAGTGTCATAATCAGTAGTTGTATGATATTAACATAGCAAGGAGCAATTCATTCAAGAAACTCAAGTCTATTTACAAGCACATGAAATGTTAAGGGTAAACACAATTAGTTGAAAGAGATGGAGTGAGGGGAAGTGCTTCAAGAAAAGACTAAGCTTTGCACTAACATCGTATTTTACTTACTCCAACTTTTTAAAATATGTAAATTATTATTTTTTAAAAACTTACTTGATGAGAGCTGCAATTATCTGAACATTCAATGCTGAGCCGCTCATGAAACGATCATGCAAGATCTGAAATCCATTTAATGTGCCAAACTTGTTGATAAGATCTACTAGCCAACCCTGCAATACAATAGACATTTTTTTACATTTACAGATTATCATCTATAAATACTTTCAAGTAGCTGTCAGTAACAAAACTTGCTTTAAAAAAGTCCTTACACAAACTGCTACAAAGTAATAGAATTGGCAGTGAACTTGCCTATATAGTTTATTCACTTTTAAGGAAATGCTTAGAAATAGGCAACACAACCTTTCCTGTTATCATGTCAAAAAACAGGTGCTGTACATTAGTTATTCAAAGAATTTTATCAAATATATAGGAATAAAAAATACTATACTTCAGGTTAATCTTTGGCTTCTAAGTTAATACAAAAAGCATGATGATTCCTGGTATTTTTTTCTAGCCTTGGGTGCAATAATGCTGTAGATAAAAGCAGTAAGAATGTAAAATAACATTCTTCTAAACACAGTTAGCAATGCAAGGAAGCCCAAGGACACAGAGTTATTTATCTTTGGTTCTTACATATCCATAGCTAGCAGTTCTACTAAAAAGAAAAAAAAAAGGCAACAAAAATATAATTTGGTTAGCTCCTAAGTTGTACTCCAAATAGCACTAGTATAATTCTGAAAAATTCAAGACCCAAGAACTACAGCAGATTACTAATCTGTGCTGTCAGTTAAAAAAAAAAAAAACAACAAAAAACCCACCCAAAACCCCACCAACAAAAAGCCACCATCCAAAAAACCCCACCAAACCCCGCAAAAAACAAACCAAAACAACAAAAAAAACCCCAAAACCACACTGACACTGGCATCCCATGTCCAATTAAAAACATTTCTCCCATCACTGGGAACTACAAGAAAAGGGAGAGAAAATTCCTACTCTATCACATAATCTCCTCCTCAAAATAAGTCACCTTCAAATTCATGCTGAGTGAGAAGGTAAGCCCGTCAACTGGCAAATACAATCAAGCCAATGAGAACAGTAAATGGCATTCCAATAGAGTTGTGCCACCTTACCACAGAAACACAACACATTTTGATCATGGACCAGACTGAAAGAGTTGGAAGGGGAAATTTAACCTATCGTGGCTTCATATACAAGTCAAAAGCAGCAGAACATCTTAGCGATATAGAGAATGAAAGGGTTTGGGGTTTTTTTTCCCCTCTAAAAACACTTCTCTACGCATTTAAGTAACACTGCCTAAAATTAAAAATACAGCGTGAAAATGCTCTCCTACCTTTGGTGATCGTGGGTCAGGAGGACGGGCATAAAGTTCATCTTCAGCGAGCTGGACTCCTGCAGGAACGGTTTCTGAAGGACGAGTACCATTGTATAGATGGAATTTGCAGTGAGGATTTAAGGCCATGGCAAGAAGTTCAAGAAGGGGAAACCAATCTTGGGACAGCTTGGCCACACAGAGTTCCACTAGTCGATGAGTGTTGTTAATAATACATCTCTATTAAAAAAAAAACAACCACCAAGAATATGGCAGGTGACTTAGATGAATATGAACTATAACCTCTGAACCATTTGCACCTAGCATGCTGAGTTACATAAGAATTTAACAACGTTTTATTTTAATTTGTACTTCAATAAAGGCTTTAAACTTTAAATTGTTTTCAGCTAAAAATTAAATTTAGGAAAAAGACACAAATATATTTGGTTCTTCGAGACATCCACTTATCACCACCCAACTATTAACTTTTCCTTCTTTCACTCATTTATCTCACAGACTTTAATTTGCTTATGAAGATCTTCACAGTTTCTAATTTGGCATGTGACTAGATGTCCAACAGGTAGTTTTCATATTCAAACAGCTGCTATAAACATTCAGAAGTTAGCAGGCTGCTGAAAGCTTTTAGTAAAAGAGCACATTTTCATGTCCTAGCATGCACATAAAAATAAGCAGGTCTCTAGACATCCGGCCAAAGCCAACCTGCCTAACAAGAGCTGCACTACTGAACATACAAAGTTCAGTTCCTCCCCATATCACCTCTCATGTTTTATTTCCTTCCAAAAACACCAGCGGCAATAAGATGAAACAATGATAGAAGGATGACTTTTTTCCCCTTCCAAGAGCCATGTGTACAAGAGTTCTCCCAGTTCTCTGCTGAGTTTCAAAAATGAGATTCAGCCTCCTCATAGTCACAAAAAGGCAGTCTCCTTTCTCATTTAAATTTCTATGCTTTTCAGAAACACAACTTTAAAAACTCACATGAATCTCAAACTTCCATCCGCTCACTGCCTCATCCGTAAGGATTTTTGTGAAAGATATTGTTAACCCATCTCGAAAAAATCGCTGGCATGCTTCACTTTTGACATCAAGGCCTATTTTAAAACAGAAAAGAAAAAAAAAAATGGACTATTAGATATGCAGTTTCATTGATTGTAACATGAACTTCTAAATATTGAAAGTAGCGATTTGGACTTCTAATCTTTGGTTTGGTGTTCAAAGTTTCAGAATTATTTTAAAAAGAGAAGCCTTGGATGAAGACAAACTTACAAGCTTGAGCACACAAAAACCTGATAGATTAATGTTCTTGTAAAAGCCACCTCAAAAATTTCACTCCTTTAGATAATTTAAATTATTTTTAAAACATGTGATAGGATGAGTTTTTTTCCCACGCTTGTAACACTCAAAGATACAGTAGCAAAAATAACAATAAGAACAATCTTCAGCTTCCATTCTTCTGGTATACATGCGTTTATGCTCTCGTCTTATTTGGTTGCTATCAGTAAAACTCAGTGAGTGAAGAGAAGAAAGGGTGAGACCTGCCCAGCTCCCCAGGGACAATCAACCTGCAAAAATAAACATGAATCCTTCTGTCTCACACTTACCCGAAGTACAGTTTCTTGCAACTCTGCTGCCAGGACCCAACATACCTAGACCCCAAAGATGCCATAAACCTTTGCAGCCGCCGTATGTTAATTTTAAAATTAAAGAATGGTAGTCCATACTTTTAACTATTTTAAAACTCTGCAGTTAGTTATAACCCAGTATTTCAAGAAATCTGTAATTCCCCTTCAAAAATTCAGTTCGAAAACCTAAATAGTGCTAAAACTCAACAGAAAAATTAAACATGTATCAGTACACACTGGAAACAATGAAAGCCATTGGGCACATTATAAAAAGAAAACTGTGACCTGCCTACACTGTTTCTTTACAGAACAAGTTTAATTTTCAATCAGGGAATCTTGGCATTCAACAAGTCTACAGCGTCCAGATCCACAAAAATTACCGCCATCACCCCCCAACCTCCCACACACAATTTCCTTAATGAGACATCTTGGCAGTAACTTCCACTGGTTTGGGAAGGAGTGATTTGGTTATCAAATTCAAGTTCCTCGTAGCCACTAACAACTGTACAACAGAGGTTCCTTTCAGAAGTGTTCATAGAACATCTGCCCTGCTTTTTAGTAAATACCACAAAGGCTTTCCAAACCCCTGTAACAGGGCTCGCTATCCTATACTCTTATGGTACGTGCAGCTCTCAAGTAACTCGAGTAAAGCAGGAATCTTCGGAGAGCTCCCATCACTTCCTTGAAAACTACTCCAGTGTTCCCTCTTTTTATCATTACCAGAGGTACATGATGTACCAGAGGTACGTGGCCAAATATAAAAGAAATCCACATTATCTTCCGATGTAACTTGCAGTCTGGATAGCTGACATCCTTACACTATACACTAAGTGCTAAGACCGATAACAAAAAGCTGTAAGCCACAGGAATGACAACATGACAAGAGAAGAGAGATGAAGACGCTGCCTAAACCCCAGGCATTTGCAGTAAACAAAGGACTTTGTTAAATTAACTTCTCAAGGAGGTAAAGGTGGCAACTTCACAATTTATACAAAACACAGGACAGCGAAGGGAACCAACATGGTCGACTTGACCTATGAGAAACCTTCCTTTCTGAACCCAAACGTAACAATGAACTTAATTCTTGAATACAAAGCAGGCACTCAATGATTTTAACGCTTCTTGGAGTACCAGTATACTGCACTGAAATATCTCTTAAACTTTCTTTGGACCATATTCCTCCACAGTGGTTGGCCAGCTTCAGTCAGCAAGACATTTCAAACCAAGTTCAGGAATACCAAAACAGAATATGTTTCAAAATACACTGTCCTTTCTGTACTTCACTGAACTTGGAAGATGTAGACCCTTAGAAAATACTTGTATGACTCCTGGATCTACAATCACCTTCTGCCTTTTCCCACAATGCTGCACACTGCTGAAACAACAAATGACACTTATGGAAGGAACCAAGGCTAGGTGTCTACAAGGAGCAGAGTATTATCAAAAGCAGAGTACAGGAGTCCTAGGAGAAAGGAGGTTAGGAGAGGAAGCAAGAGTTATCCAAAGACAGCGAGAAGAGAAACATTAATTACACTAGACACCTGGCAACTACTGCTTGAATCAGATTCCATACCACTAACTCTTAGATAACGTTTTTCTCCCTGTTGTCCAAATTCTGAGGGCAGAGAAAGATAAGGAAGAATACAAGAGATAAGTAAGTGCATGCAGCCCTGACCTAAGTATTTAGAGAAAAGTTAGAGAAATGGATTATGCAGTGAGAAAAAGTATATATGAAAAGAAAAGGTGATGTGCAACACACAATATATGGTAGCTGCAATTAGAGAATTAGAGGAAGAACAGAAGGCCATTTGATTTCTGTACGTGTGCTCAAAGGTGGTCAATTTGCCAGATAAACCACACAGAGTGTATTACTCCTGCCACAAGAGCAGAAACACTCTGGGTCCACAAAACTTCTCAGTCCAGGTGCAACTGTAGATTAACAAACTCTGATGCATCTGAAGGGTAATCAACAGTATAGGGTTGGACCACCAAAGCCCCAAGGAAAATCACCCAGTTCCTCTTCTCCAGGACATTGGATTACACAACTTTGTAGCTGCAACCGCAGAGCTGGTTGTGTGGTGCTGTGCCGGTGAAGCCCCCCCCAGACCTGGAGCCTCAGGAATTGCAGCACAGAAACCTTTCAGCAGTTTGGTAAGGGCTAGCTCAAACCGTGCAGAACTGACAGTGACCTGAAGCTAATGAGCTCTAGGGAAACCCACACTTGCCCATGGGCACAGTGGCTACGCATGGCACTCACAGATTCTGGCAGACTTTCAATAACTCTTAATCATCAGAGTATGAGAATCCTTCTACACCAAGACACTGAACTGTAGTTCATTTCATTGAATTGGTTCTAGCCCAAACACCTGGCTAAAAAACCTTGGAACGTGACAACACAAATTTGGTGTCCTTGCTTTAGATAGATGGCTAAAAATAACCATTTGAAGAAAACAAACAAGTTATGGCTTCAGTAAGGAACTCAAGAGCAGTCCCACAGAAATGCGGATGGATCATCCAGAGAGAGATGGTCTTTAGAGAGGACGCTGGAAACAACACCCATAATTGGGCTGCCTAGATTTTGGATGCACGTGTGCTCATGCAGGCTTTTTTTTTTGTTAGGCTCTAGGGCCTGCCTCTACTCTTTCACATTGTGTAAGCCTTCGTAATTCGTGAAAAACAAAGATTTAGGATCAAGGTTGAAGGTTTAAGTTATGCAGTGAAATCTCTTCAGTTTAAATAAGCTACAAATTCTAGAAGTTGCCTTGCATCTTGCTTGTGTGTGTCACATTGAAAAGTTCTGGCAGCATGTTAAAAATTTAATGTAAACATTAAGACTGATAAAATTCACAACAAAAGTGGAACAGTGCAGAGTTGTTATGGGGATTTTAAAAGAAAGAGTGGAGAATATTATAGCCTATTAAAAAATAAAAACAAACTTTTTTTTTTTACACTTTTAAATTTATAGCATCCAACTCACTGTGACATTTATTTCTGGAGGAAATCTCATTATTCAAAACACTTCATAAGTATTCCAGAATTATTGTGAAGATAAAACATCAGTCTTGGTATTAAATACTATTTTTCAAATAGGTTTTATTCTATTAGCAACTAACTCCAGACTATCATTTGATAGTCTCATGCCTTACTTAATGAAGAACAATACATTGATCCCTACAGATAAGAAGATAATCTTCCATAAATAAATGCATCTGCCAGGAATAATGCAAGTCACAGTCTAGACAGGATTCATACTACTCTGTCAAATTTGCTCCTTGAACTTGAAGGTGGTAATGATGACATCTAATTCCTATGGGTACTTTCAATTCAGGTCAGTTATGTCCCTTTCAATTTCAGTTCCTGGAAAGATTTAAAGAGTACACAAATATCACCTCTATTTTATAGACAGGGTCACAAAGACAGTAGTTATCCCAAACTCGCTCCAGAATGCCAATGCTGATGGCCACTGGCAAAGTTATGAATAAAAGCTACTTAAGAACCCTAACCACTAGCAAATGATGCTTGGTAAAAAAATTTTGTGGGCTCTTTTTAGGTTTTGTTGCTTCACAATCAGAACGAGTTACAGACTGCAATACAGAATTTATGTAATTTTTCCATTTCTCTTTTCAGTTCTTCCCTTTTGAAACAGAACTCAGATTAAGAAAAGTGCCCAAAGACAAGTAGCAAGGTGTCCAATTTTAGATCTTACTGAGATAACGGAACACATTTTTGATCTATTAAAAACGTACATTACAATCATTTATATTCTCCCTATATACACAGCTCTGAAACAGTGTCCGCCAAGTTTTGAACTAGCCGGTGTCAGTTACACCAAGCGAGCACCCTATCACATTCCCTGAGCACTGACAGTTATTTAAAAAAGAACCACCTGAGCCATCATGTAACTTCAAGTAGTGAGAAAAAAAAAAATCTAGGATGTAACTGTAAAGATAACACAGTTAACAAACAACTACTTTAACAGCTTTCCTTGCTTTCTCCTTCTTCAATAATCCTTGTGTACATACACACATAGGAATTCATCTTGAGTGCAAGAGTAAGAATAATTAAATAGCAATGCAGAAGCCCTTTCCCGAATTGGACATCAACAACTTAATGAAAATCAAAGTCCATAAAGCATATGAACAGATTTCCACTGTTTTTCATGACTTCAAGAGGAAAAAGAGAAGACATTTTGTTTAGGAACTTTCTACTAAGTCTGATGCTTTGGAGAAGTACAGTGATGTTAGGAGTAGCCAAAAATCTCATTCTGCTCTTATTACTTCATTGCATTGACAGTTTTTTGGTTTTCTTTTTTTAAAAAAGATGACTTAACAGCTGGCAGTACATACATCTCCTCTCTCACAAATCACAAGCAGAGAAATTTCTTTTTATTGCACTGTTCCCACAGCCCAGACACAAAGATGACTGCATTTTCTTTCCATAAGTTGGCATTTCCTTTGCTCCTGAACAGATGCGATCACTTGAAAATTGTATACTCACCTTAAGACTCCTGCCAAACCCAGCTACATGCAAAGGCGGCAATTCCAAGCGCAACTACGGCTGATAAATCAGTGTTGGCAACAACATGTCATTATCCTATTTTGGATCACAAGGATACACCCTAACTTTTGTTTCTCCAGAGACTGCTCTAAAGCATAAAAGACTTACAGAAAACAATCGAGATAACCCAGAACATCATGACCACAATAAGCTTTTCATTCTTAAAACTGCCTAAGAATAACCTTTATTAACATGAAGTTGTTCTGGTGCAGCTATGCAAAAGTAAGGAACAGACAATTTATACGTCACTGCATTTAAAACACAGCTACCGGGTAAGCGTAGATCTCCTAGAAAAATATTCTGATCTGGCTTCTGGTATTACTCAAATACTGGGGCAACAAATACTGACTGAAACAGGAGACCAAAACAACTTTCCGGGAGAACAGAACTTTCCAGAACACATGACAAAATTGTCAATCTGACTAGCGCAATTTAGCAAACACATACACGGTCCTGATACTGAACCCTCCTACTTCCAAGCAAGTCAGACACAGCAAGCAATAAGGTACAATTATTAGTCTAAGTCATGCCGTTCAAAATTCTAACTTTTATATTCTCAAAAGTATGTGTGTGCCAAATTTGAACAAAATTTCATGGCAAGACGTTTGGAAAGCTAGATTAGTAACCTATTTTTAAAAAACAGAATTCTTTGAATTTTAGTATCTGTTATAAAGACCAAACCCCCTAGGTCTGATATCAAAGTGAATGTAAAAAACAGGTAGAACAGGAATGACAAGATTTTTATTGTTGTGAGCTTATTCAACTTCTCTACTCATCTAAGGCACCTAATTTCTAACAGCATTGATGGCTTTTTAAAATTTCTGATCTACAAAGGTTCTGCATACCACTCTGACACAATCTTCAGGACCAGGGTTGTAACAGAAGGAATTAAGAATTTTTAAGCCTCTACCAAGGATTCAAAAGAACAAGAAAAGACTTTACACACTGGCCCAATACTGATTAATTGTCTTTTCAGCTTACCTTTTTTACTTAGGTCAATAGCAGCTTCTAGAAGAACTTCTAATTCCCCTTTCGGCAATACAGGAACAACCCATCGAGGCCTATATTCAAAAACAAAACAAACCCCTCTGTATTTCAATTGTACTTCTTAAAAATCAAGAGTCCTTGCCTCTTTGTAATGCTTTTAATATAGGGTAAGAATACACCTTTTTAAAGGCCCTAATGAGCTCTCCACTTAAAAAACCACAACCTTCTGATTTGAGCCTCTTTCTCTTTACAATGCTAACCCAATGAAAAAAAACATATTTCAAGAAATCCAGTGAAACAAAGATGCAAAATCCTGATTCTGCTATCAAGATATTCACACAAATAATCTATACTCTCTGAAAAAGGTGTGAAAATACCTGTTGATCATGTCATCCAACTTTGCCAGGTCTGTATGTGGAAATGCAGGCTCCTCATCTTCAAGCTGGGGTGGAGCATCTCGTTGGCCCTGCTCATCAGGCGGGGTAGCTGGGGAGTTCTCATTGGAAGAATCAGGTGAAGAAGTCTAAAATTGGTACAGAAAATACTTTAAATAGTGCCTGCACTTGCATGCCACTTATTTTGACATTTTTGCTTCACATTGTGTTTCAAAGAATCACTTGAAGTAAGTATCTGTCATCATAAAATATAATAAAATCATTTGATTTCAGATTTATTAACAAAAACTAGAGCATAAAATGCGCTATATGCTTTCTATCCTGACAGTTTAAAAATTAAGCTATTTTCCTAGTGAGGAAAGTGGGGTTTTTTTGTAAGACTACTACTATCAGCAGACCACCTACCCAGAAGGTGAAAATAAAGACTATAGGGATGCTCCGGTTTTTACAAATCTTCTGCAGAAAAGCTGAGTATTTTAGGTAGAAAGACAAACTTCAGCAACAGCATGGAAGAAAACTATCATAAAAAATATTTTCCAAAAATGTTTGCTAAAAATGAGTAACGCTACTACAGCTGGCTACTAACCAACCTCCAAGAACATGATTAGTAAAGCCCATTTTGATGGGCCACACAAAAAACAATACATTTTGTAGATGCACGCTTAGTTGTATACAGAAATAGTATGAACTGACAATAATAAAGATTCCAATCAGAACAGCAAGATTTAGGAGGACAAGGGAGGACCAAAACCTCAAGAACATTTTTCACATGTTGTACTGCGTCTGGTTGGCGTGGAGTCAATTTTCTTCACAGCGCCCTGTGTGGTGCTGGGTTTTGGATGTGTGACCAAAACAGTATTGATAACACACCAATGTTTTGGCTGTTGCTGAATAGTGCTTGCACAGACTCAAGGCCTTGCACTTCCCACTTCATCCCCCAGCAGTAAGTAGGCTGGGCTGGGCAACAGACTGGGAAGGAGTACAGCTGGGACAGCTGACCTGAACTGACCAAGGAGATACCCCGTACCATATAGTGTCATGCTCAGCAATAAACATGGAGGGGGGCAGGGGGTCTTCTCTCTAAGGTAGCTGTTGCTTGGGGACTAGCTGGGCATCCATCAGCTGGTGGTGAGTGACTGCGTTTGCACCACATTTCCCCCCCTACTGCTTCCCTCATTAAACTGCCTTTATCTCAACCCATACAATTACTCACTTTTCCCTTCCAATTCTTTCCCCGATTCCACTGAAGCAGTGGGAGTGAGGAATGGGGTGGAGGCTTACCTGGCAGCCAGGGTCAGCCCACTACACATGTTCCAAAGAACAATTCATTCTCAGAAAGTAACAGTCATTAAACCGTATCATATTAAACAAATAATATCTTCATATCGAATTAAATGACAAAGTGTGGCTTTTCTCTTGAATGGGTTTGGCTGCACTGTTTAAAAGTATCTTTTCTGGTATTTTTTCCCCCCAACAAAGAAGATTCATCACGTTATGATGTAGTATTTGAAAGGTTTTGCTTGTCTTTTGAAAGCAGGGTAGCCTGGTCCAACAAAAACATGCTAAGTTGTTCAGGAAGTCTAGTACAATGAACGGAGACCTAGATGAAGCTGGTCTTGAAGAGCTGGTATCTGCTTGTAAGCTGTTTTATCCAAAAAGTACTTTTGCAGAACTGAGCATAAATTGAACTCACAGAGAGCAGCTTTACCAATCTGTGGCAGGTAAGTCTACAATGTGGTTCTGAGGAAGCTTCTGATATAATTCCAGGAAGGCTTCTTATCCAAAAGAAATATGCTTGAAAGAACTATGCCACTGCCTGAAAAGGGAGCAACTTTTGCAATGCAGTGCTCCCTAACAGTATCTACTTTGCCAATAGCACTGCCTTCATCCCTCACAGTATCTTTTCATACTTCCAGACGCACACAAAAAATATACCTAATTTAACTAGACATCGCTAGGAATATACAAACTCAAATAATTCAGAAAGACTATTTCTGAGGAACTTTATTTTTAGACAACTCGATTGTTAATACCATACCTGATTCTGCTGGAGGGGAGGCTGGGACTGTCCATCAGGAGCCTGGCCCTGGCTATCATTCCCTCCTACCGGAGAGCCACGAGTCGTGGCTGTCATACTCGACACAGGGCAGATCTTTGCAATTTTGTCTGCTTATGTAGTTGTTGTGAGAGAAGAAATTATAGTCCGCTTAGTAAAGTTGAAGTACCAGCATATGCTCGCCTTAAAAAGCTCCAACTCAAGAACATGCCATCTTGCAGAGACCATTGCATAACCTGGAAAAAAATAAAAAGGACAATATGCTATATTGATACACGCCTATAAAAGTAATTCGTACCTGGAAAAGAATACTACAAACCCAAATACACTGCTATAAACAAACTTTTCTATTAGACTTAGTATTTCTTTTCCTTGAGTACAGCTGACATCAGAAAAAGGAAACATTTGAAATACTTAACATTATTTTAATGTTCTAAGTAAAAATTACACTGTTAATTACCTCTATACCACTGAGAAACTGACACGCATACAGAATGCAGCTGTTTACTCTGATTCCATTGTACTCGAAATGCCACAGAAGATTTTCAATTTGAATTCAAGGTGCTGATCAAGAGCTATGTAGAAATGACCTGGTTAAGAGCATAAACAGCTAAATTTGTCATC
This sequence comes from Numenius arquata, assembly GCF_964106895.1. NCBI lineage: Eukaryota > Metazoa > Chordata > Aves > Charadriiformes > Scolopacidae > Numenius > Numenius arquata. The sequence continues at coordinate 47,314,190 of NC_133576.1, forward strand.
TTTTCCAACACTCTTCTCCTGACACTGTTCAACTGCGGATGTCTGAGATACCCACCAAGTATTCTAGTGGATTATACAAAGAAAATCGTGATAGCGGATTTATTTGTCGATCTTGTAATCATGATATACCAGCAGTTCAATAATCACTATGTATTTCAGCTTCATTGTGTACTGTTTAAATACAGAAATAAAAAGCTGTATAAGTTATACCAGCAATTCCACTCGCTATCACAGGGCACTGCGTAACCACAGAAAAAACCCCATAATTTTCCAGAGCAACTCAGACTTCCAAGCAGTACATAAACCAACAACGGTCCTCAGAAAATCTCAAAAGCCAAGTAGGGTAGTAGAAGAAATTGTATGAGGTTTCAGCAAGATTTATTTCACAGTACTAAGTTCCTGATTCAATCAGCAAAAGCTTTGAGTTCACAAGTTAGAGTGATATTTCTGCTGTAACACTATGCATATTTGTAACTAGTTTATTATGATGTTTCATCTCAATTTTATTTTCAATGCTGTTATCTTTCTCCAAGACACTTGAAAATCCTTTCCTAAATTGTGCAAATTTGCAAGCCCAGTTATGTAAACAATAAAAATTTTGACTGAATACGCTTTTTCTCCCCTCCCCAGTCTCCAGTATTAGCACCACTAACAAATTTAGAGATCTCTAGAGATAATATTGAGACTAAAATAATGTTCACTTTTGAACAAAACTGTATTCTTTGAACACAGTCAATTGTAATCCATCCCTACCCTTCAGAATTCATATTCATATGGCTTAGTAAAACTGCTAAGTCCAGAAAACAGGCATCACCAACTCAAATTTACTTTAGGAAGAAAGTGATTTTTTAATTGCAGTTTTTAAAACTAACTTATCTTAACTGGTGTTCTATTTTAAATGCCTTTCTCTGCCTATTTATTTTCTGTTGATGTTTATAAAGAACACTAGGTAGAAAGTATTATCATGACTAAGATTCCTGCCATATATATATATAAAAAATATATAAATGCATATATACACATATGGTATATATACAGTATATATACTGCAGTTCAATGCAGTTCAATTCCCCTGCACTACTTGATTCAGGCTTCTAGGTACCTGCATAAACGAGTGAAATCAAACTTCTGCCACCGCAATAAACCTTCCTTAATCACCACCATTCTTCCTTAACAGGTCTGGTCCATAATCCGGCCTCACAAAAAAACTCTGCTGGTACAAGGAGTGAGGCAGCAAAGTAGTAGGAAAAGGGTGAAACAGCTCCTTTCAGCAGCAATCCTGGTCTAGGTTGGCTTAAACTGCAGAAAGAAGTGACCACTGACAGCTGAGGTTTCACAGTAACTTACATCAAGTGCAAGCTGCTTCAATCTCATCTCTTCCTTATTCTAATGCTTTTGGCTGAACTATCATGAACTGAGCCAGTTCAGAGCACTAAAGGAAACAATAACAAAAAGAAACTCCAAACTTACAAAGACTGTGATTATTTTTCAGTTTCTTTAATTATCTGAACTCGTGTTCTGCAAGGCTAGAGAGTATTCATCCTAAGGCCAGCCAGGACAAAACTGCAGCTCTCCTGTTAGACTTACACTAGTGTGGATTTACCCTCAGATTTTGCCTCAGTGCATAGTTGAAGGGTCTTGGCAAAACATTCTTGTAAATTCCTTTCTGCTCAAGGCGAGTGACATAATTTAACTAGGATATATAAGAAAACTATTACGGAAATAACCAACTTAATCAAAATCTTGTAAATTCAGAGTAAAACAAAATCTGTGTAACAAAAATATACAGAATTTTGTAGACACTAGTAAATACAGAACATTTATGTAAAGGACTAACCTATCTTTTTATTCCTCTTACTTAGTGACTGTTTGCTTGAGATTCTAATCATGATACTCCATATATATTACTTAAATTACATTCCAAGAAAAGTGTATTTCAGGGCCTCCAGAGAAATTCACTTGGCTTAGACATGTGTGTAAGACAAGGCCAACTTCATGAGTTCATCACTTCTCCGCCTCCTAGCTGTGTGATGTCCTCAGAGATACAAAGGCAACTTCAAGTTATGCTGCAGCTAACTAAAACCACTACATTTCCGATAAATGGTCCGATTGCTTTTTGTAGTATCTGCATATTCTAAATTACAAGGATATCCTTGTTCGGGCATTTTCCTTCTAATTACGGAGAGTATATAAACACATTTTTGTAAGCACAAATTATCATCCAATTTATGATTCTTAAACAGTACTAGAAGAGTAATTTACCAGTCCTGTTTTCAGCCACTGATTTAACCATTTATGTTTCAGAGAAAACATCAAACTGCATGCCCACAGAGAACAGACTACTGCTTTAATCTCTCTAGAACTGATTAACCATGAAATTTCAAATTCCCATCATTTCTTTAATTCAGACTATTCAATTTATTAGAGTTAAAACTCAGCAAGGCACAATTTGGCTCACCTCAAGAATAGTCTTTACACCTATTTAAATTAATTTTATTATTTATAAACAAATGTAAACTGATGCTGCAACACCTTGGTTTTGAGTATGCAGACACATGAACACAATTCAAACTGCCTGTATCCAGCTGAATTCTAATGGAGACTATAGTAATTTTTATGTATGTCTCATTTCTACAGCACTTGATTTTGGATTCAGCATACTAAGCCCTATTAAAAAAAAATATCTCTACCTAAAACTTTGAATGGATGTTGTGATACAGTGTCAACATGGAGACAGACACCTATTAAATGACAAACTAACTACTCCATTGTTAATCAAGTGATGTATGAGGCTATGAAGACTGAGTCAAATGAATCCCACTGACATTTGCTTTTGATTGCCAACTGAGCAAATTCCAATTTGCCATGCTTTGTCCATTTCCTTATATCAACCTGACCCACCACTAAATTATAGATAAAAGTCAGCTTTTGCTTCACCTGACTCCTTGTCATTTTAGTAACACCAGGAAAAGACCACTGTAGGTTTTTTTGACTCTGCACGCTCCCCATTTAGAAGACTTCAGCCACTGCAAGAAGCACTCCCGCAGAGCACCAGCAGACTGCACAGAGGTCGCTGGACAGGACACTGCACTCTGGGAGAGCCCTCTGCTCCCAGGCTCAAGCACTCAGTGCAGCTGAACATCTGAGCCTCACCTCGGCTTCCACAGCCAACAACCTCACGCCTGTGTAGCACGATAGGTTAATTTTGTTTGAGGAAGAAAAGGAATCAAATACCTTTTCAAAAGTCAGGAAAAAAAACATTAGACATAGGTTTCTGGATGAGTGCTAGACAAGAAGCAACTGTATTTATATGTACGTATTGCTCTGCCACACGATAACACGTAACAGCAAATACAAAGGATGGCATTTAAGCATATAATGATCAAGGAACATACATAATTTTGTAATACAGTTGACTTCTAGAACGTCTTTCACCCAAGTTTCTCAAAGTCACCTCCTCAAAAGTAACTGAAATACCCCAATACATACAGTCTTTCTCCGAAATTAGCTACTTTTAATATAGTCTCAGAAAAAAGCAAATACAAGGTGACAGATGACAACAGCAAACCTCAAAATACAATTTATTATTCATGTGCATTACCTAAGCCCTATTTAGGCACCCAGACCTATTTTTCCTTTATTTAAAGTTTTCTGGTAATATACAAGTGAGAATACGTGCCATAAAATCTACTCTGCAGCGTGGTAACAATATATGCCAGGATACTGGTCTACTCAATATGTAGTAACAGGGCTTTCTAAAAATCATACAACTATGCTAAGAAAAAATACAATTCTTTTTTCTCTAGCATTATTCATAGAATGGCATTCCTATCTTAACAGGATTCATGGAAGACGTGCTTTTTCATCAGAACTGCTGTACTGCAAAAAAGCTTAACTGCAGCAATACAAATTTTAGGTTGAAAGGTATCACAGATTTGTTTCATATAGGATTCCGGGAACTGCCTTCTTAAAATCCTAATAAATACTGACTCATCACAAGGGCTGTGATGTGATTCTAGTCTAAAAATTCTAGACTTAGGAATCTAACCTTCTATCCTATTCCTTTACTTCAATCAAAACGCCTTCTCATCTAGAAACACCTCCCCCAAAACTGTAACACTGACCTAATTCAGTAGTTACAATCTACACACACCCACACACATTTATAATTTTCTTTCTTCTCTGTGCCTTGTGTCTTTCAGGAAGGAAGAAATTATTTATATAATCAGAATAGAAAACTGGTGGTCCCAGCAATTTGCTCATTAACACTGACATGCACTAAAATTGAAACATAATCAATGATTAATGAAAAACTTGTCATTAAGCTGCTATTCAGTAGAGCAAGAAGTGTCTAACTTGCAATGTTTAAAAAATACCTGATAAGCAGCAGAGAAAAGGCTATTTCAAACAGTATGTATTACAAAGACAACTAATTTACAGTCCTTCTCCTAGTAAAGAAGTGAGTGTAGTGTCAACTGCAGCAGACTCCAACACACTATTTCAAAGCAATAAATTTGTAAGTCATACAGTAAAAGACAGATTTTGAGTAACTATAATTGCTATGAACTAAAACTATTCTCATTGAAAAACAGGTTAGTTCAAGTAACCTTTTTCATTGATCTTTTCACATTATACATCTGACATTAAGACACTTGACAGCGTAGTTTCTGGAACACTGGGAACATCCACACAAACATACAATTCTATTTGCTCTCAATATCATATGACAAAATAAAGAGAGATGTCCCAAAACATACTTCAGTTGTTTCAGGTTTGGTTGGTGGGGTTTTTTTTAACTTCAAAGCTTAGTTTTGAGACTAAGTTTAGCTAAGCTGTATCTACTTAACGGTATGTGACTTCATTTCATACAAGATGCCCCTACACCTACCATTCACATGAATTTAAGCAAGCAATAAAAGCACAAAAAGTGAACTTCCAAAAGAAAGCATCACTGTTTATTGTCAGGTCAAGGGCAAAGCAGAGGGACCACAACTCTCAATCCCATAAATATGGTCTCAAAGGAGCCATCTAAATGCATTCAAATCTTCGACTACCAGCTACGCAGCATTCTATGCTGAAGAGACTGCAGAGTAATGCTGCAGAAAATGCTAGTTTTAAACAGTGATGTTTCCTCCACCACAAGCAACAAACAAGAAAATTATCTGTATTACAGACTTCCTATTGTTTCCAGCCCGCATTTTAGAGCGCTGGGGAACTTATGCAGAGGTCTGGTTGAAAATTTAAAGTCATGAGGACATTCAAAGATTGAAGCCTTAATTCAAATGAGATTTGGCGAAAACAAAGTTCAACAACCTCAAAGAAAGGAAAATGCCATATTTACACTGTGTATTAAGAGAACTAAAATATTCATACACGTGGCATAATTCAAGAACAGGGACAGAGAATTCAGTATTTCTTCCATTACTATTAAAAAAACCACAACAAACTAAACCCAAACAACTAGACATAGAAGGCTTAATGATACAAAGAGCAACTCTTTTTTTAAATATAGCTCTGTTACAGCAAAACCACAGAGATTACTTCATCTTTTGAAAAAAAAAAAAATTCCAAACAGAAAACTGGACAATGGTACTGGTTTCTCATGTAACTGGACTTAAGACATACTGATGAAGAGCAGAATCTGACTACAATTAACTGTTTCTGGTGTAACACATAGCCTAAGTTTATGGCTCTCAGATTCCCTTTTCAGGCGATTAGAAGTAAAGTCACTCCTCAGGCTTCCCTGGCTAAATCTGACCCCCTCCCATCAAAAGTTTTTCAGTCTCAAGAGAAAATTCTCACTCAAATGCCAAGCTTGGAGCTCAAAAAATTCTAACCAAAGCAAACTATATTCAAGCTAAGGCTGCGAACCCTGTATTTGGCCCTGCGCATCAATGTAACAAAGGTGACATATTCAAAAGGTAGTAACTTCTTGTTTCTACATGGGATAACTTCCCAAAAGACTTCAAAAAACCCAAGGAAATCCTTTATACCACTCAAAAGACCATCTTACTTCAAGGCAATAATTAATGAAGGTCAGGTCCTGAAAGGGAACTGGACAGCAGCAACAAGTGTTTTTCTCTGGAAGACATTCACTTATCAATAATCCTTGATGCATTTAACGGTTAGATAGTGTTCTACTGGTTACTTAAGGTAGCTGATGCTTCTTCCCAGATAATGTAGCAAGAGGTCAGGTCTTCAGATCATACACTTAGTTCTGGCTACCACACAGAAAAGTCAGTTTCAGTTCCTGTATTGAAGGAGAAGTCTTGTTCACATGACAGTAAATAGAGAAGAAAGCCAAAGATATAGCACCAAGAAGAAAAGCAATCAGTGCCTTACATATAAAAAAACCAGCAGATGTTAAGACAATTAACCATGCCCCCTTCACTGAGCTGTGGCCCTGCTTTTCTGTAGGCATATGTTTCGGGGTGCTGTCATGGACAGAGCGCTGGGCAAGACGGGGCCTCTTGCCCAGTACGACTATTCCTTCGCTCTCAGGAGCTTTCAGTGGGAGTTACACTAGTTCCACTGGTATGGAACTGTATCTTCAATGATATTCAATATACCTGAATGACAGAAGGATGAGGGACATAAAATTTATAGCCCCCACAATTCTATTATTTAAATCCTTCTTTTAAACATTTCCAAGAGATTAAGAAACTACATTCAAGGTGCTGACAAGTAGCTAGATAATGTTGGGGTTTTTTTATGCTGGGAGATGAGGATTTTGGTCATGACAGTAAAACAAACCAAACTTTCAAAGAACTGAATAAAGGGATTTCAAAAAGCACCGGTAAATATATGCACTATAACCTAAGAAAAGCAAACTTAGTAAGTCACTTCTATCTGGAAAACAATCTATTTTAAAAATTGTTTAAATGTTTTGAACTATGACTTCCACTTACTATGCAGCCCTTTTCTTGAATTCACAATGAACATGCAAAGAAGTGGGCAAGACCTCCTTTTGTCTTGCATTAAAAGAATGAGCTACAACAGGAAAAAAACCTCAAAACTAAAAAAAAAAAGAATTAAAAAAAAATCAGATCTAAGAACTTTAGTATGTAAATTTGTTTCAGATTCAATCTCATGCTGCTAAGCAACACAACACTATACTTTTTTTCCCCACTTATGCTACAGTTTATTTATGCAGGAGGCTGCCCTTCTGCAACCCCCAAAAATTGTTTTCTTGGCAATTTAGCCAATGAGAGTTTCACAGGCCAGCAGTACAAATCACAGTTTAATGCTTACATTTAAATAATGTTCTAGATTAAAAGGAATACACACCTTTGCAGTTGATACTCTATCATCGATGCAGTAATTCTTATTACATCATGTTTACTTACGCTACTGCAAGAAAATAGTATGTCTGAAGTTTGTCTGAACAGACGATTAAATGCTCTTGGTTCCTTATTTCAGATTATTAAATCTGTAGTTTGGTCATGGTCATATCAAATACTTCAACCTGTTCATCCAATTCTGTAATGGATATAACAGTTATACCTCTCCAAGCTATATAGCTAAGTTCACTGTCCAGAACACTTTAAGAACATTGTTTGTTCCTAAAAGCATTAGTCCAAATGCTAATAAATGCAAGATGTTACACTATTAAGACTTTAAAAAAAAATTAATATTTCATTTTAAAAAGGGATAATTAACTTTTAATGTTAATTCATATTCAACTTGTCTGCTCTGTCTTTCTGCTACAAAAAGCATTATTATTGGATGCTCAAAAGTCAACGGGTAAATCAAAGTACATTCTCAGCATTACACATAGCAAAAAATAGGTTTAGTTTCACTTAAGTAATGAAAGCTTTTCTCAGCAAGATACAAATTTTTACAGCAAAGCATTAGGGAAGAGAGGAAATTTCAAAATTTCTGAGCATTAAGGTATCAATGACTTCCTTCTAGTTGCTGAAGCACACTATAAAAGCAGAATGAAAAGCTTTGGGAATGTAGAGAATGGGATGCACTACAAAGCCTGAAAGAGACAACAGTGCAGACACCTAAGGTCACACAGTAGTACTCATCTCCATGTTTTCTCTGCATCAGGACACACACAATACAGCCTACAATTCTTGCCAATTAATATTCTTCGTACGAGCACACAGATGTAAACTATACTTCTGTACCAGCACTGAAAGTTTTCTTTCTTATTAGTTATAACAACATCTAGCAGTGGTTCAGAAAACAACAGGACAGTAAAAGCAACAGGTTCAGTTTCCTAGTGGAATGAGTCTTTAAAGCTGTTTCAGAAGAACATACAGGTTTGTATGCATACTAATTGCATACTAATGCAGGTAGAAAACAACACCTCATTTTTCTTGCACTTAAAACAAAATTTAATTCTGCATGAACATACCACAACATACTAATAAAACAGAATTATGCAACCCAAAATAATTTTTTCTTCATGCCATTTGTTTAATACGTGGTCTCCAAATTTATTCTTTTTTAAATTATCTTAATTATCCTTATTTTTTAGCTAATATGTATTTCCTAGTGCACACACGTGATTATCATTTATAATTAATACATTTAAAACATCCACTATATAAATCATTAAATAAATTATAAACATCTCAGCCTCTTCTGCTATGATATTATGCTATTTCTGCTCTGAATCTAAACCCAAAAGATGCATCAATGTCATAACAAAAAACTCAGTTTCCAATACTTATAATGTAATATATTAAAACAACTTATACTAAATATTTTAAAATCAGAAAACCCAGATAAGCTACACTAAATGGAGTTCTAAATATGATCAAGAATCCAGAGAAATCTACAGACATAACTTCTACTAGATCTTGAAAAACAGGATATAGTCCAAAATAGCACAGAAAGGAAGGGGGTGGGGGTAGGGAGTAGGGGGAATGGAGAGAAATCAAGCTACCATCTCTGGACATAAACCCATTTAGTGAAACTCAGTCACTAATGCAACTTCCTACAGTGTAGTAAATAAGATCAATTTAATACTTCATCATAAATGTGAAAGATGTTAGACACTACCTGCATTTCTGTACTGCATGCTCATGTGGTTATATTTACAGTAAATAAAACAGGGTTGGTTTTTTTTTTTTAAATAATAATATCCACTGGCTGAAAACAGATTTAACAACACAATTTTAACAAACAGGGACAACATTCCTAGCCAAACCCTTCATGTGTCTATTCTCAATCCCATACTATTCAATATTACCAGTAACACAGACAAAACTATAAAATTAGTAATAAATTCTGCACATGGCATACAAACTAATAGGGTGATAAACAATGAGAACATGTCACAGAGTAATCTGGATCTTCTGATAAGTTTGGCACAGTAAAACAGGCACTAACCTAGCCAAGGATCAGGTCACTCACCTGGAAAAAAGGACATAATGAAAACTTCATATATATTGGGAAACATGAGTAGAAGCATGATTATTCTAGAAAAGCAAGTGCACGTGAACACCATAATTGTATGTTTGTAGCAACAATAAATCTCAGGACTGATGTCTTTTTAACAGAAGCATATAATTTCGGTTGCAGAACTGATAAGGAACTTCTGAATTACAGCCTTTTACATGTAGAAAAGAAAAAAAGTAGCAACAAAGATACCCTCCACACCAATTAGCTGCCCTAGCAAGATGAGAGTGCAATACGCTGAATGAAATATGTGAACCCATTAGAAGAGACTGGCCACAGAACAGAACACGAGAAACGATCCATTTCCAAGGCAGCCTAGGTGTTCTGGAGTTTCCAAGTGATATTTACCTTACTCCCCTGCAGCAAGGGAATAAACATGTCCTTTTAAGACTGCTATTTCTACTCTCTTCAACTTTTGGACCTATCAAAGGAGAAAAAGAACTGAGAAGCCAGCAGGTAAGTACTACACAAACTGTATTTCTAACTGACATTTTCTTCTCAAAAAAGCAATCATTGCCAATCAAGCACATAAACAAAATCAAAAAAAGCAGTGAGGACCTGCCTTTTCCCTACAACTTTTGAGAAAAGCTACACAATTTTCTACATATGACATAGTATTTCCTTTTCAGTTCTGAAACCCAAAGTTATAAATATAGTAAGATATTATTTCATGCTAAGAGCTTTTAAGCTGTAGACTTCAAGAACAGAACCAATGTATCTAAAATGTGTGTTTTGAAAATCTTTGGCTAGTCACACAAGAAAACATTTCTTGGCTGTTTGAAATAGCACAGAGAGCTAAGAAGACCAGCTGATATCACTACCAACTATATATAACTACACTTTCAATTAAAAATAAGGTCCATACACAGAAACCATCTTTAAACATAACTTTTAAAGTGTAAATAATAAAGAGTAATAGATTCAGTAATACTGCTTTTCATATTAAGCAAGAAGGGAGGATGCTGAATGCATCCTCCCAGAACACTGGGAAGTAGAAGTAGCGAGTAACACTGAAGGAGTATTTACATCCGATGCAATTCTCCCACTGAAAGGGGTTAGAAATTGTATCTTCCAACATAGGAGGAACTAAGTACTGTGACATTGTTACAAGTTTTGCGTTGGAAATTAAAACCAACAGCAGATATAACATATAGAGAAAATACAGAACTAAATGGGGAGGAAGGCCTAGGTTTAATAGGTTTGAAACAAAATCAGTCCTAGCATAGCGTAAAAAAATTACTACCAGCTATGCACAGGAAAGAATACCAGTAAGTCTTCAGCATTAAAAAAACAAACCCCAAAAAAAAGCACTTCAGCAAGTGCTTAAGTCTTTTAAGAGCTCTTTTAAGAGTTAAAAGGAGTTAAATCATGCCAGAGAAACAGCAGCAAACACCATCTTTACCAAAGTCTGGGTTTTTTTGGAAGCAAGAACTCAGCAAATTCACACAACCCAAGTATACTAGCTTCTACACAAGGTAATGTTAAACAAATCAAATCTGCTTTTGTTAATGTAACCTTTTACACAACTCAGCTAACAAAAGAAAATGGTCTATTATATTTATGTTTTTGCATTCAGGAGCACCCATTTTTAAAGTACTGGAGCAAATTAAAACAAGGCCAAAAATTTTGTTTGTAAAAAGCTGCCAGTCTCGCTTTTGTTTCATTTTGAGAGATGAAGGTCATCAATACTACACTTCCCAGTAGCTTAATCCTACTTGATTTTGTTTGTGTTTGGACATTACATCATTTCACACCAAAGAATGTGTAGGTTTTTTTAAATTTTGTTCAGATTTGCCATAAGTCATCTGCAATATTCACATTCAGGCTGACAAAAATAAACAGATGCTGATGCATCTATAGAGTTCTCCAAGCTGCAAACTCCAGTTTCTTAGCCACTTCAGAAGCTCCTTCAATTCCATCTTTAGGAAGAGATAATCCTTTCTTCTTTCATGATCAAATCCTTGGACTTTTAACTACATAAAAGCTTTGGGGTTCACATCTGATACTGTGAGGGCAGCAGTGAAACCACTGATACATATCCAGAACTTCAGTTCTGCAACTTATGCAGGAAGTTTTTATTGTTATTTTAGGTTGCATTAGATGCTATTATTTCTCTCTAAACCAGGTCCGACGGTTAACCAGAGAAGCAGATGAGTTTTGCAAATTCTAAAAAGCACCCACAAAATATCTCACTTCTTTTGGGGAGTCAGGTTTAAACCCTTAATGATTGCTAAGAACCTTTATCCTCTAGCTCTGCTGACCTTTGAAACTTCCTTAGAAGTTGTGTTTTTCTTTTGCTGCAGGGCTCTCAAAGAAATCTTGGAATTTTTTTAGCACAATTTTGTAGGCAGGATTGATGAAGCTATGAAGTACCCACCTCCTCCTCCAACAAACAGAATAGAATATTTAAGAATAGAATATTTTTCAGTTGGAAGGGACCTACAATGATCATCTAGTCCAACTGCCTAACGATTACAGATAACATTAACTGAAGACAAAAATCTAAAGACTTAATGAAAAAAATTTAGATCCCTTTGATCTGCTATACTAGAGCAATTTAATACTATACACAACTTCAATTCTTCCTGGGGAACACAGCAAAAAAGGAAGTAACACTTCAATATTCCACCCTTCGAACATCCTGCTGAACCGTACAAATGTTCAAATCATCATTTTTCATGTTCAGTGGCATCCCTAGCCTTGGTTTCCCACAGAGATACATAAAAACATCGTGGCTTCTGTTATTTCTGATGAGGTTCATACATTATACCAGGCTACTGGTAGGTGCTGAATGGTTTTTGCTACCTTCATTCTTTCTCAAGTATTTGAAGGGAAGCATAATGGCATCCTTCCAGGTTCATTCCACTCGTGGCTTTAAAACATGAAATTATTTATCGTATACCACACTTAAAGCTTTACAAAACTCAGCAGTATAAATACTTGAAATGTTGTCTAAAGCCATTCAGCCAATGAATTATGCCTATTACTACAACGTTATTCCTACGTTTTACTTGCATGCTATTCTTTGTTAACTCCTGCCTGGACACAGCACCTGATGTACCACCACAGCGTGCAGTACCCAATACCACTACCACAATCATACTATAAGGCTTCTCTTTGAAAATTGAAGTTTAAAGTTGGCCTGCAAAAATCAGGCTAGCCCCTTCTGACTCCCTTCACGTTTTCTACAAATTTAAAGGTTTCTCTAAACTATATTAAACATTACACTGAAGAAAATTATTCAAAATCTATACTCCTACTATCCTGTGACATTATCAACACATAATAGAAATTTTCCGTCAAAGTATAAAATTAACACAACTTACTGCTTGGTTAACTGCAAATAATTAAAGCACGGTACAATGTCTAAGCCAGATATTAAATTGGAAGTATTTTAGATTCTTGAATCATGACAAAATTAACTTTGTGAAATACCTAGATATTTGGAAATGCTTTAAATTCAAATACTGCAAGTATTCCCATTAATATACTAGCCTTAATTTCACTTTTTTTTTTTTTTAAACTCTGCTTTTCATGTAACGTCCCATCAGAAAGCACAAAACTAAGCATGGGAACTCAGACACTACCATCATCACCGTCAAGCATAATTTAAAGTCTCTCAAATACAGAAGCAGTATCAGCATTAAAATTCATGTTTCAATAAGCTTCTTCATAATGGCTTAACAAACTTAGCCAAACTTCCAACTAGTTTTCAATGTACCAACTGCCTAACTCAGCCTGGAGATTTCGGTACAGTTCCATGCTAGCTATCTGCAAGGAAACTTTTTGCCATCTCCTGTTGCCTTACAACCATTTCAGTCTGAAGATACTTGCTCTGAAAAATCTAGCTTGCACAAGCTCACTAGAGCTGTTATACGCTGATAGCTAATTTTTAAGATTGTCTGCCTTAAACATGCTCCATTCCAACTAAACTCGTACAAGCCATCTACTTCAGCAGACTGAATGCTCAAGAAGCCACTGAAAATGATCTACCTGCTCCAGAGAACTCGTATAACAACTTCCCTTGTAAATCCTGGTCTCTCTGCAGGTAAGTAAGAAGCAGCAACTGTAACAGCAGTTTTGTCTTCTGTCTTAACGCTCCTTCTGCCAACAGAAGGCTGTAGTTTGATATAAATGCAAAAATGTAAATAAAGAGGAAGTTGGATAGGAACAAGTAAGGAAGCTCCTAGAAAGTATGTTAAGAACCAAACAGGGTTGGAAACAGGAGAGCTATTTCCACTGTACCCATTTTCCCACAGAACGAAAAAGTCACTCCACTGTCCCAGACACTTCATATTCCTTTATCTAGAAAGCTTATCAAAAGGCATGTCATAACCTTCCTTATTGAGAAATGCAGAAGATAACGATCAACTACCACCACATCCTAGGGATGGGTTTAAAAACGCTGTTGCAGCTATGTCTGAAAACCAAAACACCATTCAAAAAAACCAAAAACCCACCACACAAAAAACCCCAACCAAAACACACATTAGTAGTAATCTCCCTGCACTGAAAATGGTTAACTTCTAAATCCCATAAAGGCCCTTGCTAAAGAGCATCTCCCTTCTGTACACAAAACAGACTATAAAGATATCAGTTTCCAACAGACCAAGAGAGACAAGAGGAATGTTGTAACTGCTCTTTTTAGGGACAATACTTAAACTAGCACAAAGCGTCAGTGACAGAACTTTAAGGTAATTTTGCCACAGCAGTGCGTACGTGGATCTTTTGTGCTTCCACCATGGGAATCTCAGTGAGAACCAGCAACCTTATTCCCCAGTAAGAGTATTATATCCTGGTAAATTTTACGACAGAAGTTTCATTGTATTTCTGCATGTGGACAAGCCTTAGCTGAAGGTACAGCTTCAGTGTGTTTGAAACCAGGTAAGTCTCCACTGTCACAAGAAGAGAAGGAGGACGATCTTGCTCGCTTGCTTTCATCCTAACCACCTTCTCACCACTAGTATTAGCCCTTGCGTCACCACATAGTCAGCCAGATCGAGAAGCCAATCTAGCTGAAAGGTAACTGGGGGAAAGGAATGAAAATCATTTTAGCTGTCAGCTGCTTCACATGCCATAGGAACACTAACAATGGCATGAGAAACAGCCAGAATATATAACCATGGATAGAACCAACTCTTTTAGAATCAGTGCAAATCTACCATGAAATACATCCTGAAAGAGTAGAAAAAAGGAAGGAAATGGAACATGGATAATTATAGTCAGCACGTATTTAGCTGATAGCAACCAAGGTTCACATACGTTAGAGCAGAGATGAGTCTTGACAACACAGAAGTGTCACAAAAGACTAATATTTTTCTCAAGCATAATGGGTATCACAGGAAAATGCACACAGAGAAAGCTGTTTAGTGTATGATAAATGCCAGGAATGTCAGTTCATGAACAGCACAAGGTCAGTCATGAAAGAAATATTAAGTAGCCGGAGCAAATAAGGCTAAGTGCAAGAAGTCTAAGAAGGTGAAGGCAAAAAACTGTCTTTGCCCTGGATATTATGATAAAGGCAGTAGAATACTTAACAGATCACAGTGAGTCAGGAAAATTAATTTAGCAATAACATTTTGAATAATCTGACCACAAGTACATAAATCAGTGACAAAGCTACAGCAGGTAATGCAGATGATGTGAAACACAGAAGCTGGCAACAATTTTACTTCTGCTGAAAAAAAAAGAAAAGGCCAGAGTTACGAAACTGTAAACAAGACTGCACGATTCAAATATTATCTGGAAATTCAGGTCAAAAAACCTGGAATTTGAGATGACAGAGTATGAGTAACTGAGTACAACGGCTGTATCCATCGTGACAGCTAATGTCTTACTACATTTTAGCAAAAGAAATTTTCATATAACAAAATTTTGTGTCTGTGTGAGAGGCACACACAGACAGAACATGCTCTCTAAATTTGTCAAAGGTTCAATCTGTCATTTTTCTCCTACGTAATTTGGGATTTTCAGAGTAATCTGGATTCTACTGTAATTTCATTTCCATCAAACTACCTCCCCTGAGTAGACAGTAATCAATTGAGGCACTAGGAAGAAAAATTGCCCATATCTTATTTGTTGCAGAAGTTAAATGAAACAGAATCGCAGAAGTCAAAGGGAAATCGCTAGGTTATAAGGCAGCTATACAGAACTCCCGAGAAGTTAACTGTCTCTGTCTTGTTCACATACATTCCTGGAGAAATCACAGATTTTTCAGATTAACCTCTTCATCCTCCTCTCATTTTTCTGGGTACCGAGATAAAGGCAAAACTGAGGAAGAGCGAGGGAGCACAACAGCAACTTAAGCCAACATAAGTTGTTTTTGTAACACCTGAACATCAAATAAAAATCCACTGAAAACTTATGACAGGAGGTAATTTTGAAGTTTATAGCCTCTGTGCCTCAGTTCTTGATCAATAAAGCAAAAGACAACACAAGCCGTTTAATTTACAGAGTGATGTGAGAAATAATATGTTAATGTTTGGGAAATGTATAGGCTGAGAATGAAAAGCACCTATCAGGTTTATTAACAAAATAACTACTCACTATGGAATTTACACTAATGTATTTACAGAATTAATTCCAAAGATAAAATACTGAATGACAATTCAATTCCATCCACCTTCCAAACTGAATGAGTCAAGGATCCAATGGGAGGAAGAGTTCATAATTAGGTGTGGGGAAAAAACCCACTGGTTTAATGGCAAGTTTAATTCTCATATTTGCCCATTTTCCACTTTTATGTAAACTTAGAGGAATCTTCTTAAATTACCCATGGCTCAAGTGCAAGTATTCCCCATAAGTGGTAAAATGCTTAAATAGATCATGACTTGTACATTTTTCCAAGGTTCTCCTCATCATTTGTTTTTCACTGCACACAATTTTTAAGTAACTCCACTGAGCCATCTGATAATTCAACTGAAAAATGAATGATGGAAGCATTTTAAAAATCAAGTTTTTAGTTCTACTGTGGAATCCACTCTGAAATACTACAAATCTTAAGTCCTGATGAATAATACCTACTCTAGCTGGCAAAAAAGAGTAATACTCATATCCAAATTCCATTTATGTTTCAGCTCAGGGGGGGAAGGGGGGTTTAAACTCTTCACTTGCACTTATCAAGCATCTGAACAAAAATAAGGTACCTCAAACATCAACCTCATATTTATAAGTTCAGTAAAGCAAAGAAAAAAGCCAACTGATTATACGTACCCTGTGACAAGTTGTCATCTGTAAAGAAGACACTTTCTTCCCAGCAAGTAAGTCTCTCCAAAGTATATACCCAACCTCACCAATTTTTGTGAAACAAAACATCAGTTACCTGGAAGCATTAGCTATGCAGAAGTGCGAGAGAAGGGAGAAAAAAAAAAAAAAAAAAAAGTCCAAAGGAAGATACCCACTAAAACAACTGTGCACTCTGAATTGGTAAGTAACATTTCCAAAGAAAAATCGGAGGAAAAAACACAGAATGAATTAAACAGAATATCCAGGCCATAAAAGAAGAAAGGTAAATGCACAGACACTAATTTTATCAGATCAATAAAATATCACCACAGCGTTCCTTTAAAGCAGACTAATAATACCACGCCAAGCAGGCAAGTAGGAGCAAACTGCAGAAATTTAAACACAAAATTCCTCATTTCTTATTAAGAGAAAACATCTTAAAAATCATGAGGAAGTATCCTAAGAGAAAATAAACATTTCCAGAGCTTGTGAAAGAAGCAAAGTTTTTATACCTACTGTACCAGTCTACAGAAATGTACCCCAAAAATGATGTCTTCATAATGCCTATAGATCAAAAAACCATTGCAGCTAAACTGTTTAAATATCAACATGGTTGCTAAGGCTCCCTCCTCCCCCCATTTCAGGCACAGAATTTCTAAGAAAAGAACTTTACACTAGAGAAGCTGATTATGTTAAAAAGATATGGAATAAAGAATTCTAGTGGACAACTCATTTAGAAGTTAAAATGACATACAATGATAAACTCACATTGAAAGCAAAATTTTGCTGTTAGAAAAATCGAAGGTAGAACTAAAGGGTTAGTCTTCATTGTAAGTGTGAGCTACTACTATTTATCATATTTGCAGGCCCATGAAGAACCACAGTGGCTCATCAATACTGAAAACCCCTCAAACTGTATTTTAGGTATAGTATAGTGTAAGCACACGCTTAAAAGCATGAAGCAGCTCTCACAGAAGAAATTTTGATTCTCTGCTCTCAACTGCTAGTTACTTGCTGCTGGTCTAGATAATGTCTAAAACTTCTACAATATCTCAATCTTCCTATGTGATATTCGCACTCAAATAAATATAAGGCATATAAACAAACAGCACATCAAGTATTGAGTACAACTTCAATTTCAGAAAAAGTCTTCTGGTCTTCTGAAGTACTAAGGATCAGTCAACACAGTGCATTTCAATCTCCAAATCAACTCCTATTTTGGCTACTACTTGCCAGCAACAAAACTAAACTAATGGTCATGTTGGTAATTGACTATCCTCATCCAGCTGCCTCCAGGCACCACATCCAGAAGTTGCTACTGGTTCTAAATATTCATTCCATTATCAGGGAAGTGATATGAAGAAAAAGGAAAATTTGTGACAGGATGCATTACCAAACTCTCCTTCATCTGGTCAAAAATCTTAGGAGGGTGCTGGTAAGTGAAAAACTTCAGTCACATACCTGCTACCCAGAGGCTGATACTGATCAAATGGAGGTTTTTTTGCATGGCTGAAGACACATTAGCTTCCAGCAAGGTTTCATCACCACTATACTAACCTTGCTGCATCCATTGCGGCTGATGAAAATGAAAATTTTAATTTCACTTCAAAGCTTTTCTTTTCATGAAAAAAAAATAAAATAAATCTCTTTTCCCAATCCTAAAACACGGAAGGAAAGGGAAAGGAACTAATGGCTTCTCAAATGCCATAAGGGGAATCCATGTTTCAAGTTACATATTCATAGACACGTTACAAACTGTCAACCACAGCAATCTGGCTACAAGAATAAGAAGAGTAAGAATTTTCAGGCAATCTGGAGGTTATCTTCCTGTCTAATTACCAGAACTATCATGAAGAAACTCTGACACAGCAAGAGAGCTATAAAGCACTTAAGAAATCTGACACTACTACCTCACCTAGGGAAAAACGTCAGTACATCATCTTAAAAAACAGCCCACTGCATGTCTATGTACACACACACACAAATAGAAGCAGCAAGGAAAAGCACTTGGGATTTTAAGGTCCTACTGTGATTAATAAAGCACTGTCTGGAAGACAGGTCAAGGCATATGGAGGCCTGTGCAAAACTGGAGCCTGAAACTGTAGAACAAGTCACTGGAATTTTCACCTTCAAGCTCCAGAGAGTTTGTCACAATTTATAAAAAAAAATAATATGGAAATCCTCACAGTTAAAGGATTCAGGAAAATGAATTAAAAGGAAATGTCAGAAATCACCGAACAATTGACATTTTATTTCTAAACTAGAAATATACAAACTCTAATATAACATACAGTTTAAACTACAGTTTAAGCTTTTAGTTTCTCAAAGTTTTGGTCTTTCACCAACATATCCACCTAACAATTAAGCTAAGCAGATCCACCTTCCTTATTTAACTTTCAAATTCATGGACATGTTCTGTTGAAACTGAATACACTGAAGTACTCAATTACTAAGACAGTAGAAAAATTAAACACCAAAAGATGCAATGCTCATTTACTGAGGTGCCAGGATATTTTGACAACAATGTTCATTCTCATCTTATATAGAAAAGTAGGAGAAACTTACTTCCCCTCACTGTCAATTTTCAATTCTGGACAAGAAAACTGAAGTTCCATCCAAAGCCAGTATAGGTCTATCACCACTATCCCATACCACGGAGCTGGCAAGGACACTCCCCTCCAACCCAAAAAGCCTGTCTGGTAACCGAGGGATCCTACCTGGCACATATCACTACTGTTTTTTCTTTACTGAACACATTCCTAAACAACCTCCTTTTTCTTCTTTCACCATTTCAGAACATTATAGCTAATACCACCCAAATGCAAAACACCATCTTTTCCTCTTCCCACACATAGTCCCACTGAAGCTACGTAAAAGATCAAGCAGCAATTAAGTGACGTAAGAACTGAAGCCTATGGAATTTATGATGTACATTTTTGTGTCATTCTATGTTGCCATTTAGCTGTTACCAAAAAAAAAAAAAGCATTCCTTGTCTTAAACAAATGCTCATCTAGGGACAACTTTCTAGCACTTGGGTTTTGGGTATTTTACATGAAAGTTTAATGAAAAGTTAGCCCTGAAATTCTGTCAATGTACTTAAAAATTTGGGAAAAAAAAAGATTTCTTCTGTGGGAGTTCTCCATTCCCAGATGTATTTCTTTAAGGAATGACGCAACGTGGAATTCCCCTCCTATGAGTGAATTCATGGCTAAATGTTAACTACCAAACAGTGTGATTTGCTCAGATGTCCATGCAAAGATCTACATGCA
Source organism: Numenius arquata (assembly GCF_964106895.1). NCBI lineage: Eukaryota > Metazoa > Chordata > Aves > Charadriiformes > Scolopacidae > Numenius > Numenius arquata. Next base: position 47,334,095 of record NC_133576.1, read on the forward strand.
AGAAAATCACATTTTTTTGGTTGGCAGTTACACATGTAAGGAAAACTAAATCACAGAACACGGTTACATACTGCGTTTGTAAGCAGATCAAGGATGCTACAAATAAAAAGTTTTCCATTATAACATTCCTGATAGCTATCCATTACTTCTAAAGCAATCTTCATTTTAACTTCATGAAAAACGTTGAAAATACTTGCATTCAAAACATTACTAAATTTTTAATCTGCATACCATGGATCGCTTTTGGAGGTGTACTAACAAAAAGAAGTTAACCAAAAGCAAGTAATCACTCCCACAGTTAATACTAATCCTTTAAGAAAACCATGCATCAGTAACATTTCCTTTAGAAAGCAAGCCTGTGAACATACATGTATCAAGACAGTTTTTATTCCCAGCATTTTAATTTTTACTTGAAAACACATCAACAGCTGGCAACAAAAAAGCTGTGATATCAAGCAGATTGAATTCAACTCTCAAACGAGTAACTAATGGCTTCTTATGAAATGAAGCAAGTATCAGAAAATTCACAACAGAAAATACAAAAGGAACTGGCTGTGCTGTTAAGCTCCCTTAAGAAAAAAAAAAAAGTAGTAAAAACATTTTACACTAAGTCACAACCAGCTACTTTAAGACCTTACTTTTCTCCTCTCCTTTATTGCAAAAAAAACTATTAACAGCTCTCCTGTAACCTTACCACCACTCAATATTTTAAATTATTTTACTAAACCAGATCTACAGAAAGTGCTCAAAGCACACAATGGGCTCAAGAGGACACTAACGTCTCGGAAATGCAATAGTTGGCATTTTGAGGGTGCAAAGTCATGACAGAAAGGCTTTCTGCCACAATCTATCTATTCAAGACTCTAAACAAGAAGATCTAAGTCAAAACGTGGTTTTGTCTCAAAGTGCAGAGGGAACCTCGGTTGACCATATTCCTACATCATGCTACAGCCTTAAGCATAACACAGACAGACAATAAAACATAACTGATTTAAAAAGGTATCTCAACTCATTACAAAATTGGAATTCATTGTAACAGTGGAAGAACTTTGAGATGTTCCTACGTTAACAAAAGAACAAAACCTATGTTAATATATGAAAAATGTCACTGTATTTTTCTAACACATGAATCCAAAGTAGATCAAACTTCCCAGGCAGAAAAATTAGTGTCTCACTGCAGGCAAGCATATGCTTATGAAAGATCTTCTTTCCATCCCTTGCCTCTGCTGTGGGAAGACTTGTTTCTTTTAACTACCATTCTGCAAGACAAAGGTTTACTAAACTGCTCTTCCTAAACATAACCAACTGCTTGGTGAGACTGCTAAGCAACTGACATTCATCACCACTGGATATTACAGAATAACCTCTTAAGAAAACTTCTTAAGAAAAAATGGAGCAAAAGAGAGACTGTGGTGAAAAGTGCTACACTGATGGTAAAGGGCAGGTACAACAGTATAGCTTGATTTTTAGTTCTTTTTTCATTAGGTTTGTGTCAGGGGACAGAATGCATAACAAAGCTCACTTATACAAAAAGAAAAAAAAAAGGTTGTGTATTTATATACCACAGACATTGTGGATGATATAAGACAAGTCTACAGCAACAGCACACAGCACTACTAGCTTTGCAAAAGGCAAGGTACTGCAACAAAAGGTAGACTATATCAAGCTGCGTTCCCAAAACACACCCTCAAGTACAGCTTTAAATTTTGAACTCTGATTTTAAACATGGGTGATATGGATAACAAAACTGGATGCAGCTACACAGAGTTTCGAGGAGACATATCCATGTTTTAAGAAAAATTTAAGATACCTGAACAAGAGAAACCATGTTCACATGCTCAAATTAATACTAATGCTAACCCCCAGGAAACAATTTTCTATAGGACACAAAAGCCTTTACATGTGCAGCTTTTCAAGTGAACAGAAAACCCAGGAAAGTTTCTTGTATCTTCAGACAACCACTTCACACTGGTCTCTGCAAGTGCTGGACTGGTTTGATTAAACAATGTTTGTGATTACAAGAAAAAGAATTGAAGTAAGTGTAATAGTTTTTGGGATCTTGCAGGGGTGGGGTGTTTCACTTGTTTAAAATAATATAAAAATTATGTTTTAAGTAAAAAACAGTAAGGGACAGCTATGATTCATTTAATTCACAAATGAGGCCATTCTGCTGAGGATGTTTTCAAAATATACCTACAGCTTTTAGATCTCTTAGGATTTAAAAAACAGTATTTCTGCAAAAATAAATAACATACATACACAAACTCAGGAGTACTGCCTAACACAAAAGTGCTTGCCACTCAAATACCTGAAATGAACAGGACAGAAATATTTCCCATGGAACTTAATATAATACACACACGACAGAAACATAACTTTAAAGCCATTTAAAAGTAGTTTGTTCAACTAACAAATAACTGAATTCCTACCTATTTTTACCAGAAGTTGTATTCATATTGGAAAATCCTAAACTAATTACAATTTTAAATGGAATTTGTCTTGGAACAAAGGTATTACAGGTACCTTTACTTTCTTAAAAGTCTAACATTGTTGACTAGACACTAATCCACTGTTTTTGTTTATCCTGAATCTCACTTGTAAGGATTCCAGAATATTAATAAAATGCATAAACCTAAAAGTGTGCATTTAGAACAGAGAGTAGTTGCACTGGTCTATTTCTGAGTACAAATGTACCACAAAGTGGGAAATAAAGTGTTTATGTAAGGGCCATGGTGCTCCACAGATACAGAAAGAGTAAACAGTTTTGCTACCACTATCCTTATTGATTACCACCTCCAGATGTAGTCTTCCTGTCAATTCAATGGGCAGAAGTACCACCACAAGGGCAAATTCCAGCAGCCTGGAAAGACTAAAACAGAGGCTACCCAAAAGAAATACCATCTAGAAAACCTACAGGAAAGAAAAGTACAAAAAATATTGGAGAGGGAAGAAAAAGTTACTATGATACAATCTCACGTTTACTTTTAGCTAGATTCCCCCCCAAAAAAAAACCCCAACCATGCTGATACTTGAGTTTCTTCCACTGCAGCTTTATGATGATGTTTATGTTTTTCATTCAAAGCTATCATTAATCATCACCACTGATCAGGGTATTGCAACAGAATAATCAATATGCATATTTTATATGCTTCCCCAAAATTCTTGGTATTAGCTACTGCACTTCGTTGGTTCAAAGAATAAACATTACTTCAACTTGAAGAATCAAAAGCATTATTTAAAAAAAAAACAACAAAACCAAGCAACAAACAAAAAAACCCAACACCCTCATACATGGCTTAGGTTTTGCTGAAATAAACATGTTCCTTGATCAGGAACACTTATGGTGGGGAGTCCTGCCAATTTCCCAAAGTAAAACCTTCAAAGATGAAGAATAAAGTTAGCTGCCTACAGATTTCAGTCACCTCTAAATCCTTCTTACTAAAGAGACCATTTCAATTCCATAATCAATAAAGGTCAACCCTCCAAACACCCATCAATAATCCCTTCCTAAACATAACAATTTTAATATCCATTTGTCAGGTATTTGAGAAGCCTGCTGAAAAACACAGGTTACCTAGTTTGTCTGTCATAACAAGAGTTGCCACCAGTATACTTAGCACTGCATATTAATATCTAAATTCAACAACTTTTTAAAAATACAGGCCCCAGTTCTGCAATTAGGTCAGCAAAAGTGGGCCTTGTGCTAGCTTTGAGCCTGTGACTACACAGGGTCTTTGCGCTTATACAGATGTCCAGTGATATGAATACAACTGCAGAACTGTGAATATAAATCAAGTTGTACAGACAACATGAAGACAGCTGAGACAGACACAACATGTCTACAGTAAGCCTGGGAGTTCCTCGAACATTTAATTAGAACAATTCTTCTCCGAAATATTTTTTTTTTCCTATATGGTTGTGTGTTATTGTACATCTTCAAAATACTTTACTGGACTTCTGAGGGAACAACCTGAAAATGAAATATGGCATCTTAAAAACCACCTCAACAGTTTTGGATGCTTCTATGAGAACAAAATCACTTAAGAACAACAAAAAAAAAATATTTTCAAATCTCTATATACAAACAATGCTGCACAAAGTGGGACAGCACAGTTAACAGAATGATTACCAACACACAAAAAAACCCACCCAACTAGCAAAATCCTCGGTTTTCTTGAGGACAATAACAAGAGAATAACCGTGGCCCAAGCTGCATGCAACTACCCCTGCTGCACACCTTGCACAAGGGGAGAGGGTTTATACCGCCTAAAATAAATCGCAACAGACAAGCCCTAAGACATAACTTCGAGGAGAAGCAGCCGGGTGAACGAGAGGAAGAAGATGCAAAAAGCCACGAACGCTTTTTGTGCGTCGAAATAGGGCTGCTGGAAGCCGAAGACTAGAGGAGTGGCCTAGGTGTTAACAATGTTTACAGCAGGCGTGAACGAGCTGGTGCTTTTCATTGAGACTGTAGGAAAAGCGCCTCGGCAGGGCCTGATTTCCAGGCGTCGCCCGGGCCTACACGGCTCCAATCACTCCACCTCAGTAATGGCGTTCGGTGCGAAGGGAAGCGAGAACCAGGGGAGGCAAAGCTGGGTGCAGCGCTGCGGGGAGCCACCGGGCCCTCCTCGCCCGGCGGTACCGGGGGCGGGACGACACACGGCCCGGCGGGAGGGGCGGCCCGGCGGCTAGCAGAGCCCCCCGAGAGGTGCGGGGCGGGGAGCGCTTCCACCCCCCGGCAGCCGGGGAGAGGATGAGGAGCCGTCAGCCATTTTCCCTTGCCCTCCAAAACACCAGCGATGCAGGGCCACACGCCGGGGGCTGCGAGGGAGGCGCTGCCGCCACCCGCCGCCCGTTATCCCCACACCTCCCACACCCTCCCCCCCGCCGCCCCCGCCGGGCCCGGCTCGCCCCCTCCTCCCCGCCGCACCCCGCGGTCCCGCACCCCGGCCCGGGTAGCCCCATCCCCGGGGAAGGCCTCCCTCCGCTCGGCACGGCACGGCGGCGGCCAGCTGCGGCACAAACAGCTTGCTCGCCTCGCCGCTTCCCGGCCTCGGCCTCCAGCCCTGGTCCCGGCCCCGCCCGGGCACGGCGCTCCGCCACTCACCCCCGCACGGCTTCCCCTTGTCCCGCGGCTGCTGCTGCGACGGCCCGGTGCCCTCCTGGGTGCTGCCGAAGGAGCGCGGCCGAGGACTGCCTCATCCCAGGCAGCCAGCAGGGCAGACTCTCATGCCAGGCCCCGCGATCCCGGGCGTGCAGCCGGCTGACTGAGGGGGCGGCTCCGCTTTCCTGGTCTCACACACACACACCCCCCCCCCCACCCCGGGCGGGCGCCGTGTACTGCGACGGGAAAAAGGAGGGCGAAGCTGCCGCCGCTGCCCGCGCTTCAGATCCCGGCCCTTGGCCGCTCCTCTCTCTCCGGCGCCGGCGGCACCGCCGGGGCGTTTTTCCTGCGTCACCAGCTCCTGCCCGGCGGCCCTGGGGCTTCAGCTCCGGCTGGGGCTTGGCCGGGGCCTGCGCGCTCCGCTCCGCCCCGTCCGGGGACCGGGCGCACACGGGGGAGGGGGCGCACACGCAACCCCGGCGCTTCTTGCCGGGGCCCGGAGCTGAGCTGAGCTAGGCTGGGCGGCAGCGGGCGGGCGGGGGCAGGCAGGAAGGTGGTAGCGGTGGGGCCGGCCGGGGCGGCGGGAGCTCTGCGCTGACGGCTCCGTGCGTGCGGGGGGAGGGGAAGGCAAAGGCGGGGGAGGAGGGAGGCAGGGAGCCAGGCGAGACGCGGCGGCGGCGCACCTCCGTCTGGCGGGGCCCTGGGCAAGATGGCGGTCCCAGCCCGGCCCGCACCGCAGGCCCCGACCGAGCGCAGCAGCGGCGGCGGCTCCGCCACCCGAACGGCGAGACGCGCTACCCGCCCCCCTCCCCCTCGTGTGTGTCGTCCCCCCCCCGGGGCTGTCACTCAACGCGGCGGCGGGGACCAGGCCGCGGCCTGCCTGCCCCCACCCCTGTGTGTGCGGCCGGGGAGCGCGCGCGCGCACGAGGAAGGCGGCGGGGGGGGGAGGGGGCAAGGGAGGGAGAGACGGCGCGCGCACGCGCGTCGGCGGCCGTTTCACGTCGGTTGGGCTCGAGCGGGTTCCATTGTGACCCGCCGGGCGAACCGCGCGGAGGGCCCGGATAATGACGTCAGCTCGGCTGCAGCCGTCTGAACCCGGCCCGGCCCTCCCCTCCGCCGCCGCCGCTGGCTCGCTGGGCCCCGTCGGGGCTGCCCCGCCGGCGTGTCTCCTCGAGCCTGGCGGCGGCGGGGACGACCTCTGAGCGGCGACCGCTCTACCCGCGGGTCGCCGGACGGGAGGAGGGCGGACAAAGCAGCGGCGTTAGCGCTTACGGTGTGCCGAGGTGGCGCGGCTTGTGCGTTCAGCGCCCGGAGCCGGCGACACCCCGGGCTGCACGCAGGGGGAGAGGCGGGGCGGTCTGGTGGGTGTGCGGCGGCTGCGGCCTTCGCAGCGGTCAGCTGGGCTCCGGCCGGGCCTTGCCTCGGGCCCTCGCCAGGCCTCGGGCCCGCCGTCTGGCAGCGGGCTTTGAGCAGGGCCCGCGGAGCTGACATGGGTGCACGCAGGGGTGACTTCATTCCTGACTGCAACGCTGCCGCCCTCGGAACAGATACCTTGTTGGGGGGCACCAGCGCTTTAAAAAGCCAAAGAGATCCTTTCTTGCTCTTGTTTCTTCCTTTTGGTACGTTTGCATTTATGTGACTGCTTTACAGAGTGTGAAGTCAGTCGAATCCCAGTCTATGTAGGTGCTTTACGTAGCAATCAGGGAGACTTTAGGCCTGATTTAAAACCTGGAAAAAATGGGAAAGTGTGTCTTGTGGAAGGACAGAAATTTGGCAGACATGGAGAACTTGGTCTCAGAGAGTACTTGAAATGGTGCTTAATTTTCTGTTGTGTTTGTATTCCAAGGTCAAAGTCCCTTTTTAACGACATCGTTCAAGAATTTCAGAGCAGGAAGTGAAAAATACAGTATCCAGCTGAAAACACAGGAGGAATTTAGGTCGCATGGGTTGGAATTTGCTCAAGAGGCTAGGGCTAACAGCCTTAACTCTTGTGCAAAATGTTTATCTTTTGGACCACGCAGTGACAAAGACTAAAATACCAGTTGCTCATTGCAGGAGCTGTGGGTGGGTGTTTTTCTGTAAAAAGCTAGAGCTCAAAACCAAGTGGTGATATCTACTGTTATTTCCTATTTTAACAAAGTTAGAGTTAATCATTTTTTTGCTAATCACTAGGTTGTATTATTTAGGAAGGAAATCTGAAGTATGTCTCTGTGTTAACCACTCTGTAAACAAAACAAAGGATGGCAGGTGCTTCATCACTGTACAAATGGAATAGTGTGTTTACCAAAAGAATAGTTTTACATGAATTTTCTTCACCAACAATAAAACCAAGCCATAACTGTGGTGAAAATCTGTGTAAGTGTAAAGCTGTTCATGTTTGGGTTAGAAATAGGTGTAATCATATAAACAGACCTTTTTATCTCAGTGATTTTCATGCCCATGAGCATGTTATTGTGGCATCTTTTTTCCTTTTTTATTTTGTCCCTTATCAATTACTTTGGGCTTTTCCTCCTATTTTCATTTTATCCAGTTTGTTCTCCTGGCAAAGCATTTAAAATTACTGCACTTGTAATGCATTTAACTTCCCTTCTCTGCCGCAGGGTTCTCACTCGAGCTCTTCACTGTTCATGGTGACTTACAGAGGCACAACAGCATTTCAAACAATTGTGTATTTTTTGACACTTCTTATCCTTAAACTGCTATGTTTATTGATGGTCATTTCTTTTTATTGTTAAGTAGACCCCTGGTTTAATGATGGGCCAAATACTGTGTTCCTTGTAACTAGCTTTTTTGGCAGATCCAAACAGTGACACATCAGTGGATTTTTATAATGTGGGCAATTGTCCACCAAGAAATTGACTGTCAGTTCACATAAAAGTCAACACAAAAAAAAAAAATGAACAATTCTTGTGGAAACAATACTGGTACAACTTGTAGTAAGTATTCCCTCTTGTGAAGAAGGGTTCCTTCAGCCAAGAGGAAGAGTAGAAGCTCTGATTAATTTAATTGAAACCTTAGGTTTGGAAGAAACCAAGAACCAATTCCTCTTGAGCTTTCTAGTGGTATTTTTCTGATTTTTAGATTCTACTTTATGTACAGTTTATGTACTTTATGTACAGTTTGCAGAAGCGTAATGAAATATAAGAGGAATTTTGCACTTGTATGGGAAAAAATGCGTCATATTTATTCTCTTACTTTTGTATTTGACGACCTTCCTGTTCTAAAAGTATATTCTGAAGTGCTTTGACAGACCAGGAGTTGCTTGTAGCCATGCTAATCAAAGGTCACGATAGGCTGAAGTAGACAGCTATTTATGGCACCAAATAAAAGAAGATATTGGGACGGCAATGGCACTTTGTGGTTACTGAGCAAGCAAACTGCACACCAGACTTCTGACTGAGGAATTCTTCCTCTTCTCCCAAACAAAAATCTACGCCCGTCTCTCTTTGCTCGGGCTTCCAGAGTTCTCTGGGGGCATTGCTGTGGTTCATCTTGTACAATGCCTTTGGAAAAGATTGTTGCTTTTTTTTCCCCTCCCTCCCCAGTACTACAAATAATTGCTACCAGTTTATCTTTGTGCAGCAACTATGGAAAGAAAAGCATACGAGTGAGATAAATCGCTGGTTAAAGAGTATCTGTGGTATGAAGACAGAACTTGGTAGGCACTTGCAAAACTCACTAATTGTTCTAAAACAAGTGGCCCTGCGGAGAACCGTGACAGAATAATTTATTCCCCAGTAGTCCTCCTGGTTAATTCCCCTCTGTACACAAACATTGGTATGATTAAAAATACTTTTGCAACAGTTTTAATTCGGTGTGAAAACGTGGGGAATGGAAGCGTTTCCCTGCAGGCTTCCCAGCTCACGCACTGCAGTCCACCCATCAAACAAAAAGTGAAACCAGTCACAAACCAGCTGGTTATGTTGCTCATTGACTAGCCCAAAAGAAATGAAAAACAAAACATTTTTGGTGAGGGATTGGTACAGAAGTTAGAAAATCTCTGTGTTAATAGATGCATTTGTGCCCAGCTCTTAAACTGTGGTTGACGCCGCACCGCTCCATAGACGGAAATGAAATTTATAACATTGCCGCTGCAGTAATGCTATGGATCTCAGCAACTGCGTAGTGTGAAAGTAATAACAGAAGAGAGAAAGCAGAATTTTACCACAGACCCATGAAATACCATTTTTTTCCTTCCGGTTGAGCCCCTCAGAGGCGGCATTACGTAGTATTGATCAACTCTCAGGAAACAGAATAGGCAGCGTAGCGGATAAGGAAAGTTTCTTTCAAAAAGAAAATAAAATAACAGCTTGAGAATCAAACAAGCTACTGCCTGGACATCAAAATTTGTTGTGAGGGATCACATCAAGGATCAATCTTGCAACATTTTCAATGTTTTTGGGCCCATTCCAGTAAATCACTTAAGCACAAGTAGTGCTTTTGCTTTCTGTAATTTTTTGTTGACTTATTTAAGCCTGCGCGTGACTGCCAGTAAGGAAAAGAGTACTTTTTGCACTCGCCCAAGTCTTTGGTTTATGCAGCGTATATTTTGGATAGTATTTTGGCAATATTGGTTGTATGGGTATGTGGGTGTTATGTCATTTTGTGCAACATCGGGTGGTAGGATGTCATTCCTTTCAAAAAAGAACTGTTTTTCACAATTTTAATTTCTGATGTAAAGTGTAACTGTATCATAGTGGTCACAGAACATTATAGAGATGATTAAATGATATTTCATACGGAGAATAATAATGACCCCCAAATACAACACATGCACGCTGGACAGTGTCTGATACTCTCACGCTCGCACTCAGTGCACTTGTTGCCATGTACTGTTGGTTGGGTAAGGCATGACGAAAACGCAAGGCAGTTCCAGAGATGTGCAGAGATGTTTCCCATGGGAAACAGGTTTCTTCAGGGCACCCCAGGGACCAGCTTTTTCCTGGGGGCCGGGAGCACTGTGGGCTCCCCAGGGTGTCCGAGCAGGCCCTGGCAGCCTCAATCCATCCCACCACTCCAGCTGGGCGCAGCTGGTGCCACTGGGGCAGCCCCAGCCCTGGGCACCGGGCACATCCCTACTTGGCTGGGCTGGAATGGGGTCCTGGGCAGGGGTGCGGGGAGGGCCCCAGGGGTGCTGCTGAGGGGCCCTGTTAGTGCCCTGATACTTCTATATTTTCTAGCTGAGATGGCAGGTGATTAGTATATCTGATGGGAAAATGCCCAGTGAGAACTTTGCCCTCTGTATCCCTTTTAAATTGATAAGCAAAATCCAATAAAGTTATTGCAATAACAAATAATTAAGATGAGTTTAAAGTGTTTAGCATATAATTACTATATCTAGACACCATATATTTAGGCTTTTCTATTTGGAACAAAGCCAGAATCCAAATGCAGCAAATTTAATTAAATTTAAAAATTTAGCTATTATGTATGTATTCCAAAACTCAGATGTAATCTCTACCTTACATACCTGAGTTTAATAAAGTCAGGGGATGGGGGTGGGATGTCACACTGAGGTATCAGACAGCACTTACTGCGCATATAAATTAACATTCAAAATTAAGGAAAAAATTCCCATAGAAGTAATGTATCAAGAAGTTGCAAACACCATTCGGGAGTGATGCTATACCTCTTTTCTGTTACTAATAAAGGTAGAGTATGGGCATTTCATTTTAGTTTCTCTTGAGACGGCTGCTTTAGTTACCATTTCGCACATCAACACAAGACTTCTTTTCATAGTCGTAATTTTCCGTCTTTCCACTTTTGATTTCTGGTTGTATGAGATGTTGGAGTGAGTGAGACTCATAGAAGCAGGTAAACTCAATTTATGCTCCATACTTACAGGTACAAAAGAACGCATGCTTAGATAGAAATCATAGAAATTTGGTAAGAAGATTTTGTAGGGATCTGTGGTCTCTTACATTGCAGAAAGAATGGTTTCTGATTAGGAACCATTCTTATGATAAGAAAAATACGGTGTGGCATATTCCTGTTATTCCTTTAGTTGTTCAAATAAGGGTTAAATGAACAGCATACAAAAAAATCTCTGTATGTCTACCAAATGCTTAGAAGATACCACAGAGATCGGTTGTGAAAACTCCTATTTACAGGCCCAAAAGTGTGTCTCGTCCATCTTTTGGAGAGGAAACAATTCAGAATACTTTATTTTTCCTGTCTAGTTGGTTCCTAGCCGAACTGTCCTTGGATAAACCATGTGGCGTCCATGTGAAAAGCATCCATCTCATAGGCTTTGGACAGAGTTCAACAAATTGATTTGACAACCATATGGTCCTCTTCATCCACATGAACCTTGAAGAAGTCTGACTTCCTTCCAGCCTTAGCAGTAGAGCGAGGGAAGAAGGGAACTGTTCTTAAAACTTGTCAATGGTATTCTTCAGTGTGCGAGATGAGAACATCCAAAAAACTGCAAGAAATTTTGTAGATTTACAAACTACTGCCATTTTCTCAGTTTTGCTGAATGCATCTCTGCAGGCAGAGCGTTTGTCATTGCACCAGTATAAACCTGAAGGGGAGTGTTGTTCACAAAATTATATCCGTTCCATATTATGCGATGGTCATTTTCACGTCCATAGGGTTTCTAAACACAAGAGTTGCTATGTGCGCAGTAGAACTAAAGGTGCTTGTTTTCCTATGGCTGAGCATCTTGTTCCCTTCCAAACCCGATATTCCCCCCAACCTTGAATTACATCCCTCACGTGCTAAAGTGGTTTATGTTAAATATGCTGGACTAGTCAGGAGCTTAATTAGCTAATAGCAAGCAGGAGGTATAATAACTAAATTGTACTTGCCTTCCCAACAGTGGGCACTTCTTTGGCGTTTCTTCCTCCTCTTGCTAACAGTTTTCCTAAAATTTGTAGGAATTACTGTCTCTTTGGAAGCCCTTATCCCTCGTTCAAAGTTTATTGAAATTGGCTGAAAGGCTCAAGGGGAACTAATAGGCAGAGGGACAGCTAGACAACAGGATCATGTGAAACCAGTATCATTAAGAAACCATTAAAAGTTTCAAAACAGAATAGTCTGATAGAAGAAAGGCTACTATGCAGTTTTGAAATGGAAAAAAAAAAAAGCAGAGATGTGAACAGAGAGAAAGAAACAACAGAAAAAGATTATTTAAGAGTAACCCACAAAATGTGAAACAAATGCAACATGATTTGAACCAAAACACAGATCCATTTCAGATCATGTATCAGTAGTTTTATCCAAGATTTATAAAAGAGCTTGTCAGAAAAGCTTAAATCTAAAAATATGTACAGGAAGGAAGTTTGTAATTTTGTAAAATCAGTTTTCTTTTTCTTTCTTGGGATTGAGAGTTGGGGTTTTTTTTCAGTCTAAAGAGGGATTTAACAGTGCAGCATGCAGAGTAGAAGGATTTTGGAACCTTTAGTTATGTGTTTGTCACTCCAATCTTCTTTTTTTGCCAGAACTTTTTCTCAGCTATTTCTATTTTATTGCCAGTTACCTGCAAAAATAGTTCCCGTTGTCAAAAAACTTCTCTAAAAAAATAATTATTTGTCTTTTCATGAAACAGTATAGTAAGCAAATGTCACTTTACATTGCTGATTTGTAAAGACTGAATTTTGGCAACTGCAATTGTATTGCTATTCCATTATCTCACTGTGACAGGTCACTTCAGAACATACTCCGGATTGACTTTATGCCATGTTGTATTTTATGTAGCCCTATAGCCTTTCTGAAAGATTACATACATGTACAATATGTTTGATAAATATGAAGTAACTCATACTAGGACTTTTGTAGTAGTAGTGTTATTTTAGCTGGGAGGTTAGTAGTAGTAATAACGTTTGAGCAATAGCACTGTCTTTGTAGCCAGAATGGTATAAGGCAATAAGCAAGCCAGAACTTGTTAGGAGGTAGTATCTTTTATTAGATCTGAAAACAAGCTTGTATGCATCAAAGCTCATCGGTTTTTACTAGGCATATCTGTTGGTCTACTGAAACAATATATAAGTAGATCCTTTATCATCCAGAGGCATCTGCTTTTTCTCAGCACACTAATTCTTTTCCATTTTTTTTTTTCATCCTATTATTTTCGGAGGGTACATATAATTCAAGATCTAAATTTTTTAGATCTAGAATTTAGTGTTCAAGGCCAGGCTGGATGGGGCTTTGAGCAACCTGCTCTAGTGGAGGTGTCCCTGCCCATGGCAGGGGGGTTGGAACTCAATGATCTTTAAGGTCACTTCCAACTCTGACCGTTCTATGATTCTATGATTCTAAATATATTGAAATAACATCAAGGGACAAAAGCTAAAGTTTGTGCTGTAAACAAAAGTTTATTTCTGTGTTTTGCGTTTTTTGAATATTATGCAAAACACACTTTAGAAGTCCGACTGACTTGTCACTACTTCTATCTTTCACGCTGCTCTCAGTTACAAATTGAGAACAAATGGACAGATCTGATACCAACAAGTTACTTTTCTTTTTGAAATCTTAACTACTAGAATTCTGTGGTTGTTCTGCTTTTAAACTTATTATGGGTTATTTCCTAAGTTAAAAAGAGAGTCAAATTTCAGATCATAATGTCCCTTTGTTTATCTTTCCTTGTGTTTGTACTTTTATATGCATATGTAGTAATACATCTTTAGGTGTACTTCTATATTTTAAAATCTTTAACAGAAAATACAAAACAAAACAAAAATGAACAAAATAATGTATTTTAACTTCCCAGAGACAAAAGTAGTTACTCCTTTATTTTCTGAAATCACAGATAAAAATCTTAAATCATCCATGTTTTGTGGTGGTTCTTTTTTCTATTCTCTGAATAAGACTTTTGGTAGATGAACCAAAATGCCAGCAGTTCTTAAGGATTTTTGTTTGTGACTATACATCATTGGAAAAGGCTAATTCCTTACTCTTCTCAGGTGGATAGTCCAACTGAAGTCCATGGATTAATGCCATTAGTAGTATTCATTTCACTGAGCAATAGCAGACTTTGAAGTTTTCCTTGAACCTTAATTCAATTAATGTTACAAGTATCAAAAACATATGGCTGAAAGGCTGCGGCCCATTGCAGTTTAGCAACAGATCTAGTCCCTACTTAGCGGGCTAAATCCATCATAAGTCTGTCTCTATTTCAAAGGAGAACGAGGCTCCTGACATGTTAAACAATGGTCGTTTCAGCTGGATACATCTCATCAGGTTGTAACCACCTATGAATGGGGCATCTTGTGCGATGTGGCTGCCTGGCGTCCCTGGGCAGTCCATGGGGAAAGGCTGACACTCCCCGAGCACAATTCGCCCCACTCCACCATTGCCCTCCGGAGCTGTTTTCCTTTGTCCCAAAGCTGTGGAGACAGAATCATAGATTCATAGAATAGCAGGTTGGAAGGGACCTCAAGGATCATCTGTTCCAACCTTTCTTGGCAAAATGAAAGTGCAAATGGCGACGTAACTTTCAGCTTGCAAGCATTAGGTGATATGAAATTTGGGTTCTCAACAAAGGGGGTGTCTGCCCAGAAGCAAGTTTTGCAGCTGCAAGAAAGCTGAGCAAGGAGCCCACTGACAAGCGAGTGCCTGTGGTCAGGGCCAGGAGGAACCCTGCAACTCACGTTTCCCTTAGTCAGCATGCAGACTGCAAGGGTATTACAAACTTCCCAGGCCAGAGGAAGAGAAATGTGCTGCTCAGAGCATCTGAAGTATTCAGAGAGCAGATATAATAAGTAATTCATGTAGTGGGGTTGATGACAACCACTTATCTGTTTTACCAGACATAGATGAGGTGCCCCGGCAGCTAATGGGAGAGAAAGATAGGGTGAGAAAAGAGATGTGATAATGGGAGTCTGAGCAGAAACAATTATTTCCAGAGAACGGTTTCTTTAACTTATCCTAAACAATGGGATACACTGTCCAAATATTACCTACATAGTACTTGAGAACTCTCATTCTAATAGCAAACAGCTGTTTGATTCAACAGCGTTTATGCCCTTTCCTTAGCGTTCATGGACATTTGTATGATTCGAATTTTGGTCAGCTGTTCAGGAAATGGCTGATCTTCCAAGTGGGTATCTGTCCTGCACATGAAGATACTCACTGTTTGACTTCAGTCAAGCATTATTGCTTGTTTCCCTCCTTCAAAGGCTTAATTCATTGTATCAGGGAGTAGAAATTACAAGACGACCATTGTTCCATGTGCAGATTGAAAATTTTGGGTCCAAATTGTTCTTGGGAGCCACACATAATTTTACTCTCTGAAAAATTGTTTTTAAATTGTAAAACAGACTCAGAATGTAGGGGTCATTGCGCTGGACACATTTTTCAGGTGTAGCATCTTGGAGTTGCCTTAAGGATGCTGAATTTAGATGCTGATGGTGCTTGCAAGAACTAGTACATGAAAGACTGGCTCAGTCTCATACATGTGAAGAATTCATCAAGATCATACTTGGGTTTTTTTTTCCAGTTTCTACATGCGGCTGATACTTTCTTGTTCACCTACTTTTAATCATGAGCAAAGGTCATCCTTGAAAGCCGTATAGATGCCCTCAATAGCAAAATTTATTATTGAGTATTTTAAGTCATTAGTACTTCTTACTATCTGGGATAAGTACCTGATTCATTCAAACCCATTTGCAAAAGAGTTTTCTCAAACTTTGTTTCTTAATTTTCTGGAAGGAATATTGTTTCATAGCTCTATAATCTCCTAGTCAAAGACCAAAAAGGGAGGTCACAAATTGAGGATTACTATTGTAACTCTATTTAATTTAACTTGGAGCACATTTACAGACTTCATATTGTCTTCATATTGTACAGAGAAATAGCAACAGAAGCAGAGAAACAACAGGAGAAGTGTTGTTGCCTTTCTCATCTTTCTTTCTGTGTTCATGAAAGACCATCTACATTTCTGACTGATAATATTCACTCTCATACTGACTGGATACAAAAAATATAAAGGAAGAATAAGTTGCCTGTTTTCAATGAATATTGCTAGGATTCTCTCATCCCACATTTCAGTTTGGTACAGCAAAACACAATGTGCTGAATTTTGAACGTGCTAGAGAGCTCTTTTATTCTTGCTAAATCCCTTATTTCTTTATCTGATTAAAGAAAAATACAAGCTAAAAGTTTTAGCTTGTATAAAAGATTAAGCTTAATAAATATTACAACTGCCTATCTAACCGTTTCCCACATAGCTGTAGTACATCAGCACATTTTCCTCTCTTCTGGCACATATCTCTTAAGGAAGTTTCTCCCACTAAAACCTACTGTAGACTAAAGGGGCAAGAAATAACTTACGTTGAGTGCTTTACTCAGCTTCTGTGAACGTAAAATTTTAAAACCAGCTGGCTTGTAAATGAGAAAAAAAAAAAGTACTATTCCTGCCTAAGTAAGCACTACACATGCACTTAGGAAACGACTGTATATTAGAATGGAAATATTATTTAAAACAAATACCAACAAAAGTGTATAATCAGCCTTGCAGCTTGTCACAATGCACTCATTGCTTGATCAGCTCACCCAAGGTGTGCAAAATTTCTAAGACAGTAAGCAAGTTCTCCTCCCTGATTCTCACCACACTAATTAGCTTTGACTTGCTATTCCTTCCATGGGTACAGAGAATTTTCTGTGACTGCATAGATATCCCTAGCACTGCAAGATGAAATAATCTGTAAATTCTGTTATTTTGTACAGTAAAAACGGCTGATGTATTTAGCATAGGAAATTTATAGTTAATAGATCTATCCCATGATAATCAAAATCAGTGTCAATTTTATTAGAAGTATTAAATAAATATATAAAAGTGTATAATGCAATGGTATAACCACACAACTGTTCACATGCAAGTAAATGAGAAAAGAAAATTCGCAGCCTGAAGTCCCTCCCAGTCACGCGTGTATGTAATATATTGTTAAATGTTTACATGCTGTGCATGCTTAATTATAAACTAAGAGAGAATTATAAAGTCTAGTGTGGCTTTTCTAGCACCTTAACAATGCATAGATATATTGATTATGGAATATCAGATAAAGATGATAGAATATTTTGCTGCAGCTATGAGGCTTGTAGGAAGAGGAAGTATTTTTTAACATGCCACCTGCCATAGTTGAAGAATTCAGACAAGCTTTCAGGCATATGAAACCATTCTTCAGGACTGAAATAAAAGCAACAGATTTCAAAGATCTGGGGGTTGGACTGGATGATCTTTAAAGGTTCTTTCCAACCCAACCAATTCCACGATTCTATGAGTCTGTAAGACAAATACGAATTGAAAATTGACAAATACGAATTGAGCCTCAGGGCTCAGTGTTAGGACCATTTCTGTTTAATGTCTTTATTGATGATCTTGACAGGGACATAGGGTGTATCATCAGCAAGTTCGCAGATGACACCAAGCTAAGCAGGAGCGTTGATTCCCAGGAGGATAGGGAAGCTCTACAGAGAGACCTAGATAGATTGGAGCGTTGGGCCAAAATCAGTGGCATGAGTTTCAACAAGGGCAAGTGCCAGGTTCTGCACTTGGGCCACAACAACCCCAAGCAGCGCTACAGGCTTGGGGAAGTGTGGCTGGAAAGCTGCCTGGAAGAAAGAGACCTGGGGGTTCTAATTGACAAGCGGCTGAATATGAGCCAGCAGTGTGCCCAGGTGGCCAAGAAGGCCAACGGCATCCTGGCTTGTATTAGAAATAGCGTGACCAGCAGAAGTAGGGAGGTGATTGTGCCCCTGTACTCAGCACTGGTGAGGCCACACCTCAAGTATTGTGTCCAGTTTTGGGCACCTCAATACAAGAGAGATATTGAGGTGCTGGAGCGAGTGCAGAGGAGGGCAACGAAGCTGGTGAAGGGCCTGGAAAACGAATCATATGAAGAGCGGTTGAAGGAGCTGGGACTGTTTAGTCTGAGGAAGAGAAGGCTGAGGGGAGACCTCATCACTCTCTACAACTACTTGAAAGGACACTGTAGAGAGGTTGGTGCTGGTCTCTTCGCACAGGTAATTAATGACAGAACAAGAGGGAATGGCCTCAAGCTCCAGCAGGGTAGGTTTAGACTGAACATTAGGAAAGAATTTTTCACAGAAAGAGTGGTCGGGCATTGGAATAGGCTGCCCAGGGAGGTGGTTGGGTCACCATCCCTGGATGTGTTTAAGAGACGTTTAGATGTGGTGTTGGGGGATATGATATAGGGGAGAACTTTGTAGTGTAGGGTAGATGGTTGAACTCGATGATCCCAAGGGTCTCTTCCAACCTGGATGATTCTATGATTCTATGATTCTATGAAAATGATTGCTCAGAGTTTAGCTGGTTATGTACCAATTAGATTATTGCTTAAAAATAAAGGTGATTGGTACCTGTGAAGTATGAGACATACTGCAGGAGAGGGGAAAATGCATAAGAGATGGAGAATTTTCAGGCTTGCTACCTCCTGGGGGAAAAAGGAGAGACTCATATTTTATAACCTGTGGAACAGGGAGAGGTTAACAGTGGAGAAGAGAATTTATAAAATGTCAGAAATATATCTATTTTAAGCCTCTGGCTTCTGGGATAGCGCAGAGTTATTAAATAAGCCCATAGCGCCCAAGCTCATCTTCAGGAGGTTTCTTCTGAAGGATTAGGGTGAAATCTCCCCTTTGCGAGAAACATTCACCCACTGGCAAGTAAGCGTTTCTTCCTCTATAGGTATTTTGTGTGAATTCTTCCTTGGGCAAAATGGTTATTTAGTTTCCTTTGCTTGCTGTCATGCGCTGGATGAAGTATATTATATTCCCAGACAGTCAGGGATAGGATCCAGGATTATTCTGCTGTAGTTGGTATTTCCTCTGCAGTTGTGATGGACAAGAGTTTCTGGGTTTTATATTTTTTGGTGAGAGGCAGTCTGGATGTGATTGGTATACTTTAGAGGAGTTTGCTTCTGATCACATGCTTGGTGGTACTGGAGAATGGTTTGAAAGCTAGGATGGACAGCTCTGTGGAGATTTCTGGCCAAGAAAATCTTCTCAGGTATGGGTTATAAGGTCTTAATGATTTTCTGCATTAAAGATGACAAGGCAGAATGGTATGCAACAGTCAGAACTGTATCACCAAAGGGAACTCCCCACATAGCGCTTGAGTATGTCTTCAAAATAATGCTTATTACTTTAAATAGCTATTTCTGCATAAGGATGAAAGAAAAACAAAGGGCTTGATTAAAAAAAAAAAACTAAACAACTGAATTCCACCAGCTGCACTCCTGCTGTATTTTTACCAGTGATGAAACACATGATGAGAAACAGTATCTAACATTTAAAAAGTGCGCATTTCTAATAAGAAATGAGATGATGCAGGAGAAAAGGTTATAATAAATGACAAATGCAAAGGGTAAATATTGCTAATGGAATGAGCAAAGAGGGGGGCTTTGTATCCTGGAGAATTCACTTCAAAAAACATAAAATGAAATGCATGAGGTTTTGTCTTTTTATTAATGAAAGCATTAATGTGATGAACTTGCAGATGACAAAATTACCTCACTTAAAACATAAAAGCTCAAAACATATGTGCTAGGAAGGAACTGAATAACAAACAAGCAAACAAAAAAGAAGTAATTTGTTCTAAAATCTCCTTGACTCTCACTGTCTCACTAACACAGAAAAAGCTAAAAGAAAGAACAGCATGAATTATTAAGATTATCATTAAGGTATTGTTTTATTTTGTGAGAAAGGGCACTTCAAGACAGTTGCGGGGGGGGGGTGGTGTCTTGTATTTTTCTTGTTTAGGACATCAGGGTGACAAAGTTAATTTCCACCTTTTTTGGTTTATTTTATTTGACTTTTCTAAGGAACTCAGATACGTGCAATTGCTGTGTTAGTGGCCAGCTCCCTCAGATGTGTTTGAAACCCACTGCCCAAAGAAGTCAGTAAGGTATCTTGTTCCCGCAGATGTCACAACTGGGTGGAAGAGAGTGACCAGCTCAGCTCTTGCTGGGAGAGGGGAGCAGGTTGTCACGCCTGTCCCAGATGATGGCTGGTGATGGCTCGCACCCAGGCCCACTGCAGGTCTCCTCTTGCTCAGCCAGCAGCCAGGGAAGGTGGCAGTTTTTTGGGGTGAAACACTGGGATGTTGGTGGTGGGGAGAGCTGAGTGTGTGATGGTGAGGACCATGAGCCTGACCTGGGTTTGTGTTACCCAGTCACACAGCTCTCCAGGTGCTCCTGGGCTCTGCTTCCCCGGCTGCCCTGTGGGGTACATATCTTAGTCCTCTCTGGAGCTCTCTTTTTGGGGTGAAGCAACTAGCTCCCTCCAAGACAAAACCTCTGTGGGCTCAGGGGTAGCTTGTTTCAGGAGCAGGTCATTACCAGCAGCAGGAGTGAGATCCTGCAGTCCTGTGTAACCCTCCAACAGTACCCAAGCAGGCCTTACCCAGGGTGCACAGCATGTACTTTTGGTGTAATTTCACAAAAGTATTGTTCTGGGTGTTCATGGCAACCCTCTTATTATCTGAGCACCATATGGTAGGGAGGTGGCCGTGCTGGAGAGGGCTGTCCCTCAGGGCAGGCACATGGCACCAGCAGGCCAGCTGCCCAGCAGGCAGTCCCAGGGGGGGTCCCTTTAGGAGAGGACGTGCAGACCTGAGGATGACCTGCCTGGGGTTATCCCAGTGGGAGGGAAGATCTAAAGACGAAGGACAAAACCCCACAGGAAATCAAATTACATTAATGTAATTTGTTATCGTACAAAATTGCACACTAAACCACGATGACAACTCTCATTGCCTCTACACGCTGGGGTAGGACTAGCAATCTGTGATTATCCTGATTTGAACGTGGATGTACATTGGAAAGATCTAAGAAGTTGTCTTAACAGACAGGATCTGGCTTGGAAAGGGGATTAGTATTGCGCTATGAAAATATAAACATGTTTAATATTTTATGCCACATTAGGAGTGCCTTCCAGCTTAAACAATAATTTAAATGGTCCTCAACAAATGTAAAACAAACAGATCGTGAAAATCAAAATCAAACAACAATTAAAATAAGAAAAATCACATGCTGGATTCATTATTTGCTTCTAGGATGGCTGCTATATACAAGTTATGTATAGAGCTGCATAACTTAAAGGCCAGTTTAAATTGGCCAGTGTAATATTGGGAAAAGCAGCAAAATAAAGAAAAATATTAGAAAATAAAGGGTTCGCTTCTATCCTCTGTGTTGACAATGAGGATGCCTTGTCAAGAGCATTGACTAAGATTTTAAAAATTAAGTTTCTGAGAGTCTAACCGCTAAAACCATTCACTCCCCAAAGCCTGTGGGAAGATTATTCAGCCATGAGTAGACTATGTCACTGGTACAGTCATAATTCCGTATCTTATCTGTGAGGAGCCAGCTCGACTAATGAGCACTTGCAGAAACTGGAATGTGGTACGGAGATGCCAGAGTGACTCTGGGGTTTGCAGCAGTGCTGGCACTGGGTTTTCCTGTCCATGGTGTCTCTCTGGCCCGGGTTGTCCCAGATAATGGAGAGCTGATGGCATAAGGAGTGTATCATGTGGATAATGTTGGTGATATTTCTTCTTTTATTCACATAACCTGAATAGCATATTAATAGATGACAAGCAGTCAGTGATTCCTAAACTGTTGTTCACCTAATGTGATACAAAAGAATGATAAAAATAGCATGATGGTGTTGCTTTACTGGCGCTCATTTATGGTAGTAAACTTTGTCCAGCGTGCATAAACCAGGGTGGACAATTTCATGTATTTCTTACATTAAACTTTGTCCACTGCACATAAATTAGAGTGGACATTTTCAGGGTTATGTTTCTTACCTCCCAATTCTTAGAATTGACGTCTTTTAAAGTAAAATATTAAGACACTGTGATTATAAAGACATGTCTTATTTAGTGGTTCTACTGAATCGTTGCAGTAAATATTGATTTAGGTGACTAAGTCTGAAATAAAATTAGGCACTGAGAAACATACTCTGACTACAAAACCGAAATCAGACATGTTTGAAAGGGACATTTAAATGTTTGATAGTGCTTGTATTAAGGATTTTAAATGGTTGTTTTCTGCATCTTTACTACTTTTTTTTATTCTATGGGGAGGCTGGATCATTTGGAAATCTTTGTAGGAAGCTTGGCACTGCAATGATGACTAAGGTAAGCTACTGGCTCTTCAGGAGTTCCTTTCTACTCTTCTGGTCTGCCATGGCCTGCAGGTGTGACTTCTCCTTGAGCACAATCTTGTGGAAGAAGGTTTGGGTTTGCATTAGCATCATGTTGCCCATGTCCAGAACACACCTGAGAATATCCTCTGCACAAAAACGGGAAAAAATTGTTACAAACTTAGTTCTAGAGGGCTTATTTTTCATCCACTGATGCATAAAATCAGTGAATATTTTAAATTTTCATAGGTGAGCACTTAGACACATTATTTGGCTTTGTTGAATTATTTTATTATTTTATTATTTATTGTTGTTTTATATTCTGTCTTACGAGCAATACAAATATGCATTTTTTTTGCTTATGAAAAAAGTATTTTCTTCAAGAATAAAAGTCCTTAGCATATGTTAGAAAAGGGGTGACAAGTTAGGATAAGACCCAACAGTTCTTGGTTTCTGTATGTAGTGAAATAGCTCTTAACAAGTATCTTTGCTTTTAGCCCACTTTTGTCTGCTTACAAAGAAATTTACTTGTCAAGAATTCTAGGTACCTGCTCTTCAAGTGGAAAGAATAGCTGGCCTCCAGTCTCCCACAGGGAGAGCTGAGAATTAAAAAGATCTTTTAGAGAACCTAAGAATGGCTTTAGCTCCTTCAGCAGCAGAACAAGGATCCACAATAAAAGTGCAAACACACATGCTACAACTCACAGTGAAAAGTTGCCATGATACCATAGTATTTGCAATCTAAAAATCAGCTTTTCCAGGCAGCCTCCTGCACTTTATAAATGCTTTTGATATATAAATAATTTCTGGCATAACTCTTTATAATTCTTGACAAATATTTTTAGTTTCTAATCTCCTGTTACAAATGTGAATTAAATGTGTGTGCTGGAAGCTCTCTTTTCAGTACATAGCGTACAGCAGTATGGGCAGAGGCTGTCTCAAATGAGCTACAAAATGGTTAGCAATGAACATTACATGCCGTAGGCAGGTTTGTACCTGGCTGCCTCGACTCTGTCAACTTCCTTGTGTGCTCGGGTACTGTTGGTGATGGGGACCTTTATAAATGCACATGAGAACAACTACTGCCAGTGCCAAATTCCTCAGCATGAACAGTAACAACTTCTGAGCTTCTTTATTGCCCAGAAGAAATAATAGCTACTTGGTTTGTACTGTAAGGCAGTTTCAGCCACTGGATGTAAGTTCAAGTCAGAGAACTGTAAATCAAACTTTCCAACCCTGAGTGCTGGGAAAGCCAGTACCCCAACACCACTCATCTTTCCAAGGAGACCTCATCACCCAATTATTCCTGCAGGGTCTCCCCCTCCTCCAGTCCTGTTGGCCTCTTTTGGCACTTGCCCTTTTCTTCTCTGACCTTCAATGACACAATTACGTGTCCCACGCCACTCATCATAACTTTCTCCCCCCTGCCCCATCCCTTGCACCCCTCTGCCTCCAATACATGTGGTTCACTGGGGTGAATTCCTTTTCTCTCTTTGGTTTTCCTTTCTTCACTCCAGCTGCCCTGGACCTTTAGTTTCTCTGGCCCCTCTTCCTGAGGGTCAGACTTTGCTGAAAAGGTCTGCCCATTTGAAAGGACAAGGAATAATAGCTGTTCTGATTCCTGCCTTGTAGCATGCTTTGAGAATGCTATATTCTTAGGACCGAGGCATTTAAAATATACATATTGTATATAATCAGGAGTATGTCTAACCTCATTACATGCTCATACCTTGTTTTCTGTCCTGTCAGTTTGAACTGGGCAAAATTTCCACTTATCCACATTGCATCATCCCATATGTTCTCTGCCTGGTCTAGCTGCAGTCTCTCCCTGGGTACGTGCAGATGCAGCTAGAAGTTGTGGGAGCACAACCCAGTTTCCTGCTGTCCACCCCAGGGAGAAGAAAGGCAAAGCTCCGACCGGAGCCACTGCGCAGAGGATTCAGTGAATTCCCAGCCTCGCGCCTTCCCGCTCCTCCCCTGTTCCAGGGACTCTCCAACTGTCTTCTGTGTTTACTTCTTCCTTCCCTGTGGCATCTTCTTGCAGTCTCTGTTCCTCTTTTGCATGCCAGAGAGCATGTCAGCGGCAGCCTTCTTGTTTTCCCTTCTGTTACACTGAGCATGCCTAGGCCCCTGCACAGCTCTTGTCCTGCTGAGGCAATGAAAGACGGTGCATTCATTGCTTCCCCTCCTTCACGCCATCCTTAACAACAAAAACAACAACAACGACGAAATCCTTTCCATCCCAGTCTTGTTCCTCTGTGCAGTTTTCAGCTTATTTTCAGTAGGCCTGTGTTTGTCATTTGTGAGATTGGCTGCGCAAAAACTGTAGGTGTGCGTTTAGTAAAAAGACAGCGGTAAACATTACTGCACTCAGCACCATGATTTTTTTTAAAATGTAAAGTAAAGTTGGATGTTCGTATCACAGGTTTTATGGTGGTACCTAGCAAGGCTTTAATTTCAAGGTTAGGGTCCTAGATCCTTTTCCAGGAGATACACTAAAGACAAATACCTGTGAAAAATCTGAAAGGAAAAGAACAGACATCTCAGACCGGTGTGCAGTCCCACTGAAATACTCAACCAGGATTTTTCAAAGCCAGATGAAAGTATGACAAATTGGTCAGGGGGAAGGGTCAGTTAGTTGCAGGGGAAAAACCACGAAGTTTGCCCTCCCCGCTACCTTTATGGACTGGCTGACATTCCTGCTGCATGACAAATGTGTGGGCATCATCTTCCCAAGCTGGGAGGAGAAACAGCAAGAATGTTGGAGAAATGAGATGAAGCTGGGAGTATGATGGATGGGTTTAGGGAATAACACCCCCCTTTATGGAAGGATCTGGGCTACTGATAGATATCCATTAAGTAAGTGGTGGTGAGGTAACCAAAGATAACTACACTAGGTGGGAAACCTGTCGGGCGTGCTGAGACGAGGCAGGACAGCAAGACACAGGATGCAGTCTCCATAAAAAAACTTGTATGAGACATTTTTTGTCTATAAAGGCTCACATGACCTTTTACAATCCTTTAACATAGACATTTCTGAATCGTCACTGATCAAGACTCCATGCTCTTGTTTTTGTCCTCTGTCTTTTCTGGGTTGTCTGTGATGCTTTGGTGTTACAGAAGGAAAGCAGCCCAGTTTATGGCTTCCACCTTGCAGTATTTCTGTTCAACATGTTTCATCTGCTCGCAGCGCTGACTGCTAGTCCTGTCAATAGCCAGCAATGCCAAAAATGGCATAGCAATGGTGAACAACTGTGGTGGTGTGGCAAAAAACAAGGTTCCTGGAGTCTTTCTTCCATGCACTCTTGAGAATCTCTGGCTGATCTTCTGACTGGCTACCTGCACGTCAGGGGACTTCCTTAGCTTGACAGAGCACAAGTGAGCTGTGGAGAACAGCTACCAGGGTTAAAGCACACATACGGTAAAATAAAGTATCCTAGCTCCCAAGAAGTAGAGGCTAAGAAGGAGTGTACAGGAGACATGGAGAGCTGTCCCAAAGAAGGTTCAGCTGCATTTGAGTCTTCCTACTTGGGCTGTGCTACTTTCACAATACATAATGAATAAGTGGGAAGTCAGGTTACAGTGGATATCATTAAAGCAAGGCTTGCATGTTCTGCCTGTGTTCATCTCTAAACAAGGGAGGGCAGCAGCTTTTTTTGATAGCAGAGGTCAACTGTCTCACACAGCTGTGTCTCACCCCTCCTCCCACTCCTGTGGGAGGATGCAGCTGTGCACATCCGGAGGAAGCTGGGAAAGGAGAGAGGTTGATCATTAGGCTCTCTAGATCCCTTATTTCCAGGCCCTCAAGAATCTGCCCTGCCAGTCCCTCCTGGGCAGCCTTTCTCCAAGATGTCATAGGAAAGCTTTAGGTATGGATGGCAAACAGCTATGGTCATGCATGCAAACACACCAGGTAATGCCTACGCTGCAAGCTGAGGTATAGGATCCTTCGGGTTGCAAATCCAAGGGTTCAAGATGTTCAAGGGTTTGGAAATGTCAGAATCATGGTTGCCCTTGGCAATGCAAGGAAAAGCATAATCAATTTTGTGTATCTTTCCTGAGAGGCTCAGTTGTTTGTGGCAAGTCCAGTGTCTAACGTTCCTTGTGGCCCCGAGCAAGTCCATCATACACATCAAAGACTTATAAGTCTGTCAAATCTGTGAATGGGCTTTCTTATAGAAAGCAAAAGATATTTTTCTAAAGTCCACAGCTGCTGATTCCTGATTACCTTCAGAAATGTTTAAGCAACAAAAATATAAAGAGGGAAATGGTTAATATTAGCTAGACTGCTTGTGTTCCAGTCTTTTGAAATGGCTGAGCTGTTTGTGGGTTTTTTGTTTGCTTGAGGGTTGGGTTTGCTTTTTTTCCTTGAAAACAGACTTATACTTTTAATCTGATGTAAAAACTGGAAAATGTTTACCCAAGTCATAGGCAACTGAAAGTTAAGTTATAATGGACAATTTTAGGCAATCATAATAGAAGTGTTCATAATACTTGGCATATATCTACAAAAATATTTATTTGCATTGTAAGCTAAATGAATCAAAGTGCCTATTGGACAAAAGCCTGTAAACATGCAAGTAGCCCATGAGATCTGCAGCAAGCTAGATCAGTGGAACAACAGAAGGTTTTCTTAAATTTATTGGCAATTGGTCCTGAAATAAGAAGCTACCATTAATATATTTTAACAGTTTACACACTACGACAGAAAAATAAACAAAGCTTTGCATGGCTATGTGCTCGATTTCCTTGTTTACCACAAGGCTGTATCTTGAACAGTCACATTTCAGCTCTATTTTTAGGCAACATTTATGGAGAGGAACCACAATACCCAGAGCTCCTGTGAGCTGTGCTTTTCCCAGGGAGACCTCAGGGAGCAGCTGATGGCTTGTCTGCTCTTCCAAAGAGGGTAGCTCCGAGCCCCCTCTTTCCTGCAACATCCTTCTGAGAAAGGTTAAGGAGGACGTTTCTTCCTTACACCCCTTGGGATGTGGCAGGGGCATCCTCATGGGTGAGCAGGGCTGCCAGCCCTGACTCCATGCCACACAACCCTATAAACAAGCCACCAAGAACTGCTGGATGAGGCGAAAATTGCATTTTGCAAAATAAGCCCAAAGTTTAATCATTCTTGAGGTAATGTATATAAGAAGGAAATGAAACTCGTGTCTAGAAGAGTGAAGTATTTGCTTATTGTCTGAGGAACTAAATATTGTGAAAAGGAAAACAGGGTCTATAAAGTGTTGTATAATTTTGTTGTGCAGCTCAGAGGATAAACTTGCCTTTTACTAACTATAGATGTAGTGATAGAAACCACCCCTTGGTGCAAGACTTGAAACTGAATTTAAAATGAAAGAGTTGATGTGATTATACCATAAAATTCAGTCATACTGAAAATGAAAGCAAAACCCATGAAGGATTCACATGAATCCTTCGAGTGACATTAACCTCATGAAAAATCCACTTCGCTATTGTCTGCAAGCATTTCACGAGCAGGAGGATTTAGCGCTGTGGAAGCACACAGTTTATTTAAACTTCCCCTCCAGCAGCTGTGGATGGGTTTGAAACTTCCCTGTGTCCCCTCAGGGGCTCCCAGGTGAAGGTGATGGGTTTGGTTCAGCACCTCAAGGTATGTGCGCTCTCACGGCCCTGTTAAGAGAGGTAATCTGACTGCCAGGACTTTTATATGGCATAGCTAACACAAATCAATTTAACAAATGCTGCTTTTCCCTTTCCCACTAAATATGTTCCTGGGTGCCTGTGGCAGCACAAAGAGGTCAGGCGAGCAGCTGTTGCCATCATAATTTCCTATTTTCAATCCCACTTCACCAAACTGCATTTTTCTCTCCTCTTGGAAAGATCAATGTCTGATCTCTCCTCAAAATTACTAAGTAAATAAAACATTGGGTGGTGTCCCTGTGGATATTTAGGAGTGTAAAAGGTGGCAAAGTAAGTTTGTTGGAGCTGCTCTAGACTGAGAACAATCACTCCCACGGTACCCATCTTTGTGCTGCCTAAAGGGCCTCTCTCTGAAGGCAACAAATATTCTACCATATAAATTTGGACAGATGACTCCCACCCTTTAGCTTTTATTCCATTTGCCCCTTCAAAGATAGGCAAAAGATGACGATGATTATTATATTATTATTTACTATTAAGATTATATTATTATTTTAATGTTACATACAACATGATACTGTTGTACCTACATACAACTGATACAATATATCATACTGATATGATATAATATAATGATATAATTATAAAATATAATTTAGTGTCATTATTATCAACATCTGAAAATGGAGCTGGAATAATTTCTAGTATGCTCATCAGCAGAGAACCCATGTTTAAATGCTGAGTCTTTATAATGAAGATAAATTGCACTTAGATACATTCATAGATGCTTCAGCTTGGTAAAGGCTATTTGTTTGCTTTTCTGTTTGAAATACTAACATGTTTCTCTTTGTACTTCTTACCTGTACACTGAATAAATGTAATATGGATGTCCATGAAATCTCAGGAATTACATAATAGTCAAAATTCAATGAGTGAAGAGTTGCATTTGTTGAATTATTTTTGCATTGTGGTTAATCACTTAATGTGAATTCCTGGTCATCCTGAAATCATTGGCAGCTTTTTAGTGGCCTCAATGGGGCTTGGACATCAGTGCAGATACATCCTAGATAGATGAAGCAAAGCACCCCACAGTAGAATAAAACAGTTACTTTGCTACTAGAAAAATGCTGTCGACTACAATTAAACTTGGTATGCTGTATGTAGAGGTAATTTCTGCAAGAATATGGGCAGCTCCTAGCTATTTTTATACCTATTTGGTTATAACAACGTCTTATAACTGGTATAGAGTCACAGCCACAGTTTCCCCTTCTTGGTGGTGGTGTAGTTCAAAATCTCTCTGGTTTTGCACCTGGCAAGCCAAAGGCATATACATTCTAGTCTTGCCCCAAAAGAAGATTGTCCCAATTTATCTCAATTTTTTCTAAATTGAAGCAGTTAAATTGATACGTGTGTGTGTGCAGCTGATGGTGTTCATCTACACTTCTCTTTCAATTAATCTCTCTGGCAGATGCAGCACATCCTGCCTACCAAATAGTCCTCGTGTGGGCTTGGGAGAAGTTCAAAGGCTTTAACTAGAAAAGGACAGGGTGGCAAACAAGACAAAGCAGAACTGAAACTAAAGTCCCAGTGTGTTTTGCTTATTGCTCAGATCTCCTTTGCAGTACAACGTCTCACTGTGCCCCAAATAGGAGGCTTGCCAACATGGACTATTTGAAGCCTATTTGAGAGACCACAATTTCTAATGCTGTTTAAATACATTGCCTTTTCTAGAGCTGCAATGCAGAAATAATTAACACCAAATTCTAGCAAAAACTTGTCTTTATAGGACTTGAGCTTAATAACCACCTTTAAACTTCTGCTGACGGTCATTTTTCCTTTCTCCTTAGGATTCAACTTGACCAACATTTAAGCAGACAGATGCTGGCACTCCTATCTCACTAAGTGGTTCTGCTCACCCCCGGTGTCTTGTCCCTGTCCCTGGGCTCCCTTTTTCTTCATGCTATTGTAAATATTTGTGCAGTTGCTCAAGGAACTGATCTAGCTGGGAAAAAACAAGAGAGAAAAAAGGTTTCTTTCAACCGTATCAGTCTCCTGATGCTACTTTGCCATGTGAATATAGAACCAACTTTGCTGACAGAAGGGAGGAGGTAGCATGGCTGAGTGCGATGGTTGGAGGCAAGGAGAGAACAGGATAATATATTTCAGTGGCTGCGATGGCTTGGAGTTTGTCAAACAGTACACCCTTCAGTTCAACCTTTTATTTCAAGTGATGCCTCCTCCTAAGGAATTCTTCACAATCACTGTCATGTTGACTAAGTGCATCTTGTGGCGTCTCACCCTGGGAGCTGAGCATGTCTGGGGCTGACTCTCACTGCCTGGGATGCCACGTAGGGGTCCTGGCCACTGGGGTTCAACCCACAGTTAGTGCCAAATACTCAGCGACAACAAATGGGCAGAAAGACTTCGCTGTGGCCTATCTGACAGACAGGAGTAAACCAAAAGCTTACTTGTGCTTACATGTTCCTGTAATTAAACAACTAGCACACTGAAGTCTTAATCCAATTGAAAGTTCTTTGATTACAGCATTTAAAAATGTGCCTTCGTTACGAACTCAGTAGGCCCACTTAATTTGTAATTATAAACATTAATAAGTGGTACAGGAAAATCACGGCAGCCTGCAGGATTTGGGGATCTTAACTGCTCCTGAGAAGGATACGGATGTTGGATGTTGCTCAGGAGTGGAGTTGATCAGAAGCTGCTACCAGGCAACCTAGGATCTGAGGGGAACCTCCTGGGATGAGGGGCAGTATCTACCTCATCTTGTCTCCTTCCAGAGGGAGAAGAGACTTGTGAGGGCCTCCCCACCACCATTTGCTCTGAGCACAGACAGAGCAGCCCCATGGGAAGCAGAGCGCAGTCATGTGCTCTTTTCCTCAGGGCTGCCAGAGAACCAAGTGTTGGCAAATTACTTCCACAGCAAATTTGGTTAAAAGTCTTTCAGGCTGGCTTTATCACATGCATAGATAGAAGAGAAATTGTGCCATCTCATTTCACAAAAAGAGGCCCCATCCCTGGCTTTGTGTTGGTGCTTTTTGGATCAAGGCACAGAAGTCGTGATGCTCATGAAAATGACCGTGACAACAGAAGCCTCTCTGACTCAGCATGGACTTTGTTCCCATACCTGCCTTTTTGCTGAAGCTTTATTTGAGGTCCTTGGGACAGGACTTAGGCTTGATTCAACTAAGCTCTGGCTCTTCCATGTAGTTTTCTCACCAGCTACTTTGCTGGTATATTATTGGTTCCAGATACCAAAGTAACAGGACAGGAAAAGGGACCGCAGCCTGGCGACCATTTCAAATTACACAAAATAATCAAACAAATGTCCCTTTATAATGCCAAGAATGAAAAAGTGGTGATAAAGCAACAGTTACTTGAAAAGGTTATGGATTAATCGTAAATTAGCATTAAGGGCACTCAGAAAACCACAACCCATTTTGGTATCAGAAAGGTCTAGTGATCACTGCTGTTTCATGGCTCACCTGCTAGCTCTACTAAATTGCCATTTTGAAGGCAGGTGGAATTTGAGATGAAGGCCTAGGCAGGGTTCGTAGGCATCCATCTCCTGTCAGTGCAAGCTCTGAAGTAGAAAAGGCAGCAGATGAGCATGTAATAGTCTCAGGATTTTGCACTCTACCTGTTATTTCTGTCTTAGAGAAGAAGGCTTCCCATGCCCGGTGGGAGCACATCTAGCACATTAAAGGGCAGCACTGGCCTCCTTCAGAGGAAATGCTCTCATTTTTTAGGAGGCTGGGAAGCAGAAGTTCCAGGTAAGCGATAAAGTTGCTGTAGTTGAACATGTTACTTCCCATCACCAGAGGTAAGGTAACTTGTTCTGAGCATGCTTCAACTGAAAGCTATTGTGCCCTGATAGAAAACGTCTCCCTGAAGGTTCATCCAGGGCAGTCCCTGCCTTTTCCCATCCTTCTGGCCCCATCTGTGTCTTCCTGCCCTCCCCATCAGCGCTCCTTTGACACTGATGTGAGCCAGACCAGGGAGCCAAAATGGCAGAAAGCAGTTCCCTTCTGTTGAAGGGTGAGTTTTAACTGACTCCCAGCAGCGCTGGAAGAGCCCCAGTGTCAGTGAGGAGGAGGAGGAGGAAGGGCGGGAACGGGAGCTGGGTACAGCAGAGGGGGAGCGGGACTGCCTGCCTTTTCAGCTGCACCGAGCTGTTAGACAGGCTTCGCTGTAAGTGTCAAACCACACCTTGAGTTTCACCATGCCACCGCTGAGCCTGGCTGTGTGAGTGTGTGGGATGGGTAACCAACAGCTCCCCGGCGGGCAGTAACATGGCCGTCTGCCATTGCTCTCTTTTATCGTCATACTGTTAATGCAATTGCCTTCTCATTCAAGGCCAGCTTTACCTGCAGCCTTCAAGGAAGCGTTCCCATTAAGGGGGTGGGTCCCATTAGCTGCAGGGGTAGACCTCTGTGTGGCGGCCAGCCTGCAGCTGGGCTCTTGTCAAATGCAGAGTCAGGGATGCTAAACTAGAATTACAGAAGTATAAAGCACACGCTAAGCAGGCATGCCTGTGGAGCGGTGTTACTGAAGAGGCTGAGGTAGAAGGACATTTTGGGAGAAGACTGGTTTCTTCTAACTTTAGACCCCTACAGGGTAGACAGCTACGCTGATGTAGCTGGCAGGGCTCCCTTTGGAGTCAACTGGAGAGAAGCAAGCCCTTTTAGGACGCAGTCCATCCCACCCTGAATCAGATACATACATGTAAAGGTGATTCCTACTTCTCTGAAATGTTAAAGGGGCTAAATTCTCCACAGGCAGTTATTTTTAAATGAGAGAGTTGTGCCCTGCGAGGGCCTGTTTCTTTCCAGCTGGTACTGCAGAGAGCCTTCCGTGGCTTGCTGGAGTGCACGCTTGGCCAGAGGAATCCCACCATTTCTCTCCCAGGACCTGAAGGATGAGGAAACGTGAGCAACATATTTCTCCATGTTTGCAGAATCATAAACACATTCTCATCTCAAAGCAATAACTAAAAATTGCATCAGAGTCAGAGGGAAAGGTAGTGATGAAAGAAGGAACTGCATTCCATTCTCCGAAGGACAAAGAACAAAAAGCTTTTGAAAGAAGAAGAAAATTGCCACAAATTCAGCTTTGTTCTGGAACTGACGCAGATATTTCTATGCAGTGTGATGCTGACCACACAGCTGCTTCTCTGCAGCTAAGCCTTGACACCTGTAATGAAGTTTGTTTTGGTTTGTTTTGCCATTAACATTCTCAGATGTATTTTTTATTTAGAAAAGTGTTATTTGTCTCCCTTTAAAGCCAAAGGTAGACACTACTCGATTTTTATTCTGAACATTAATCTACATTTAGGGCTGTGTAAACCCTCAAGGCAGTAATTGTTCAGAAATAGCACTGTGCTGTTCAGTGGAAGCCCAGGCCTCTGTTACAGTGTTTTGCCAGCTATGAGAAACTGCCAACACACCTATGTCTCCTGGGGGTATAAAGAGGCAAAGTATTCCTTGCTGCCAGAAGAAACCCCCTGAGCAGACACAGTTACACTAGCAGCATAGCCCCTTCCATTGATAGCACTCATTTCCTCCAAGGGGAACGAGTGAGCAGTGAGAAACGAAGGTTTGTCGATTTATCAGTATCTGCGGTAGGGATGTTTTGTCAATAGAGTGCACAGGTTAGGCTTTTGTTCAGCTGCCGTACCAGAAGTGGTACCTATTGTGCTTGACCTTGATATCTGTACGTTTTATTTCTTCCAGCAAAGGTTTTGTCTGCTGATTTCAACTCACTCATTCTGGAGCTGTTGGTGATGGGCTACTTAGCATATTAATGGCAAAAAACACTCTTCACAGAGTTTTTGAAACAGTCACACTTCATCACAGATTGCTAAACTTCCCTTGCAGTATTTTATGAAATAGTATGCAGTATATTCATATGACATTTATTCTTAATAAGTCTGAGATGCTTATGTAAGTGTAAAATACATGTTTAAGAACAAGTTCTTCTCCCTCCTTATATTTG
Source organism: Numenius arquata (assembly GCF_964106895.1). NCBI lineage: Eukaryota > Metazoa > Chordata > Aves > Charadriiformes > Scolopacidae > Numenius > Numenius arquata. The sequence continues at coordinate 47,367,930 of NC_133576.1, forward strand.
GGCTTCATCTGCTGTTTTATTTAAATGAGGGGCACAACTGGCCATGGCATAATATTTATCTGGTTTCAGAAAAAAACGTGCAGTCCTGTAACACTTTTGAAAGGAGGTAGGCAAACACTCTGAGAGCTTCTTTCTCCTTGAGAAGAGCGTGTATCCCCCTGCCTCTACTTCTGCTTGGGACAAGAAAACATGCGAAACAATGCTGTCATTTAAGCCAGGCTGCAAAATTTGATCCTCCAAGGGTTAAATAGTGTCATTGCATAGTTTCACTTCCTCTCTGTCAGAGACAGAACAACACTGTATGAAATAATTTGTTTATATTCCTTTCCTATTCCAGACAGACTTACAGAGCACATTAATATGACTACTGCGTCAAACACTTGCATTCCTTTAACACAGGGCAATTGAAAATTAGTTTTTTGAGAGGGTTTTTTTTTTGACCTCTTCTCTAAATGGAACTGATCCTCAGAAAATTTTGCATTAGATAAGTAATTGGCCTGGGTATAAGCCTTTGCCTTCTAGAAGCATTTTCAAGCGTTTGGAGTGATAAACTCTGCCTCTAGAGACCAGGAATCCAGCAGATCGCTGTGATTCTGTCTGTGGCAGATGTGATAGATGCATAAGTTTGGATATGCATTTCAGGTGAGTAAATTTAGGCTACTATTAAACAATCACTTTGGATAATGTAAAGGAAAATGCTTTTAAAGAAGTTGTTTTATGGAGTATATGCCTGTTGGATCATAGATAAATGACTGCTAGAAGAAGAGCTCATTGACCACTCTCAGCAGCCGTGGTTGTGACCATGCTATAGACACATTCGGTCTGAAGCACCTGCATGGGGACAGGATGGGAACAAGAGGGGAAATTGGGGATGAAAAAGGCTAATTCCAGACTGTGCTGCAAGATGCTCAGCATTCATGCTCAACCTGTTCTCTCTACTTGGTCACACAGGAAATAGTGACAAGATTGGTGACAAACTACAAGAACTTTTTTGAAGTTACTTTAAGGAATGGAAGCAAGGCAGAAGAGTCATGGGAAAGGTACAGGAAGAGAAAAGAGATGCTGGAGGAAAGGGAGCAGAAAGAAGAATTTCTTCTACTAGACTAACCTTCCTCTTCCCTGTAGTCTTCTTTGGGCAGCCTAGTCTTGCTCTAGGGAGAGCTGTACAAGCTGCAATTTGAGGCAGGTCCTTTGCCTGACCCTTTTGTACCTTGCTACCTTATTTCCTCTAGCTGAAATAAGCAAGAAACATGCCTGCAAAGGACTATATATGTATTTAAATGGTGCAGATGATGATCCTGTGGAGAGAATGGCCTCTCTTCTTGACTCCACTACTATGTTTCTCTTCCACAGTGGGTTATTTCCCTTTTCTGTTTCATTGCTCATCCTCTCCCACAGTGTAACACGTCTTGCCTCTGCCTGCCTTGAAATAAAGTCCGGCATCTCCCCAGCCCAAGATGTCAGGCTGCCACCCAGGTTTTGCAAGTGGCAATTTAAAAAGAAGGAGGGCAATTCGTTGTGTGGCAGGACTGGAAAAGGCTCCTCGGCTAGAAAAGAGGCGTTGCAGTGAAAATTTCGTTAAGTGGATAAATACTTGAATGTTCTTACTTTCAGGGAAACCATTGGTAGTTTTTGTGGGTTGTTTACGGAAGATTTATTATGTATGTGTATTCAAATAAAGGCCATGATATTTGTTTAGCAGCAGGAGAGCATTATGCTCTCTTGCATCCATCCCTAGAGTGACAATGCTCTCTTGCATCCATCCCTAGGATCTGGCCAAAGCAACCTTTCCATGCACTGTGTGAAAAGAAGGCCCGTTCTCTTAAAAAAGGGCCCCCAACTCAAAACTTTCTTCTGTAGCTTCTACTAATACTGTTACTTACCTTCATGCTCATTTTCTTAAGCAATTGTGCTACAATCTACCTTTCATGTGCATGATCTCAGCCTCTACGTGGTGCAGAGTTTACAGCCAGGTAGAAATGGAAACAACATCACGTGGCATTAGCTCGGTTCCTCCACCCAAGGAACATGCCTCCATTTCAGGCCATGCTCAATAGGCACAGAATAAAACTAATGAAGGAAAGAAAAGTTTGCTTAATGCTAAATGGGAAGTAAATAATAAAGTCCACACTGCATGATGACTCAATGGATGAGAGAAGACCTGAGAGCTTATAGAGAGCCTGTGGAGGAAAAAATGGAGACATGAAAGACTGATGATTGATGCTTAGTATTTGAACGACACACAAACAAATCCTAGTTAAGTCTCTCTTGTAGGTGAATCACTGCCACTGGTATTAAAATGTCAAAAGATACTAATGTTCAAAATGATTGCTGAGATGGCAGTTCTTTTCTAAATCCCTGTTTTCAGTTGCTCCATATCTTACCTTTGGAAGTGAAATTTCTGCATTAGTCTTTACTTGGAAATGAAAAATTGGGGACTTTCAAAACTCAATTTTAAACAATGCTGCCCAGCATAAAATAGAGTCTGTTGTTCTTCTGAAAAATGTCTGGCTGGCTGACATTTTCTAGCAAAGCTGCTGGCTTTATAATTTTCAGTCTTATGATTTTGACAGGTTGGGGAAAAATGTGAAAGGAGAAATACTACATAGATATTAGAGCTTAGGAAAAATTGCTCTGTATTTGGCACAAGTTAAATTTCATTTTTCACATTCAGAAAAAAAGGAATTACTGGAGACACAGATACTCTGAAAAAGAGGTTTGAAGCCATTCTTTCAGTTGCACATAATTATCCGGTTTTATTAAGGGGGTCATTTGGAAGCCTCGTGCAGCTCCTGTGTAGGGATGATAATACAAGACATATTCTGAGTGAGCACCACAAAGCCCAAAGCCCACCTAACCCACCAGCTGGTTACCTGCGGTTGGGTTTGTAGCGCTAGAGCCAGAGGGAAAGCAAACACTTGGGGTGTCATGGAGACAGGACCGCAGCCTGAACAGAATTAATTACAGGTGTGGTGGTGATCAGGGCTTCAGAGAACATGCTCACCATGGCGTGGATAAAATGGCTCCAAATGGAATTTTAATAAATAAGGATTTTTAAGCTGCATGAGTGTTTGGATGGCAGAGAGGAAGCGCTCTGTTTTTGTGCCCCTACAGTGGAAATGGCTGCTCATGAATGATGACTCCATCAAGTGACATTTTTGCCTGGAAATTAAGTTGTAGGTCAGCAGCTGAACTGTTATTAACAGAAAAGCAGAACTTCTGTAACAGAGCAGGTATCCTGCTTCTGGAGCAGGGGTTTTCTATCTGTGACCTGCAGGCTCGCTGAGCCCTGTAAAGTGAGGATGAGCAATTGGAGCCTGCTCTGCTGAAGCTGATTAAAACATTTCCAATTAACTGCTCAATAGTAATGGGGGGCCTGCTAGAGACTGTAAAGGCTAACAGCAGTCCGCTTTTTTAAAGTCTTTAGGAATCACTGCTCTCACAGCAGAGGTGCGTCTTTTAATTATGTTTTAAATGAATCCCCTTTATAAACGGTTAAGGACATGCCGTTAGGCAGCCGACCAGTTCCCCACCTAGGCAGTAACCTCTCGCTGGCACAGATTCATTTCGTTTCAGCAAAGTACTTAAGTACATGCTTAACTTTAACCACCTGAACTGTCCCACTGGAGCCACGGAGATGAGTCATGAACTAAAGTTAGGCCCTGCTTGCATATCTTGCTGACTGTGGGCTTCTGCAGCATCTACTGCCAGATGTTTAGGAGAGGAAATGAAAGAAACACTGTACTGGACAGTTAAGGGAATAATTTACTAACAGAGGAAACTTTGGATTGCTTCCAAATATCTGAAAAGTGATCTAACGTGACTGTAGATATTTTGGTAGTCCAGACATACGTTTAAACCATTTTTAGTCCAACTCAGGTCTTGATCTTGTATGTTTATTCCCCTGGTTTCTTCTTTAGTGCTCCAGTCTGTCTACGTTGGGCTTTATCAACTTTGGGGTTTTATCCTAATTTATGTATGCATTAATATTCTTCATGCACTTACCATTAAATACAAAATTTCTGGGTAAGAACGTATGATAGAAGAAAGAAAAATGTTAAGCTCAGTGGATGTAACCCTGCATTGTAGAAAGGCTAGAGTAAAAGATGGTGGGGTTTCCAGTATACCTTTTCTTTTGCAATCCATACCTTGGTTTTCTTTTCTTTTTTCCTTCCCAGCATACTCATCTTTCATTTGGATTGTCTTCCGAAAGCTCCTTAAGGGAACATAGCACAATCTCTGCACAAATAGCGTAGTGTTGGGATAGTGTTAACAGGAGGCTTCAGCCTGAAAATCTCACAACAATTTTCTATGCCATAAGCGGCATTCATTACAATAAGGCCTTTCATTCAGATTATACAACCCCGCACAATGCCCCACACTGGTCAGCTAATACAGAGCCCAGTTTTAAACGCAACCCTTCCCACAAATCAACACACAGGCAGGATACCTCCGACGTATTCTCTATAGGAAGAACAAGACAATTGTCACTTGCTAGGACATCGTGCGTTTTGTAGAAGCGCTGTTTGTTTGTCTAGCTCTGGGTTATGTGGAGTTTTACAGAAAAGTATTGCAGACTTGTGGCAGGCTGACACAATCTCAGAGAGAAGCGAAAGATTTATTAGGGGAATCTCCTTCTCCTTGAACATAGCTTTGTCTGAGAGCGGGCACTTCATTTCTTCCTGGTGCCACCTCCAAGGGCTTTAATCCCCCAAGTGACAGAAGTAGAATAAAACTCGCCATGTCCTATCTTTGTCACCAGTGTGCTGGTGTCTTAGCCCGGCGCCTCCGGAAACCACCCGGGACTGTTCATACACAGATAACCACCTCAGATCTTAGCTGAGTTACTTCCACTGGGCCAAATTGTCTAAGCTGCTGTTCCATTTGCTGCAGAGAGTTTAATCACTGACTGGGTCTAATGCTTACTCTAAACCTCTTACTCTAAAGGCAGGTTGCTCCAGCACAGACCTGAGACAGGCTAGAAGAGGACTGTGTAGAAAGCCTTGTCTTGCTAATGAATGGCCAGGGAATTTTCTGTACAGGAATGGAGGCCTGTAAGACAGCCCTTTCTGCAAGCAGCAGCTTAATTTTGAAAAGCACTGGAGAAATAGTATACAGGAGGCCACACTCAAAATATAACTGACTGCTTTAAATTCCTTCTGTATGAGTTCTGCCTTTCCTTAACGTCTATGGGAACTCTGCCAGGAATTGCCCTTGTGCTACGGTTTCTCCCTTTATGTTAGTGTCCAGCAAAGCCTGATCCCCACATTAACTCAGAAGGTGGCACGACACTGATTTCCAGTCTGAAACAGCAAACAAAGGTATTGTGAATATGTACCTTACCCTTGACCCTACTTTCATCCTATATTATAGCTACTTTTAGTTATGTCTTACCCCATATGACAGACCTCTCTTCCTTGCTAACACTAGAAGGGAAACAAAGGCTTGTTGTTTCTCTGAAGTACTAGAGTTACTCTTAATTTCCATCCAGAAAAGCCCTTCCCACCATTTATTCTGTCCAGAGAAAGGTCATAGATAGCAGTGGTTGAGACATTGGCTGATATATCAGAAAGCTCCTGCACTGCTGTTCAAGCAGAGGAACCAGGAAGGGAAAAAATAGCTGCAGTTCTTTGGTCCAGCTAGGTAGCCCTAATTGCCCAGAAAATCCTTTCTTTTTTTTTAATTGTTACTTGGCTTGCAGTCTACTTACATGCCTGTACGATATGCACAGCCACCATCAGTGTTGCTCTGTACTGAGTCTAGAATACAGAACAGAAATTAAATACTCAGCTGGGCAATGGCATTCAAAAAGGTCATATGCTGTTTTTCTCTGGTGGAGAAGGAGGGTTTCTGTGATAAGTAGTTCCTCTCGTTTGTGGCTTTTGAGCAGGATTTGAACAAGGAGCCATCCCTCCGGGGAATTCTCACATTGCTCTGGGCAGCTGCTGTCAGGGCCAGCAGCTCTTGCACAACGGCTTCTCACTCTGGGCAAGTGGGGTGGCCACCGTTGGTACCAAGATATCAGCCTGCTCAGAGCTTTTCAGTCTGGACTCATGGCTCAGGTGGGTCAATAACACTAAGAACTTTATTAAAAAGTAGAGCTAGACTCACCAATATACACCAATATAACATTGTTTCAGGGCACAGGACCTTTCAGAATGTATTAGCTTGCATTGGGACTGCCTTAGCTTCCAGTCCTCCGAAGAGCCTACAACATGTGCAGAGCCACCATCGGTGTTGCTTTTACTGGATCAGCAGCCTCTCACCCTGCTGTGAATGAGGCAGAAGGGAAAGGGAAAGGACACACCATCCCCTTGGCTCCTTGTGCAACTCTTGGCACTCAGGGCTGGCTCTGTGGGTCTCCCCTGAGAGGGCTCCTGTCCATTAGGGTTTGCTGTGTATTGCAGCAGGAGACTTCTTACTCTGACCTCTCTCACTGCTTGGTAAGGTGCAAGAATACCTTGATAGAGAAAAGCTGCATCTTTCTAAATAATGTTACAGCTCCTGTTCTGGATTGCATCCTAAACCTTGCTGAGGGATGGGGCCAGGGTAGCTGCTGCCCCTGTACCAGATGCTGATGCCAGCTGGGTCCTTGGCACTGAGGTCTTAAGGCACTTTCCCCTCTCTGAGAGGTCCTATGCCCAGGGAGTAGGTGGTATCATTTAAGAGATACCTCCCCTTTTGCTCAACTCCGCTGATGTGAAAAAACAGCTTTGTCCTGCCAGGGAGTTTAACTAGCATTTGCCTACTGTGGTTTGACCAACAAACTGAAATGTTTCAAGTGGCCCCTCACCTGTAAGGAGGACTGGAAGAGTTTGGGGCAGGCAGCTCCTTCAGTCCTGCTCGGCAAGTGCAGTACACGTCTTTTAAAAAGCAAAAAGTGATTCTGGATTTGGATGGCAAATACTTGCCTTGCTGGTGGGCTTAACCGCAATAGCTTCCTAACTCCAGTTTCTGTGCTGTAGGCATTGGATATATGACTTTGCTACCCTTTTCAGGCTCGCCCTGTTTGGTTTTGGTTTTGTTTTGTTTTGTTGTTTTTTTTTTAATATTACCATGTACATTTATGGATGAATTTTCATATATATTTCTGAGAAGAAAATTTGTTTTTATAAATGCATGGATGCGTATAACAAATTAAACTGGTATATTAAAAATAACAACATCAAAAGAGCTCTTATCTAAGTAAAGAGACTACACCACAAAATGGCTTTATTGAAAACGTGTCTTGTAATGCTCATTTCATTCTTGTAAACAATGCGTCTTTTTAAATGTGGACTGCAAAAGCTACACACAATACTTTGGTTCAGGAATCTGCTGGCTGATTTTCTGAATCACTGTTTTTAATATAGGGATTGTGGGCGTCTAAAAAGAGTTCTATATATAATTCTAAAAAGCCATCTCATTCAGTTGCTGCAACTTACTTTATCAGTTTCTCCTGATTCATTTTTTTCTGAATGCTGAGCAGTTTAAGAGCACAGACTGAGCAAAAATGCTCTATATAGATCATTATAGTTTGCAGCTCTGTGACTTCCCAAGAGGTTATTATATCCCAAGCAGTGAGAAACAACTCTCACCGAGTAAGAAATTATTCCATTGTGCAGTATTATTCAAGCAATTAGAAATCATACTGTGTACAAAATACCAGATCTCTAGGTAGCAATTTCCGGTGTTGTATCATGCCTACTTAAGTGTGTAGCTACAGCAAAAGAAGTACTATGTTAACAATACAACCATTTTTAAACCAATACACTAATAGATTCAGAAAAACAACAATATACTGCAATTGCAATGCACCTTTCCATTGGCTTTAGACATCTCAATTCCTCATTCCAGAATCTTCTGGATTCTTAATTTCCCTGCCATTTGTAAACTCTCCCTCTGGTCAAGGAGAGTGAAGTATATTTATTTGAAACCCACCACAGCAATATTTAATAGCATGGAGAATAAGTCCCTGGGAAGCAAGAGGTAACGTGCACTTTCCTTCCACAGCTCTCCTGACTCTAAATGCTCCAAAATGTCCGAAACCTGGTCTTGCATTTTTCTTGGCCAGTGCAATGGACTGCCATAAAATTAAGCAGAGCATTTCTAAATATTTCCTTCTGAAGACCTGCAGTCAGCCTTTTTCTTTAGAATATTAGGTTGTATCAGCATATTAACTTGAAGCATTGTGTTAAACTCAGCTTTGCAAATTATATCGACAGGGGTTAAGAGGGCCAAAGCTTAACAATTACCCACCTCTTAGGGTGGATCTCATTTATAGGCAGAAGCAGAAATAGACTAATTTCTTTTTAAAGTCAGTTAGGAGACTTCTATTGGTATTGGCTTCGTTCAGTAAGCTCCCAGGTACTTCAGAGTGATATTAATGAAAGAAAGTCTCATGACATGCCAGTGAGGTATGGAGGTGCAAATACCTACCTAAAATTCACATGGTCAGGGCCAGATACGACTACAGAAAGAAGACTGCCCATCTTGAATGATTCTGGGATGCGGCTGCTCAACTAGAAAACGTTTTCTTTGAAGAAGTGGGAAATCCATGATGCATGCTGGTCCAGAGTTTGAAAACTACACTCAGCTGTGTGGAAGCAGGCACATCCATGCTCTAAACCGTTTTAAGGCCCAGAGAGCAGCATGGCATTACACTGGTGTTTCGTGAGGGTATGACTTTTGTACTCATCCCTTTGTAACTGCTCGACACATCTGGCAGATAGCCCACCACTGAAGTCTGAGGTTGGCGCATCCTGCTCCGTGGCTGCCATGTTGCGCATCCCCAGGGAGGCAGGAGACATGCTGTAAGTTAAGTCTTGATGATCCTTCTCCACAGCTTGCCCTTCAGATATTGCTGAGGGACTTGTTACCATACACTGAAATCACCAGGCAGATTTGGGGGTCTCAGGAGCACCTGTGATGGGTGGATGACAGCAGGGCTGGAGGATCCAGCACTGAAGGGTGCAGACCAGGGGCCACTGGACCAGTTTGGTCCATGAATCCCAAGGTTTTGGGAACCAGTGCAAGTCACGCTTTTCACACTGAGTTTCCTCACTATAAAAGCATCCATAAAAGCCCCAGTGTTGTGGGGAAGGAAAGAGTGAGTGTGAGAGAGGCAGGAAAGCACAAACACTTCTGTATGTAATGTCTACATCTCATAAGGCTTGCTGTTACCATGGCAATGAGCATGGTATAAATACCTAGACAGATCTCCCTTGTGGCAGTGCATTCTGCTGCTCCTATGCTGCAGGGCCAGTCTGCGTGCAGACATTTTGATGGGCTTCTTCAAACCCTCTCTGGTAAAACCGCCAATGACTTCAATCTGAAACCAACAGCCCAGCAAGCAAAAGTATTCTTTCCACTTTATTCACCACAACTTACTTTCTGGTCCCTCCAAATAAGCAAATGATTTTATTTATTTATTTATTTATTTATTTATTTATTTATTTTACATAAAGATGGAGGATTACATCCTTATCAATTTGTGTTCAGGCTTTAGTTATACTTGAAGTCAGGCTCAGCACAAGCATTTCCAATAACAACTTAGCACAATCAAAACTGCTAATGCTGTTGAATTCTGAGTTGTAAAGGAGTTTTAACAGATTCAGGTTAGGCAGTCACAGAGAAGCATAGCCTTAAGCTAACTGCAATAATTTTTTTTTAAAAAAGTGCCCATGTTTCATAACACAAAAACCCTTAAATTTATTTTTTTCCAGGATGTGTGCAGTCTTGCATGGGATGCACACAGAAATAGGTGGATTTTGTTTTAAAATATCAAGCATGATCATATGTATAGAATCTAAACACCTTATTTTAAGAGCCTCACCACCTCCTTATTCATTTGGCAGGTATGGTAATGGCAGTGACCAGACTTTCCAGGACATATCTTTTCCATTCATCCCCTGTGTTTTGAGTGTACAATTGAAAAGAGGAAAATGAAACAGCAGGAAGATATATACATTCCCTTACATTCATCTGTGCAGGAAGACAAACTACTTCAGATGGGGAAAAAGCATGTCTTCATTTTGAAGTGTGGTTTGCTCTTACACTGAGGTAGTTAATTCAAACTCAGAGTCAAGCTAGGACAACAGAGTTGGTATTTTCCACATAAATTAGCTGGATAAGTTACAAACAGGAATCCCACATAGGTTAACCCAACCTGTTGTGTGGAAAACACAATAAAAATGTCAAGCTATCTGATTTTATCTTATGATAGCTAACAGGAGATCAAGACAAAATGGGAATGAGAGAAATGTGCCTTGAAATAAATCCATGCTAGGATTAATTTCTTCTCGTACTCTTCCAGCCCCTGGTAACAAGCATGTAATATGGAAATAGATAGGGCTGGGAGCAGGAGGAGAGTCATGGAAAAGCCAGGCAATGGGATGAAAGAAGCCTTCCTGGTACCAACACCACGTCACTTCTGACAAGTTGAAGTTTTCCAGAGCAGCACTTATTCTCCCTTTAACTTCAGAATGATACAGGAAAGAGGTCAGTACAGCTCAAATGTGAAGTAGAAGCAAAAATAAAGTGAATGGTCCTCTTAGCCTAATTAGGATGGGATTGCAGCTGATATCATGAAGAGTAGTATTTTATTAATTACAATTCTTTGGCACTTTTTAAATTATTCTGAACTGTTTCCTTCAGCAAAAATGTCGTTTCCTCACTCTTCATTTCTAAAGCAAACAATTAAAAGTAACAAGGCAGAGCAAAAGAGAGCACCAAATGAGTTTGGTAGAGGAAAATCTGTGTTGGCAGTGAGTGAAAGCTAATCAAGATGTATATTTATCACAGTAAGCCTATTTGAGAAAAAGTTCTAGTAGAATTGTACTGTAGTTGCATGCTAAAACTGAGTAGCAGCTTGTACAACTCTTCACACTAAATAACATCCAGATCCTGCCGTACTTTTAAATTGAAAAGTCATCCATGAACTGAGAAACTGAATGGACCTTTCATTGGACACAGGTGAGGTGAGGGGGAAGGGGACGTTGCATGAGTCACTGTTTGTTATCTGACAAGCACCTTCTCCTAATTGGTTGCTTAACCAACTTTCATCTCCATCTGCCGCCCTCTAACCACGATAGAGCATGCAATCCACAGTACGTGGCTTATGCTTGCTTCTTAATGGTGAAATAGATTATGGAGGCTACTCAATGGAGTCATACAACTAGAAAAGGGAACAGCAAATACTCGCTTGTGCTGACAAAACGCTTCTCAGCTGTTGGCTTCATTCTGATCTGAGACCTGTCATCTCAGCTGAAGCCAACAGAGATGGAAAAATGTATGAAAAAATGGTTTTCTGATCACCTGGTTCTTTCAGGCATTAACTACTTCTAATAACAAATATCCCACTGAGACATATAGTCTATCTAGCCCAGCACCCCTTTCTCCAATAACAGCCAAACCTGAGCCTAGGAAAGTTTTGAAAAAGAGGGCAAGTATATTCCAAACATTTCCTTGCCTCCAGGCAAGGACTTGCTCAAGGACTTGCCAGTTCTTATATTCCTGGGACAGATTTCCTGTACCATGAGGATACTCTTTTTGCAGGAACAAGTATCTGCCTGCAAACTACAAGGACTACAATTGCTCGTTGCTTTTGCTCTGTATGCACTTCCACATGCTCTCCTGAAGATCAGAGACAGCTTTTGCCAAAGAAGGTGAATGCTGCTCTGTAACTCTGAATGTTCAAGGAGTGCTTTAAGAGACTTGCCTTGTGCGGGGACTTTCCCTAGGCATTTGTCTGATGGCAAAGAAAGGGCTGTCCTTAAGAGCTGAGACTGCTGCTTTCATGAATGAAGTATGTACATGTGTACTTCCTGATAATGGCTCCATCAGCCCAGGTGATGCCCATTAAATTTGGGCATAGTCCACCAGAATGAAATAAAGTTTGTTTGCAAATTGGGATACGCTAACCAGAGACATGAAAATAAAAACTTTAAAAACAATCTAAAAACCATACTACACTTAGGCAAGTATTACAATTTTAAAAGTTTACATTTGGTGAATGATAAATAAAAAATACTAGGAATGAGTTGAAGGGGATTTTTTAACATTTCCCTTCCATAGGAGTGGAATGCTAATTGTGTCCCTGATGTGCCAGTATCAGTTATACACTGAGAGAATTTCTCTAAGTGTTTTTTAAGTCAGAACACATGCACCAAGGTGAACATGCTGTTGAGATAGGAACACCGTCACTTCTCTAAGAGTGACAGTGTCACTGATGTCTATCAGTGACACACTCTGTAAAAAGGTGCATTCTTCCACAAAGCTTTCCCAGTAGCTCTGGGCAGCTGCAGGCAGGATATCCTCTGATGTCACATAGTCTGATGTGCCAATATCAAGGGATAAAAATCAGGGTGTCCCAGAGGTATCTTGCATTAGCTTGGAAGCTGGACAAAGTTACCCTTTGCAGACTTTTGCGTCTCTATCAGAAATGGAACATGGAGCCCTGGAGTGTGTTAGAGAAGGTTTTATGAACAGCAAGAAGGGGAAAGAAATGCAGGTCTTTTATTTTCTCCATTCGATTTCAGCGCTATGGGTGAGTTGGGCATGCCTTGCCACGGTCTTCACAGTGAATAAAGGCATTTTTTCCTCTGCTATTATCACCAAGAGGTGATATGCATGTGACTGCTCTGCATTCAGCTGGCACCTTTGACAGTCTTGCCTGCACTCTGTCCACCAGCACTTGGAAGTGGCCTGTAACCTCAGATTAAAGGGATGACGCCAAAGTGCCTGTGCATGCTGCTGCCCCACAGCTAGCTCCTGCATCGAGTTTTGCCCGTAGGAAGGTTGTGGTAACCTGGAAGAGTACTCCTACACGTAGATAAGCACATTCAGAATAACAGTTTGTGATGATCTGGGGAAAAGCCAGGCCAGCCAGCAGAGACTCCACAGCACATTGGGACTATACCTGTGGGGATTAGTAAGGGAAACATTTTGCCTAATGTCAGAGGAGATTCTAAAATGGACAGAAGAAGAAATATTTTGTGCAAGATACTAAAACCTAAAAAAAAAAAAAAAAAAAGGAATGATCCTTCCGCAACAGGATCCATAAAAAAATATACTCCATAATCCAAGTAAATTTGGTATGGTTCTCTCCTTACTGTGCTGTTACATCCCTTGATATGAACTATAAAGGCAGCAGTGTATGGTATGTACACGCATATGGGTGAGCGTGACAGCGCTTAGGTGGATGGGAATCGAGCTTCTTTCTTTCTGGCTGCTTTTTAATGAATGAAAAATGAAAGTTCAAAGCCTTGCTGTGTGATACTGATCTCCACGTTTGGCATCTGGGATTGATTCTGCAGGCCTGCTGTGTGCGGATCCCCCTCCACATCCCTGCCAGAGCCGCACACACACGAGTGCAGCATCCAGCCCCAGGTGCCCCCTCCACATCCCTGCCAGAGCCGCACACACACGAGTGCAGCATCCAGCCCCAGGTGCCCCCTCCACATCCCTGCCAGAGCCGCACACACACGAGTGCAGCATCCAGCCCCAGGTGCCCCCTCCACATCCCTGCCAGAGCCGCACACACACGAGTGCAGCATCCAGCCCCAGGTGCCCCCTCCACATCCCTGCCAGAGCCGCACACACACAAGTGCAGCATCCTGCCCCAGGTGCTGCTGTGCTCCTGCTTCCTGGGGATATCGTGTCATGATAGCCAGGAGGAAAAACAAAACAAAAATCCAACTGGGCAGCTGAGGAATGGGCTTATAGAATTAAAATTTGAAATAGATTACAGCAATGCCTGACTACCAAACTATTGCATTTGCTAAATATTTAAGCAGATAATGCAAAGAATCGCAGCTAAAACCAATTTTTTTCTGAGAAAAGAATACGGAGAGACAGGACAGGATACCGTTTGGCTTATGTGAGGCATATTAAATGAATCTTAGCCTGTGTTGATAAGTCTGTCAATCCACAAGAGGGGAAAAAATGCCTTAAAGGAAATAAGCATAGCAGGAAAAAGAAAATCTGTATTCAGGATGGTGCTCTGGGTACCAGATTGCAGCACTGATGGAGAGAGGGGAGGTGAAAGGGAGAAGCAATACTATTTCATATTGCGGTCCTGATTATCAGGCAAGCTGGCTGAGGCAGTGTGAATTATTTAACTTCAAATAGGTGGGGAAATAATATGCTATCTCTGACCCTTTTCAGCTTTTTTAATATTTTTTTTTAGATTCAAGAATTGAGAAACATACAACGAAGCTCGTCATTATATACCTGGAAAAGAGTGCAGAGCGGTTGCCTCTGTTGTTTGTCATCGATGCTGTATTCAACACAGTGACATGAAGGCAATCCTTACCTGAAGAAGCAGAGGCGACTGACAGGGCGGTGTTCCAGCTCTGCCTATGTTGTTCTAGCTGAATAAGGTAGCATTTTTAAAAACATCCAAGCGCAGTTCCAGTTGAGAAGTCGTATGTCTGAGTTAGCTCCATGTGGTGCCAGACTTAACCCCTGCTGAGAGGCAGTGCCACTTTTACATGACTGTACAAGCTTCTGGACTGGTGCTGGATAGTAAGCCTTATTTTCGGAGTTACTAAGTGCCATGCAAAAATAAACATTTAGACATCTACACATACAAATGCACACTTGATAGATTTATAAAAGTGCTTACATCATTAGGCACCTACTCTTAAATCAGTGTGAACCTTAAGTAATGAAATCTTTCTGGAAATCCCACTAAACATGGTGTTTCGTCTCCCCCCTAAATATTCTATAAGATCTGGCCCATTGTCAGTGAGGCCTTAAGTACTTGTACGGCCCAGTTCTCTCTGAAAATGGGATGCAGGCTCCTGTGTCGTGCAGATACTTTTATTATTGCTACTGTTTTTAGACACCTGAAGAAGTGATCAAATCAAAGACAATGTGCATAATCTCTAACAGGACAGCGTTTTTACTGCTGCCCATATCAGCCTATGGCCAAGAGCCACTTCCTCTTCCATTGCTTCAAAACATTATGCTCTGAGGATGAAGAGAAGATGTCCAAGGCAAGGAAAGATACAGAAAGATGGTGGCACGTCCAGGGCAGCAAGGAGCACAGCTCCTGCATCAGTACTGGCCACAGCCCACGGTCACAGGCTCCAAACCACTTGGTAGGGCTGGCCATGCTGCTGCACAGCCCCTTTGGTCACCCTGGCACAAAGCAAGCCCATGCAGTGTGTAAGTGATGTTGAGCAATCGGGTCCTACGGGAAGTGGTATCTTCTACAGGAGTGGAGGGTGATCTCCTTTCGCTTGGCAGTGACATTTACATGCCATTCTGGAGGTTCCTAGTTTCATGTTTATGAGGTTCCTGGTGCAACTGCCCAGATTTTCCTTTTAATTCTCTCCTTCTCCTTGCATTAACTTAGGTAACCTTGGACTTACACACACATCTGCAACAAACTCTAGACTCAGTCGCTGAACCGGCTGTCAATAACAGTCAGATGACTACCTGACCTACTTTATATGTTAACAGCATCTCGCAGCTGAATAAAGGGTTGATTAAGAGCAGTCACTCTAGAGCAATCTGTGGAGACCTGTTCTACCTGTGACTGATAGGCAGACCGTGTCCCTTTCTTACCGTCTGAGGGATTTGCACTTGGCCACAGTGTGAGGTAAGTGTATTTGTGATTTCCAGGCTTTATTATTGTAATCCCCTATTCCTGCATATACAATCGCCAGCTTTAAAGTGAAAATTGATTCAGAATATCACATCTTCTCAAAGGCACAGGCAACCAACAATACCTCATCCTTTATATCCTATTCTCTCCTCTTCTGCTACCATGAATACTGCAAAAAACAGAAAAATTCAATTTTCCTTTCTAGTGCTCTCTAGGCTAGTGGATAATCTACCTAAGGGCTGGCTGCACAGTGTGTCATTTGGATCTCCCACAACAGCTCCAATGGACAACTGTATAGAGTAAGCTTGTGTCAGGGCAACTGGATCTTTTAGAAGTGATCAGGAACAAGCTACACTTGTTTTGAAGGAAAATTCAAGACAATTTATTTAGCTCTAGCCCTATTATTTATCATTTGTGAGGGATACCTAGACTCCTTTGAGGAGTGCTATAGAGCCACATTCATAGAAAAGGCGAGAGAGGAAATTGTGTGCATACAATGGACACACATCTCCAAGCATTTTTTAAAAAGCTGGTCAATCTACCATGTAGGATAATATAATCTTACACTCTGGAAATATCATACAAAGATTTGAACTAATTCAGAAGAAAAGGAGAGGACTGCTGCAGTATCGGGATTACTAAGTATTTACTGCAAATGCCACTGATAATTAAATAATTTTTTTCCCTATATTTATCAATTTAATAACACAAATGTCTTTCTGCAACCAGTTGAATTCCAGCTGTATCTGCCCCAACCTGAAGGGCAAAGCTGTCAGCATGTGTGGCTCTACAACACAGTGCCATGGGCACATTTCATCTCTGGGGCAAAATGTGGCAAATCTCAAGGGAGTATTGCATCCTTTCTGCACTGAGAAGTTCACCTTATGCTCGCGTACAGAAAATGTCCCAGGATTCAGTGGCATGGCAAGGGGCCAGGGGCTCAGCTATTTGATTAACATAATGGCTAGTGTCTTCCATGGAGGAGAGTCGTACCTGAGAGGATACAACCAATATTAACCCTGAAATTACACTTCCAGCCTTGCTCTTGCAAGAGGGAAGTTTCTCCTGTGTTGCTTTATCTGAAAGTCAGCAACTCAGCTGCAGAGGCCTCTGAGGGTCCATTGGTTATTTTAAAAGGCTCCATGAAAGGTAATTATGAAAAGATTTGTTACAGGAGAGAAATCCTTAGGGATTTGCAAAATAAAATTTAAAAAAAGCTGAAAATCACAGGTTCAGGCTGCTGCCCTCTTCTTTCTTCCTTGAAGCCTCTACTGGCAAGGTATGGAAATGCTTTCAATGATCTCCAAAAAGACAGAAGATGAAGGCACTCAGCACCTTGCACAATCAGGTACTTAATGCCCTTACCCTCCCTGGGGCTCTGCCACTGACAGCAAAGGAACTGATAGCTCCTGCTGCTCCCACCAGCCTGGTTCTCTGTGTCATCCACCTACACACACTCACACGTTCATTCTCTCTCATAATTTATTCATTCAATTTATTTATTTATGTAGGTCATTTTCAGTAGTAGTTTTACAAATAATGGCAGCAGTGAAAAGACCAAGAGAGAAACAAAATTAGGGAGAGAGCTGGTGGCATGCAGGGAATGGCAGGGGAAACTCTACTCTCCTGAAAACAAGGATCATTTCCTGATTTTTTGATTGTATGCTGAAGGATCATTCCTGATTTTCTCCTCAGGCAGAGCCTGAGCAAAATTCCAAGTGACATCAGCCTCACCAAACCTTGCTCAACACTGACTTCATACAGCTGATTTACCTGGTGCTCATGCTCTGCTCTCTGGACGTACATGGTCTTTCTGATTATACTTGAGGCCTTTTAGAACTCTGAGAAGACTGCTTTTGCATTTAAAGACCATTATTTTGGTTTTCTGGGCATTTGTGTTTTAAAGCTTTAATCCACTGGGTCTTTGCAGTAAAGAACAGGCATATTTACATTGCCTAACCTATGCATCTAAACTAGATTACTTCCCTTTATTTCCTTTTTAACCACTCTCTAAAGAAAATCCCTTTTCTACATTGACTTCACAGGAACTCTAAGGAACTTACCTTCCTAAAGATGTGATCGGACAAGGTGAGATTAGCTGATCTTAAGGCTTTCTGTCAGCATCAGTCTTGTTCCTTCACCTTGCATGCTCTTTCCTCTTTTTCCTCTTCCTTCCCCTAATTCCACCTCTATGTTGCCCACCCATGCTTCCTTACAGCACTTTTGATACTCACCTGACCCCTTGCTGAGCTGATTCATCTCACTGAACTGGCAGAAAATAAATCCAGAGAAGTAAAAAAGGGACAGTTTTCTGATGGGTTAATGAGCTGGATCAGCTCAGTGAATATGAAAGTCGGCCCAAGGGTGAGTCAGGATCATGTAGGAGGGAGTGTGAAGAGCAAGGAGGATCGACACTTTTTACAGCAGAAAGTGATCAAAAGAGCTCTGTCCTCACTAATGGTACCCCTAGTTGGGAATATAATATAGATGCCTGGAAATAGAGGGAATTTATCCTCAGTGTTCCAGATATGCAGTAATGAATTTATATTTCATTTTCTTACCCTTCTATGCTCAGCTGGCATGTTCTACCACAATTCATAGTATAAGAGTATTATAGAGACCCCCTTCATGCTCTATACCTCTATGAAAATCTGTCTCTCGGGATGTTACAGCAAAGATGTGAAACACTGAAAACCATTAAGTATCAACTATGACCTGCCCTGTTATGGAGTCTAGTGGAGGGGCGCATAAGTGGAGCTAAGAGCAGCACAGTTGTCAAACTGTGAAAGTGATTCCTCTCTGAAATGAAAGCTGGGCTGCTCCATCTTTTTATATCTTCAGACCAAGACTGGACACTTCCTTCAAGATCTGCTATATCAAAGACAACGTATACATCATTGAACATGTTATGGCAGTAACAGGGTTAGTTCAGTGAAACTGAAGGGTCTGTGATAAATAGGCAGTCAAAGGCGATATCTTATACTCCATAAATCTGTAAAGTACAGATTACAGAAAGAAAAAAAAAAAAAAAAAGACTAAAGCAAGATTTCTTGGGTAATGAGCACAACCAATTCCTATTGCTATCCCAAAACAGAGGCCTTCTCCCTATGCCCTTCATCTTGGATGAGTAGCTTGTCCCTACTGATACCACCATCCTCCCTTACCTAACAGGAGGAGAGCTTACTTTCTTTTGATCTGTGGACACCAACACCGAACCAGCAATTACCAAAATTGCAGGTCCTCTCTCTGTTTGGAAGAGTAATTTTTGAATGTACGTGTGGCATCTCAGCATTCTCCTAGCAATGTGCTGGAAATGCTTTTGTCATTTCTCCTTCTCCCATGACAGTAAGAAACTATGTTCTCTGCCCCAGCCCTTCATAGATTCATAGATTCATAGATTGGTCCAGGCCGGAAGGGACCTCCAAAGGTCATCTAGTCCGACCTCCCCCCAGTCAGCAGGGACACCCCCAACTAGACCAGGTTGCCCAGGGCCTCGTCGAGCTTCACCTTGAATATCTCAAGGGAAGGGGCCTCAACCACCTCCCTGGGCAACCTGTTCCAGTGTTCTTCATGCTCGGGCTGTGACAGAAGCACATGCAGAGTGCACGCTCCAAAGGGTGCAAGGTTACATAGTAAGTGGAGATCCTTGCGTCCCTCAAAATTTCATCTCTATTCTGATTACAAAATTCGTGGAACATACTTTATTTCAGCGAGGGTCTCAGCCTCTCTCTATGGGTTAAGCAGAAATGCATTCATTTCCTATCTTCATTATAACTTTTTATATTCAGAGTGCATGCAGAAAAATATAGTCTAAACTGCGGATATTAAAGTGGTAGGTGCCTGCCCTAGCAATAAGTTCAATAAAAAGCACCTTTTTGTAAGACCGATTAAACCAGAGTCCTCCAGTGGCCTAATCAGTATCCTAGTTAGCTCTCATTCCCATCAGTCATGACAAGTTATGGATCACATTTCTCCTGTCTTGATTTAAAAGCAGTCTGGCTTCCTCCAGTTTCTTCATTTCTCTTTCTCCCTTTTGCCTATGACTAACATATTTTCGTCACAAGTTTCTGCTCATGGTCCAGGGCTGCTCTAAATAGTGAGTCTGGTTCTGTAGCAAGTTGGTTTCCTGTTGCATCACCCCACGTTAAGGCAAACCACATCTGTTCAGCAATGGACCCATTTTAAGAACAGTTCTTTGTGAGTTGTAGAAGATTATCAGTCGTTGAGAGAAGGGCTCAGATGACTCCTTAAAAAATTAGGAGAGCAGGGAAGGCCTCCTGACATACTGAGATACTGAAGTCAGATGGGAGAAATACTATCTGCAGGTTGCTCTGCTTAGGGGAGTTAATGACTTCAAGATAGTTTGACTTTTGTATTTGAAAATGAAGTGGTGCTCTGAAGGGAAGGATAAACATACTTAATGAATTTGTTCTCCGCTAGAAGACAGGCTGTCCTATTTTGGGGGGTGGGAGGGGGCAAAGGAAGGATGACAGCCCCCATCCTCAGTGCTCTTTGCTACTTCTGCACTTTCTGAATATTAGGATTTGTGACTCTTATCATAGGAGAGAATAATGGCCTTGGTCACATTCAGCCCTCCCTGGTGCCACGTACAGTGTACACAGACACACACCTCTCTTACCTGTATCTGTGCATGTGCTCAGGAGCTCTGTCTACATCAGCTCCTCTGGGCATCGAGATGCAGTTCAGAGCATGTGAAGAGTCTAAGTTCTCCCATGCTCAGGCACCCATGTAAAATACTTACAACTGATAAACGCTTGCTGTGTCATTCACTTGTTCTTTTTTGCCTCCCTCTCCAAGAGGCGGGTATACAATTTACCAGCACAGAGAAGTCCTAGGAACAATTTCCTCATGCAATGTAATGTTACAAACAAAGCAGTGATGTAATACAGACATAAGTAAGTTGTGAATCTCTTTAGCAGTTAGACAAACTGTGGAGTAAAATGGAGAGCTCCAGATGAGGGCTCAGACTTAGCACTCTCTGGGGAAGTTTTCGTTGTTTTCTTGTCACGTTTTAGACTGATAAATACCTCTAATGCGTAGATATTTGTTGCTCTTTTCTCACTGGATTAATGCAATTAAGCTGGAACTTCTCTGCATAGAGAAATGTGTCTGACCAGCTATTCTGCAGCAGATATTCCGTACTAGAGCACCATGTGGTCTCTTTTCTTTAACCTTTTAGAAACAGATAAAGCTAAACTGCAAAAGGACACTCTTTGCACGGAATGAAAGAATCTATGTGGGGAAAGGTGCAGAATAATCCTGTTTTAAGTACATATGTTCACTGTTCCCACCAGCTTTCCTGTGTACACAAACTCATTCCTAGAAATGTTCGTTTTCTTTTTACCTACAATCCAGCAAGCCAAAAGAAGAAGTGGTTTTGGTTTGCATTCCTTGTTTTCCTCCAGAAAATGTTCAGTGGGACATTACTGTCCCTTGTTCTAAATTCTTATCTCCTGCTGTACTGGTATTTTATGCACTGTACCTTTGACTAGTGCTCTACAAGACACTAAAGACAGAAAGAGGTTTTTTGGTGTATGTCTCTGTAAGTAAGCACATTATACATTTAGAAAAGGAAAAAAAAAAAAAAGACTTCTGTAAGTTTTTCTCTGCTCCAGAGCAGCCTTAACACAAAGTACCTGATAAGTCTGGTTGGTGTGCTTGTGCAGCGCACAGGTTTCCAAAGGCCTGTTCCAGAGAGCCCTGATTAGATAATACGTAACAGAGAGAAACCACGGTTTGGAGGACTTTGTTTTCATTTGCAGTTCATTAGAGGCAGCCCAAAGCTAACTTAAGCCTCCTGGCTGGGAGATACTGGATCAAGATAAAACCAGATGCAGACAAAATAGGAGTGTTTACACTTGATACCGCTGTACCCTGAGTTCCCATGTGATCAAAACATAATAAGCCACCGAAGGAAGAGGTGCTGTCTTCAAAAGCCTGAGACTCCATCCAATGCAATTTGCTGCCATCCACTACTCGCAGGGGTACTTACGCTACAAAAGCCGTCAAGGGAGGTAGCCCCCTGGCAAAGAGCCCTAAATCTACGAAGGTGACTTTACCCTCCTACGGTTTCAGGCTGCAAGAGGTTCAACTAGACCAAACTCTCATCGTGTTGCAGAGGATCAGACAGGGCAAACGGTAAAGGCAGGCCTTTACCAGTTCAACTGAAATTGTGACAAAGGGCGCTCTTTAGGCAAATTAAGAAGGCCACATTAGGGGGAGGAGAAGGAAGAGCGTGCATGTTTAAACTAATTCCACTTCTAAATTAATTTAGTTAAATCGGTACAACTTTTGTGTGTGAGCAGGCTTATTGTCAGAAAGCTAATTCTAAATTAAAATGAGAAATAGAGCGGTGTCATCCATTACAAAGGAGATATGGGCTGAAAGTACTGCTGAATGGCATGATGGCTTCTAAAAATACCAGAATTCGAGGATTAAATACAAGTGAGTTAATAAGGTGTTATACCACATTCTGAAGGCTGCTTAAAATTGCTGTGAATCTGCTTTTGCTTGTCCTAAATACATTGCAGAAAGATTATTTTTTTTTTTTGCATCTCTTTCAGTCGTACTTTGAGCTGTCACACTGCAAAGTCTGGCTCTGTAGGCACTAGAGGGAGAGAGATAGCTTTGGTATTGCTCTTCTTTCCAATCATGCTCTCAAGCCTGAAGGAACCAGTTTTAATAAGTGACGTACAGAGGTGAAGCTCAGTCGTTTTCCCATATGATTTATTCAGCGTGCGTCACGGCGCTGTTGTACAGTGCTGTATTTTCTGTTGAGAAGGTGTTTTCACATGAAATGCCCAATTTCAGGATCGGGTCATTTTCTAAAAAAACAAACATACAAAAGACAGAAGGGGCTACAGCTTGCCTGGCTGAACCTCAACTTTAAATAAAACATTGCTAGGATTTACTGAGTTTCTACCGTGTCTTTTGCATTCTACAGCTGTGCAGAAAGGTAACAATTTTTATCATTTTGCACACTCAGACAGCACTGCAACAAGCCACAGGCTGTCAAGTACCTTTGCAGTCAGTGGAGCTGGGAACCTCATTCTTCTAAGCTAAAATTTAAGTTGCACCAATTGTGGGCTATATACAGATCTCAGGATGCGGTCTGTAAAATCTCTAAACAACTGCTTGGCTGTGTGCTGCCTGACCCCACACAAAGTGCTGCATATCCCTCTGGCACAACAGGCTGTATTTAGTTAGGTATTAAGAAGTTTGTGTTTCCAGGAGAATTAGGATCCTGGCACAGAGGTGATTCCACCCTCAACCTGCATCGTATGATCTTCCAAAACTAGCACTGGCCAGAACTGCTGCCTGCGTGCACAACCCTATGGCACCCGGGAGCAACCTGCTCCTCTTGCCCATAACCAAAATATCCTATAATCCACCAGAGGGCCATTATTCCTGCATTGCTACAGATGTAACATTCTGCCTTTTCACTGTACTTTTCTTTCAATTTTAATGGACAGCGAGTAGTCGCTGGAGTTCATTAAATCAACCAAGTTTGCAGCCAGACAGCTAAACACGTAGTCAGCTCTTCAGTCCCCAGAGCCAAACCTATTCTGGCCTCCCCTTTTGTAAAAGCTGACGCCTTAGAGCTTCGTGACATAGGTAGAGTTTAGATGAGTTTCTCCCTAACCGCTACAAAAAGTGCTGGTTTATCCTCTCCGAAAAAAAAAATAATTATATCCCATTTTAGAAGCTGTACAAGAAGGAAAATTCTTCGATAGCATCTTAGCCCAGAAACTTCTTTCACATCCAAAGTCTGGGTGGAGAATTGCAGCTCTGGCATAATTCTGTGTGTCCTTACTTCTGAGAGCGAGGGTCAGCATTTAAACGTTATCTGACCACAGCTGCAGACCTACAAAGCGTTTGCAATCAAGCACATTCTGGTACCCACCCTTGTCTTTAGAAGAGCGTGAGAGTTTGCACTGTCTGAATGTATTAGCCAGCAGCAGTTAAACACAATCGAACTGTCTACTTGTAAGTTTAGGACAGAATACTTCACAGCTGCAGTCCTTCTCCCACTGGGTATGACTAATCAGATCTACTTTTCTGATATTCTCTCCATCTCTTTAGGTGTTTGCACAGATAAATCCTTTTGGCCAAAAATGCTTTCATCTCGGAATAAGTGCACACTTTGTATTTTTCCAGCATACATGTATTATTTCAAATTCTGTGAGTAACACTCAGGGACTGTTAGACAGGGAGAGACCACAGGTTATGGATGGTATTGTCAAGTTGTTCAAGTCAATGATTGAACAGTGCAATTCATCACTTCACTGCCATGCGCCAGATCAGGGGTTCTTTCTGCTTTGTTAGCTTTTCAAAGATATGGGGTCCAGAAAGGATGTTACTGTTTTGCTCCTATTTCAGAATTACTTGGGAACAAAGCACTTTTTTACCAAAAGAAAAAAAAAAAAAAAAAGCAGCTTGTATGGCTGAAATAGTAAATTGAGTTGTAATTAACTTAATTACAATAATAATGAAAATACACTCTTTTGAGGACAGCAAGATCTTTAGCTAGCTTTAGTCCCAGTCTGACAGAGACAAACCAATTTCAAATTTACAGTGGATATCATCATTGTTAGTAAAGAAGCACAAAAAGGAGTTCAGACCAACATGGCTATGTGCAACATTTAAAAAATAATCCATTTTGCAGTATTATAAGAAAGGGGACTTTTGTAAATTCAAATAAAATCAAAGGTTCTATTTTATGACTTGGAGAATGTTTCTTTTCTTAAGTTGTTCACAAAGTATAATTAGAACTGTAGTGTACTTTACTACACACTGCACAAGAGATTCTCTGTCTCACAGTGGCACGCTGTCTCACAAACCATGAGTGACTGACAGAGAACTCTCAATCTATATGTTTTCTACCATTCCAAAAAATACCTGCCAAACTTAATCCTATGAACAAAGTAGATCAAAAGAGATGTAACTTATAATTTTTAAACTTATAGGTTGGGTGTTTTTAAATTGGTTCCCTTTGTAGCCCTTTTAATAAACAGGAAAAAAAAAGCAGAGCACTTGCGCAGTAAGCAGCTACAAACCCCTTTCCTCTAACGCACACACAGACTTTTCCATAGAATGCTCTATTGTATGTACAATAGCCCTGTAAACTTACAAACCAGCAACTTGTGTCATGAAATACTGAATTGTCAACAAATAATGTAATCATTAATAAAGATACAGGCCATAAAATCATTTGTGATTAAAAGGTCATCACTATTTTTCAACTGGACTTTTGTCATAACATCATAGAAAAAGTCTTATGTTCATGCAAGTGCTACAATGGAGAAGTCTAAATATTTTTTTGGCTATTGGTATGTGATGTATAGTGATGCATTAAAATGTCATTAGAATTTAAATGCATACCTTAACTTTTATTGAACACAAGGTTGAAGCTTTTTAAGTTCATAATACGCAGCATTGAAATTCTTTACTGTGAGGGCGGTGAGGCACTGGAACAGGTTGCCCAGGGAAGTTGTGGATGCCCCATTCCTGGAGTTGCTCAAGGCAACTGGATGGGGCTTTCAGCAACCTGCTCTAGTGGGAGGTGTCCCTGCCCATGGCAGGGCGGGTGGAACTAGATGGTTTTTTAAGGTCCCTTCCAACTCAAACTAATCTATGATTGCAATAACTGATATTATGTGTGGGAACTCTCCCACACCATGTCTGATTCTCTGACGTCTTCTGAAAAGGATGAAAGATATCAAACTCTTATTAGTCATAATTTATATAGGCATTTGGATATAACATTGCTAAATGTTGCAACACTTTATAAATCAAGTAATTAACAAGAAATCTTAGCACTATATTTGTGTGCTATTATTTTTTATTATTAAAAGAATGCTTAAATGTCAAGTCCAGGAGGTGCCTGTGTGATTAAACAGTTCTCTGATAAAAAAAAAAAAAAACAAACCACAAAGCAAAAAAAAGCCCCAAACTAAAACCCTGACAGAAAAATGGAATGACCGAGCTCTAAAACACACAAACACAAGATAGGTAGGAGGCTGTCTTGGAGAGTGTGATACGGTCTACCTCCCTCCCACTGAACATTTGTCCCATGGCTCCAAAGAACAGTAAATGTTTAACTACTCTGGAAACAGAAAGTCATCTGCTGTCCTTCCCATTAGCTCTATAACGCTGTTAGCTCCACGGCTAAATATCAACAGGTTTTGATCAACCAACAAATCCCTATCTGAAGTTAGGCTCCCCAATATGGTAACAAAAAGGAGCCAATTTAAAATATTTGGCTGCATGCTTGCATAAATATTTATGTACAGAGGGAGAGGTGCAATCACTACTGCAGCTATTTCACAAGTGGGGAAGCTGAGGCATGGAGAAGAAATGGCTTGCCTGGAGTCACAAAGTGTATTAATAACAATGTTGGAAGCAGAAGCTGACGCTCCCATTCCTCAGTGCCGTCTGGACTGGAAAGATCTGGCATTACTCCTCAGCTGGGAACGTCCAAGCCCTTCTTGAGCACAAACCTCCATTAAGACAGACTAAGCAGTGCATTACACCAGCAGTACAGTCCTAACGTAGCAGACCACCATCCTGCTTGTGCAACCTGACAGACATCTGTCACACAGCAGAGGACATGATGTATGTAGCAGAAGCTGGCCAGGCTGGCGTCTGGAGACAGGTTGCAATGCTGGGCAATTGCCCCTGGGCGGGCATCATACCGATTGCCCTGTGTGCCTACCAGATCTTCCTGCCAGACACTTCCCCGGTTCCCCTGCGGCTCCAAGACCTTGTCCATGCTCCCTGACAAGAGGGCTGGGTAGAGGTGATCATGAAGCTAAATGTACGGGCCACCCATGGGTCACTCAGCTGGACAGGGGTCCCAATGCCACATTGCGTATGTGTGTATGTGAGGTATTGCCTGTCTCCAAGAAAGGCTTACCAGGCCTGTTCTCTTTCCATTACTACTAGAAAATTCATCACCAGCTTTAAACAGAAGATTTAAACCTGCTGAAATTAGAGAATGAACACAAATGAAAATACAGTAGAAATCTGTATTTAAGTAGCATGAAAAACCCAAGTGAACACAGCCATCCTTCTCTGCCCCACAAATGGGCACTGCCTACCTCTTAGCAAAGAGCCAACAGGAAAGCGCGACGGTAATCTCAAGATTGTTAAAATGTCACTGCTTTTAAAAAGGGCTCAACAGCAGATTCAGAAGTTTTGATAAAATATCATAATCCCAGTAAGTAGGCAGTATAGGAACAGATCAACTATAGTTGATCACCTACAAACAAAAAAATAAACCACACCTATCAAATAAAATCAGATTATATTTTTTGATGAATTATCCTCTTACCCTTGCAAACTGCAAAATTCTGTATCTCAACATGAATTTTCCTGGGCATATAATCTGGTGACACATACTACTGTACAAACGAATACAATTTGGATTCAGTTTCAGCATTATTCATTGCTTTCGCATTCTCCTGAAATGCACCATTGTATTGTACCTGGATTTGGTTTTGTTATTTAGAGAATTGCATCTAGAGAGTGCTATTTACCTTGAAGCATTCATTTAAGACATTTCATTATCTATGTGCCAAAAATTTGCCTATAAAACAACTGCAGGCTTGACTTGCAGTCCACAATGGCCATCTACAACCAAATACACCATTTTTCATCCATGCACTTAAATGTCAAGAAATTGAGGATCTATAAGATTACAAGCACCAACAGCCCCAATCAGAACTGAAGCT
The DNA here is from genome assembly GCF_964106895.1 of Numenius arquata. Classification (NCBI taxonomy): domain Eukaryota; kingdom Metazoa; phylum Chordata; class Aves; order Charadriiformes; family Scolopacidae; genus Numenius; species Numenius arquata. The sequence goes on from NC_133576.1 coordinate 47,395,275, forward strand.
TCATGGTCCTTTTTTATAGCTTGAAAAATCCAACTTTGTTCTTCACCCTTAAGGAGAATGACACATTATACAGGGGTTATCTATAGTCTACCTAACAACCATGCAATTCATCAGGTCCATGTGAAAGCACTGTGCAAGGAGCCCTCTCCCCCTGAGAATTCCTGCTACTCTTTCCAGCAACCCCACCGCCCCAGGTTTCTCCCTCCCGTAGTTTTGCCTTTGCCACCCCGATAGAATTCTGAAATCTATTTCCCATTCCTGCAAGCTGGGAATTAGAATTTAGACACAATGCTCACCCTTCTTAGAAGCACTTGTATCAAAGAGTGGTAGTGTTGCCAACCTCAGAAAGACAAGAAGAAGGAACAAACATATGTATTTCTTTTCACACGAGTATTATGTACGCCAGTCACCTGATTTTTTGAACTCCTAGGACTCATCTCCAGCTTACTGTTAAAACAACTAATCTTGCCAAGTCTCCTAACGGCATGATTGTTGTGTGCACACAAGCCTTGAGCTTCTGAAATTTCTCTACAGTTGCTCCTCCTCTCTTTGTAAGCAGTATCAAGAGCTTCTTTCCTATGCAGCCTTGTGAGAGGGGAGCTCAGCATGATCCCTGCCACAGCACTTGGAGAGGAGAGGTTAATCAGAGAGGAAAGGCAAGCTGAGGATATCCCCCTCCTCCCTAGCCAAGGCTGAAAAATTCACCAAGACCAGAGCCTCTCCAAGCGAGAACAGCTCTAACAGTGGCAAAATCAAATTGCATCACAACAATTTCTCACCTGCCTTGTCACCAACAAAGCCTGAGCCCCTGCCACTGAAATCAATAGAAATTTTATTACAGACCATATTGGAAGAGATGGGAAGAAAGAAAGAGAACAATAAAAAAGCACCTGTATTTCTAAGTTATAGTACAGCAATCCTGTCCCTTCCCACCCGGACAGGTGAGGCACAGCACTCCGCTACAGGTGGTGTCTCTTCCCTCCTCAGAGCTGCTCCTCCTCAGGAGCTCCCTGTACAGCAACGTGGGAGCTCGCGTGCCAGCCTGAAGCCAACAGTCCATCGTGCTCAATTACACCTTTTTATGCTCTAGGGAGGCTACGGGGAGAGCTTGCCTGCCAGCAAAGCTGCTCCTTGTCAGTTGGCAACCGGCTCATAACCTGGAGCAAGAAATACGCTCCCCCGTAGGAATAGAACTGACTGTTCTTGCTGCTGGCATATATGTCTTTATTGTTGTTATTATTATTACTAAAGTGTTGATTGCACACTTCTCTGATTGAAAAATGTTTCCTTTTATTGTTTACTTCCCCTTTAGAAAGAGATGAGTAGGAGAAGAGGTTTTTAAAAGTCTTCATTTAATACAAGTAGGACCTTTTCTTATTATTATTAAACTTTATCTACAATGTACCTCTTTGGGGAATTTCTTTGCAAACAAAAGGCAAGAATTTATGATTTAACATTCGAGTTAATCATGATACAAAACACCCAGGATTTATGCTGTTCCTTCCTTTACACAGTCCACTTCGCTAATCAGTACACAAAAAATCCATCTTCCATTGTTTGCAGACCCTCCCTCTCCCCCCTCTCCCTCCAGAAGTGTCAACTAATCTGGAAAACAGAAATATGCCAAAGGCCCCTTAGTTTTATGTTTATTACTAGATCCCAACGACTACTCTGCTGCTCACTGCCCCTTTTCCGAGCTTTAACAGCGATTTCAAAGGAGGATGCACAGCTAGCTACTCCTAGCCTCAATTGGCCGGCATCGCTTTGCACCCTTCACAAATGCTTCACATTTCCCAAGTCATTAGGAAGGGATTAGCCAACCCAGCGCCTAACACAGACCCTTGTTTCCTTGACAGCCTAAAGAACCGCATCAAAGGCTCTTTTGAGGCGCTAAATCTGTAATCCGGTTCTCCTTCACCCCGTATTTCCATCAACGCGGGCAGATACAATGCGAGAAACATCCTCCTTCCCCCCCACCCCCGTTATCTTTTACAGATGTTTCAATCCCGGCACTGCCGGGAAGCGCCTCGGGGAAGGCGGCCGGCTCCAGCCCTTCACCCGACAACTCTTTCCCCAGGGCGGCGCCATTTCCCCTCCCGGTCTCGCCTCACCCCCGGCCGGGCCCCACGACGAGGCAGCCGGGCTCGGCTCCTCCAAGCCTCCTCGCCACCAGACCGGCGCAGACCGCCTTTCCCCCCACACCCTGGGCCCTCAGGGAGAGGTGTGCCGGGACGGGCGACGCGCCAGCCCGCCGTCGCTCCCGCCCGCTCGCCTGCCGGCCCTCAGGCGGCGGCGAGGCCCCACCCCAACGGCTCCCAGCCGGCGCGCGGCGCCCGCCGCCACCGCCAACTGCCAGCCCCGCCCACTCGAGCGCGGTCTCGCGCCCCCCTCCCACCGCCCCGGAAAGGTCCTTAGGCTTTCCCGGAAAGGTTCTCTTTCCGGTCCGCCACAGCTGTTCGCTTCCGGTTCCGTGCCCCCAACATGGCGGCGGCCCCTGCGCCAAGCGGGCTCTGAGCGCTGCCGAGCCCTCCTCGGTGCCGCCCTAGCGCCGGGGCCCGCGCCAGCCCCCGGTCTCCTCCCCCTCCCTCTGTGTGGGGCGAGTCGGGCCGGGTGCCGGTGCCACCGGGAGCGCCGGCTGCCCCGGGCTGCCTAGCGGTTCCTCTCCAGGGTTGAGACGCTGCTGCTGTCGCTGCCGCCATGGCGCCGGTGCAGCTGGAGAGCAACCAGCTGGTGCCGGCCGGCGGGGGCCCAGCGTCAGCCCCGGCCCCGCCGGCCCCTGGGGCTGTGACAGCCGCCGCCAGCCCCGGCTACCGGCTAAGCACCCTCATCGACTTCCTCCTGCACCGGACCTACGCCGAGCTCACCGTGCTGGCCGACCTGTGAGTGCCCCGGATTCCCCCCGGCCCGCTCCCGCCCCTCTGCCGGCCCGGTTGCCAGGGCTAGCAGTGCCGCCGCCCGGTATCCCGGCAGGATGAGGAGGCCTCGTTAGGGATCTTCCCCGGACGCCGGGCTGGAGAGGGGGGAGGTGGTTGCCCCTTCCCCTTCTCCCACTCCGGGGAAATGCACACCCTGTTCGTGCAGGTTTGTCTCTGCATCGGGCTGTGTTGAGGGGCCTAGCGAAAGCTGCTGGGTGATCTGTCATTTAGAGAGAGAACGATGGTGAGGAATGCAGAGCAGCTTAGTGTTGCTGATTATCTGGGTAAACACTTAAGTTGGCCCCCAAATTACTGTCAGAAAAACCCAACTGTAGAGGCTGTGCTGATAACAAAATACGTGAAACTGGAACATGTGAAACTGAGATATATTTCAGATATTGCAACTCCTTGAGTTACCTGTGTACTTTTTAAAATACCATTTGATTATTTTGGGGAAAGAAAATAAATTATTTACATTTACTCTATGATCTGCTGTGCTGATGTTGTTGTGTTTGAAGTGGCAAAACAAAAGAATGGGTTTGGGCCAAGAAAAACTTTAATGAAAGCATTTGGACTCTGAATAAACCTCTTTTGCTTTTAGTTTGTTTAACCTTAGAGGTTCTTGTGGGGAACCTGTATGTTTTAAGGAGTGACATACAGAACAAATGGAAAAAAAAAATAGGTATAGTTCTTGCAAAATAGCTATCTGGTAAGTATGCAAACAGTTTTTCTTGACTAGGGCTTAAGAGTGCTCAAACTCTGGAAAGAATGAGGAGTTTTAGAATTTTAGTTAGCTTTGGAAGAACTTCCAAAATGTCAGTCAAGAAGTCTTCCTGCATGTTTATAGTATGAGCAGACAGTAACTGATACCGTATGCGTTCCTGTAGGAACACATGCCTGTGATGTCTTTTATTCTTGTTTTAAGGTATACAACAGGTCCTTTTGACTTAAGTACACCATTAAGGTACAAAATAAAATTAGTAGTGTGAACAACGCCTCAGTAATGCTTTGAGCACTTTGATTATGTGATGTCCCCTCCAAAAGCAGAGCGAACTAGATTTTTCTAGTGTATTTCTCCATAAAGTACGGATTTAGCTAGTAGAAAGACCAGCTGGAAAGTATTCTCCTCCTTCCCTCCAACAAAATGTTTTTTCATTCCTTTACCAGCACCAGCTGGAATGAAGTAATAATAAAAAAAACCCTTGTAAAATGAGATGCATGTGATACCTGTAGAACATTACAGAAATACAGTCCCGTCTCTATGGTGGCATCTGTCAGAGAGGTTGTTGATAAAGTTCTGGAGTATGGCATTTCTCCACTTCTAGATTGATTACGAAGGGAAGAGAAACTCATTTCAGGCAGGTCAGGAAATAGCCAATTTTAACACCTGCTGCAGATATTCTAGGATTGTTAATATGAATTAAGTAACTCTATTCATGGATGCTTAGTGAGAATCATCAATTACAAAGCGCAGGCAGTGATGCTGTGTGGCTTACTAGTTTAGCAGATATCTTAGTATTTCAGCACCCTTCATCAAGATTTTAAATTAACTTGACCAGTTCCATGTTAACTGGTACAGGATAGCGGTAGGTACCCTGTGGTGCTATTATACACCTGACTTTATTTTCTTTTTCCCCCTTAACTACTACTTTCTAGAGGTGTCAAGCTACTTTCTTTATCAAACATGTAATTTCACTGTATTTAGTAAACATTTGCAATTATAGAAGTTTTGAAGTGCTCTTTGTAAGTATGTGGAAGTTCTTCTTGTACTCAGTTGAAAGTTACTAACAAGTTCTAGTAGACTGAAATGTAATAGAACAGTATATAATACACATTTCTCTTTTTTTTTTTTTTTTTTCTTCCCTTTTTAATATAGATTACCAAGAAAGACTGATATGGAAAGGTGAGTTACAATAAGACAGTCTATAATGCATGTTAAAATATAGAACTTTGTTTAGGATGTTAAGATTATATAAATAAATTCATGTGTCTTGAAGCAATGAAGTGACAGTAAAGCTGATGTACAAGGGAACTGGAGAACTTAAATAGATTCTAGATTGTAGTTAGTGTGATAAAGAAACTTTTTGGTCAGAAGAAGCAGGTCAACAATTAAAACAAGGTAAAAACCTCTTTTCTGCTCTTTTCCATTTTACCTGATCTTTCTTATTATGAGTGCTGTTTTTTGCTTCTGTTCTGTGGGTTTTTGAAGTGTGAAGATTATTGGAAAACAAATGTAAGAGATCAGAAAAGGCCTTGTTTTGTTTTCTTTTTTTATCCCTCACCCAACTCCCACCCCACCTCCAAGGTGATGAAAGAACTTGATTTACTATTTTGTTTCTTTGAATAAATTTTATGGAAGTTGTCAGAAAATTGTTTCCTTTGCTATTTGTGTTGACATGCTGATTGACCTAATTTTCTTTGGAGATGTATAGCAGCTAGGATATTCCTAAGAATGTTGATAAAGAATTCTGTGTACCAGGATGATCATTAATTCAGTTATCTCAAATCTTCCGAACTCTAATAACATGTTGTGGAATTAATCCCATTTTCAGGGAACCATAATGTGGGATGATTCCTTGTGCCCCTTTTCCTTAGGCATAATATTTTATGAAGAGAAACAATCTGTTTTTTATTGTTTGTTTGCGTGTTTATAATTATCACTCTATTTGCTGAGGAAATTACATTCAGCTTAGGTCCAGAGCTCCCTCATACTGGGGAGGGGGAGGTTCTCCCATCTAGATGTTTAGTATTTCTTGGTAAAGCTGGAATCTACTTTGTGGGCCACACAGGCCTGGAGAAACAACTTAAGTCCTTATGGATTACAGGTAAAAGAAAATAAGACAGCCTTCAATGGTTACAAAGAATGTAATTGTCTTGAAATTAAATGTTCACATCCTTGTTAGCTTTGATTTACAACTCTTCTTGGTGAAGTGGTTTTCCAGCTCTTGGAGGAAATCTGTAAGGAATGTAATTTAATTATCCAGATTATTCTATTTTGAAAGCTGTAGTGGCAACAGTAGTTGGGCTTCAAGCTCTGTTTCTTGAAGCTAGCCTGGTGACATGACATGCATACTTTGGTGAAGATGTAATGGTATTATCCTCTAATAAAGTTCACATAAAATCTTAAGTTCATTACTACAGTCCCTAGCTAAAAGATGCCGTGATAAGAAAAACTGATGAGAAACTATGCATCATAGTATAATATGGCTTTTCTTTGTAAGGGGTCGTTTATTAGTTATCAATGATAGGAATATATAACTTTTGCAACAAGAAAGAAGTGGTTGGATTAGAAGAACACTAGTACTGTGATGTAAAATTAATAGTGCTGAGTTCTGGGGGAAATCCAGGGTCTTGCTTCTTGATAATGGAGACGATTTTTTGCTCAGTATTCTTTATCTTTTCCTTTATATCCTCCAATAAAGTGAGATATATCTCAACACAGTAATAGTTGTATAAGATTTAACTGGAACTTGGGTTATAGTGACTTTGCAAGGCCCTGCGTTCTGTTGTGGGAAAATCAAAGGTGAAACCTTACACCTGCATTCCTGAATGAATGGTTCCTGCTGAGAAGTATTTAAAAGAGAATTATTGTTAAAATACTTCCAAGAACTACATAAACATACTGTTTTCCTAAAAACAGGCTGTTTTGCCATAGTTACTGAACAAGACTTACTTCTCAAACTTGCAGCAAACACTCTATCAGCTACACAAGATTAAAAAAAAACCAAAACACTCAGAACTGTTGTAAAAACATGTTACTCATTACTTCCACAATAGTGCAAATACACACCTAATTTTTGTGAAACACTGAGTTCCGTTTTTTTCTAATGACAAAATGACTGTTACTTCACTGATGTCATAGACACAGATAATAATTTTGGTTGGAATGGCACTCTGGAGATGCCTAATCCAACCCTCTGCTTGAAGTAAAAGACAGTTGCAAAGTTGATTCAGGTTGTTCAGAGTCATATCCAGTTGAGTTTTAAATATTTTCAAGAATGAGAATCCTGTAACCTTTCTGGGAAACCTACTTTAGTCTTTGACTGCCTTACTGTCTGCATCTTTGTTTGTTTTCCTAATGTCTAACTAGTTTTTCACTGTTTTAGTTTGTGGCTGTTGTCCCTCAGCCTTTTGCACTTTTGAGGAGAGTCTGATTCCATCTTCTCTGTAACACCCCTTTAGATATTTGGAGATGGCAGTAGGATCTCGCCATAGCCTTCTCTTCTTAAGCATAAATTAACACACCTTCCTCAGTCCCTCCTTGTGTTCCAGCCCCTAATCCACTTCTGTACAGCAGTATCTTTATTGGCCAGGGAGTTTAAAACTGGACATAGTGCTTCAGACGCGGTCTCACAAATGCAGACTCAAGGTGAACAATCCCTTTCCTTGACCTAGGCTGTACTGGTGCTAATGCAGCATGTCATTGTTGCAAGGGCACATTGCTCATGCCTGATCAGCTGTCCACCAGGACCCCCAGGTCCACTTCTGCAGAGCTGCTGCCCAGCCTGTGCTTAGTACCCAGCCTGTGCTGTTACATGAGATTGTTTGGTTCCAAATGCAGGACTTTGCATGTGGTTTTGGTGAACTTCATGAGGTTCCTGTCAACCAGTTCCTCCAGCTAGCTGAGGTCACTGTCTTTGCACCCACTAGTTTGGCATCACCTGCAGCCTTCCAAAGAGTGCATTCTTTCGTATCATGCAGGTTGTTGCTGGAGGTGTTAAATTTTACTGGCCCCAGTATTGACCCTAAAGGAACACCACTAGAAACCAGCATTAAAGAAAACCAGCTGGTAGCCAGTTGCAACGTTTTATTCCTAGCAGTGTTGTCAGTTTTTCACCTACCTTGTAGTCCGCTTGCCCGTGCCATATCTCACCAACTTGGCTACAAGAATACTATGGGAGATCTTGTCAAAAGCTGTGCAAAAGTCAATGTAAATGCAACTTCTGTTCTCCCCTTGATCACAGAGCTGTTCATCCTGTAGAAGGCAATTGCATTGATCAGGAATGGTTTGTCCTTGGCAAATCTGTGAAATCTGTGCTGACTGTTGCCAGGCTACTTTCATGTTCGTTATTTGGACACAGCTTCTGGAAAGATTTGTTCTACAAATTTTCTTCTTAACTGAGCTTAGGCCAACTGGCATATAGGTCCCTAGATCCTTCTTGACCTTCTTGACCTTCTTGAAGAGGGCACGGTGTTTGCCTTTTTTCAGTCATGAAGACTTTTGATCACTATGGCCTTTTGAAAACGATAGAGAGTGACTTTACAGTGGCACGGGTCAGTTCGCTCAGCACCCTTGGATGCATCCCATCCACTCCAATGGACTTTTCTATGTGAAGCTTGCTTAAGTGGTCCTTAACTTTATATTCTTCTACTGTAGCTAAGGCTTCACTTCCCCAGACTCAGCTAGTAGTCTGAAGGATCTGAAACCCCTGAGATCAGAACTTACCTGTAAAGACCAAGGTACAGAATGCACTGAGTACTGTGGTTGTTAGAAAGCTTTTTAATGTGTTTTGTTTTGCTTTTATAGGCCTTGTAAATGTGCTCTTTCCTTAAGTTTCATCTTCCTTGAATAATTTATTTTTTTTTTGTGCAGCCCAGCATAAGGTCCTGTATCTCTAATGAAGGATGAAGGAATGCAGCAGAATTGAAAGACTTTGGGTTTCTAGTACAGAAGTAGATGGATGTGAATTCCCAATGCAGTTGTCATTCAGGGATGGTGGTGGTGGTTCTAGAAGCAGGATTCTGTCAAGTAGAAGTAGCAAGTCTTCTGTAACTTCATACATGTGGTATTAGTGGAACAGTTACTGGAATACGGTGTCCAGTTTTATCAATAATTTTCATTATTAATTTCCTGTCCTCTTTTCTGCTTTTTTGGGGATGTTGGAGGGGTTGTCTACCTTTAATTTCTAGTCACAGAACATCAGTTTGAATTTTTCTTGCTATCGTACTGTTTTTACCACAGCAGCTTGATTGATATAACTACTAGATTTTATCAAACAATATGGAGTTTGTCTGAGAGATTACTGGCTTTCTAAAGTCTTACTCTAGGCATCTTTCAAATCCCATGAATTTTTTTCTGAATCTTTCAAAATTCTCAACATCTTGTTTTCATGGTATGATTACTGTTAGAGCAGTATGTACATAGAGCAGCTTGTCCACCACTTGAAATCTTAATATCAGGCTGAATGCCATTCTAAAACATATGCTCTAGAATACAGAGAAGCTATTGGCTTAATGCCCAAGTTCTTGGATGAGGTTTGTAGTATGTAATGCAAGAAGCTGGACCAGATGGTATTAGTTGTGCTTCTGGCCTAAATGTTCATCTGCTACAAGCAGATTATGCTTTACTTACTGCACAAAAGAGTTAACGTCATTACACCAACACTTTCAGCAAAAACAGGCTCTATCTATATTATGAGTGTGTGTTTTACAGATTAGGATCAGAAGGAGATACAACTTCTGTTTGGTAGAGGCCAATATCTGTTGCACTGATTAACATAATTTTTGTCCAGATGCTTTTGTTGTTTTAGAAAATCATGTCAGGAGAACATCTTGGTTTGGTTTTGGGTTTGGTTTTTTTTTTTTCAAAGTAACTAGAAAACCATGGTGAAATTAGTGAATTGAATGTGTAAAAAGGGAGGAAAACCTTTATAAACAGTAGATGAAATGGTATTTCAGAGTGTATAGTATTACAGACCTACACTGTAGATCTGCATGTCTTGTCTAATGCATCTACACTGTAGATCTGTAATGAAGGGGGGAAAGCTGGGTGCGCTCCTATTACTTTGTCTTTTACAAAAAATCACTCTTAAAGACATGCCACCATACACTGCCTCATTTTGACTATTTCATACAAAGCAGGATGGGAGGAATATTGACTGTCAGTAATTTCTGCTTATCCCAATGTCTTTGCAAGGCAGGAATAGAGAGGAAAATAAAAGTGTGGGGGGGTTTTGGGTCTTCCCTACCACCACCATACTTCCTGGAAAAATGGTAGATACTGTAACATACAGTGTAAAGACATCTTAAAATTACTAGAGTGATATTTTGTTTAGTATCTGATTAATTTATTTTTTAAATGAATGTCAGTGTAATGTTACTGCCAGGTCCTGTAACCCCTAGGTATATTGCCTTTTCTGGTTTAAACTTAATTATAAGCTGCAGTGAAATACTGTACAAGGTATAAAAATAATTCAGTTCTGTTCACTATGGAATTGTTTCTCTTAAAATCAATGATCAATTCATGTGAGTATGCTTTTTTTGTTTCCCCAGACAATCTTGGTTGGTTAGAATCCATGTATGTTGTTAGCATGTAGGTATTCAGAACATTGAGCTTTTTTTTTTCCCCGATGTTATTATCAAACAAGCCATATATTAGTGATGTCTCCATTAACACAATTAAAGTTATCATTACAGCTTTTTTTATTGGCACAGAGTTAAATTGCTGCTTTATTATATATCTGAGCACTGGCTTAATGTACATTTGTTTTTTTCCAGAAAAATAGAAATAGTGCAGTTTGCAAGTCGCACTCGTCAGCTGTTTGTTCGTTTGTTAGCCTTAGTCAAATGGGCTAATAATGCTGGAAAGGTGGAAAAATGCGCGGTAAGTTAGCAACAGAGTTTGGTGTGAAATAATCTCTAGATGATAGGAGATTTTGGTACAACCTAACTTCTCATTACTATAGAAGTGGGGTTTTTTTTAAAGCCTATTTTATAGGCAAATTAATATTAAATTACAGCCAATTTCTTCCTATCTAGAAATTGTATAATCTTGTCTTTCAACAGTTCATGTTCCTGAAAACTCATCAGTGGCAAAAAATGAAAGGCTTTTTCAGGAGCACTTTGGGGTTTGGTGATAGGACAGGGAAGATGGTGATCTTGGTGTGTTAGTTCTTACTATCGCTTCCATCCTGCTTTTGGTTAAATAAGAATAAAGTCCAGAATGTTGCAAAAATACAAGCCCCAAGTGATTACAAACAAGTATGGTTGCATTCCAGTAGCAATTATCAGATAAAGAGCTGTGAAGCTTTAGAGATCCTCCCCAGCATCAGAAATGGCATGTGGATTTAAAGTGTCCTTGCGTATGAATGTAAGAAATGGCCAGAATATACTTTCTTTCTTTGTTTTATAGATGTGATTACTTGAATTGGCAGTGACAGATAAAATCATGTCAGTTGTGCACTAGATGAACTGAATATAAAGGGGTATTGATTTGTGCATTTTTTGAACACATACATTTTTATTTTTTTTTCCTTGTCCTCTACAGATGATATCAAGTTTTTTAGATCAGCAAGCCATTCTGTTTGTGGACACTGCTGATCGCCTGGCATCTCTAGCTAGAGATGCTTTGGTTCATGCTCGTCTACCTAGTTTTGCTATCCCATATGCTATTGATGTACTGACAACTGGATCATACCCGCGTCTGCCTACCTGCATTAGGGTAAATAATGCTACCATATGTCTTGGGGGTGGGGGGTGGGGAAATCTCCTGTATAGTGTCAAATGTATGTTAATGAAGCTAATTGTCTGTGTGCAAATGGGACTGTAGTTTAATGCAGGCCTAGTGCCAAGTCTCTCTAGTGTCAGTTTCTCATGCAGAGCACCCCATTTAAACTAGTTCTGCTCTAGAATGAGTATAGTAGCAGCTCTTCTTCCTTGATTCTTTAAGTATTTTCACGTGCTATGCCACCATCCTAGAAAAATTAAGTGTGAAAAGGACATACTGACATCTGTTGTTCTTAGAGATTTTGCCTGTATTTGGAAGTGGACTGAAATACTTAACTGCCCTTTTTAATGCTGCTGCCTTTTTTTCCTGTTAAAATGCAGAATAACAGGATTTTGTGAAGTAATATAGGCAGTAGTACCTGTGACTTAGATCTATAGCTACAGATAAGGACTGGCTTTCAAATCTTAGTATTTCAAAACAAGTTTAGCCTGCTGTAAGTTCCTGAATTTATTTAATTGATCCTAGTTGAGCAATTTTATTCAGTCGTTAGTCTCAGGTAAAATGAAATCAACTAGAAAACAAATCTTAGTGTGAGATACAAAACTTTGCTTGTGTGTAATGGCCTGTAGTATTTATATTTTCAGACTTCTAGTCTAGTTAGTTTTCACCATTGCTACTGTCCATGTATTGTACATGTTTGAGATATATAGACTTGTTTTTGTTTATTTTAACAGGATAAAATAATCCCTCCTGACCCAATAACAAAGAGTGAGAAGCAAACTACACTTCATCAGCTAAACCAGATTCTTCGACATCGGCTAGTGACTACAGATCTCCCTCCACAGCTGGCAAATCTTACAGTTGGTAAGAACTGGAATTACTTTTTGAAGAATACATTATTGCAGGCTGATTTAAAATGGTTGCTTTAGTGCTAAAGTAAAGCTAAAAGATAGCTTAAGTGAGACCATTAGGCATGCTGCACCTATTAAGACTGGCATCCCTGGGATCCTGTCTCTGTATGACATAAAAATATGTGTTTTCCCCTATTGAAAAATGAGGACACCGATAATATTGCTGAAATATTATTTACTATCAAGAAGAAATCCTGTGCAGGTAATGGCAAAAGGTTGTAGACATTGTCTTGCTCTTTCAGCAAATGTGTTACAAAAGAGTCTTAGGCCTAACAATGTAACTGCTTTATCTTAAGTTAATTTTAAAATGCAATTTAAATAAACTGTTAGGTGTTTCTGTGGAAACTCTTCGAACTTTACCTTAAACAGGTCACTCCAATGTTGCTTTTTTAATCTGTTTTGTTACTCATATTCAAGCATATAATTTGTTCATATTTATGCATGCCTTTTGTTGTGTGGCTCACAGCAGTGCCAGATCTCTTGATGTGTTTACAGATCTCTGTTTTCCTTTAGCCCAAGTAGTGGTGGCCATTAAGATCACCTTTTTTACAGGAAGGATGTCTGTAAACTGGACTAGGTTATTGCAGAATCGCAGAGAATAGGGCTGGAATGGACCTAGTCTATGCTTTTAACTTAGACAGCCATGTTTAAACTATAGTCCACAGACCTAGATTGAAGATGTTTTTGAAAAATCTTGGTAGTAGTTTTCACTGGTCCCTATGTGAACACTTGCAATATCAGCATTAAAGCCATTTTTGCCTAACAGAAGTATAAATGGATATATGTCTGAGCTCTTCAGATTTTTCAGTTAACTAAACGTTTTGGTGATTAATAGTTTCTGACTTGGGGTTTGGTTTTTTTAAGAGCATGTTTGGGATGCTTTTGAAAATAAAACTTTGGGAGTTAAAATGATTAAAATTTCTGTAGGAATGTGTCTATATATATGTCTATAATTGCAAAGGTATATGGCATATTTTTTTAAGTGGTTGAGAAGGTGGTTGACCCACAGGTTATAGTAAGGACCCAGACTAAATTGTTGCTCTGCCACTCATTCTCTTTATGACCTTGCTTACATATTTTTGTCAGAACTTTGTTCCCAGCTCTTGAAACTGATAGCAGTGTTCTCAAAGGTGTGAGGATAAGTATGTCAATTAGATAAATAGTGTACATAATCTTTGCTTGTGTGCATATATACTTTATGCAAAAGATTATCTTCCTCACATGAAAATGGAGTTACAATATTTTAATGTTAAATAAATGGTTTGCAGTGAAATCTTTTTCCAGGGCTACATTTCAGCCTGGGCTGAGATCATGTTCTGAACCTCTTTTGAATATTGCTTAAAGTATTCATTTTTGATATAGCAAAGAATTGGAAAAAATAAGTGAGACATTTTGTTTGTGTGACTTGTCAGGCTGGTAGTTAGCTCAATGTTACTCTGTATTATAACAGCACAAGTGTTAAATAGTTATCATGACTAAAGGTACTGCTGTTCAGAACAGTTTGGTACGTCTGTCCATGCTGCTTATTGATACTGGTTCTGTTGCAGAAGAAACTGTGAAGTCTTTAGAGTTGCACAGAAACATATGCAACAGAGTAGAAACCATAGGGAATTGATCTATTGTGAGTGCCAGGAGCTACCACACTGATATTTTGAGACATCTTAGGAGACTGAGTGATATAAAACATTTTTATTTTTTTCCTTAGCCAATGGCCGTGTGAAGTTCCGAGTTGAGGGTGAGTTTGAGGCCACCCTGACAGTGATGGGTGATGACCCTGACATCCCCTGGCGCCTCCTCAAACTAGAAATTTTGGTTGAAGACAAGGAAACTGGTGGTAAAAAAAAAAAAAAATCAAACCTTCACACTTTCTTTTTAACATTATGTTCATCTCTGGTGCTGTATAAGTCTTGTTTATACTGGGTCTTTTAAATATCAGAACTTAAGATGATGAAGCTGTAAATACTTGTCCTGTTTTCACCTTGCTCTATATACTTTTAATACCTTAACAGTGGTAGACTGTGACAGTGCAGACTGACTGAAGTTTCCAGAGTAAACCAAGGATTTTGTTATTTTGTTAGAAATTCTGGTACGGAAATTGCGCAGTACAGTTGTATATTTTTTTTTCCTTTTTAATTTATTAATTTAGTTAATTATTTTAAATAACTAGTTTCTTGATGTCTAATCTGAATTATTTTTAATTCATGAAAGATGGTCGAGCCTTGGTTCACAGCATGCAGATCAACTTCATCCATCAGTTGGTCCAGTCACGGCTGTTTGCTGATGAAAAGCCACTTCAGGACATGTACAGCTGTCTGCGTATCCTTCCAAAAGTTGCTTCTGAATAAGTTGTTTAATGTAGCCTTGCTATTCCTAGTAGCTGGAGGTCAAGAAAGATGATTTCCTGTTAAGCCAGGGGAAAATGTCTGCATGTGGAGTAAAAGTGATGGCCTTGGCAACAGTTATTCTCAGGTGCCAGCATGTAAAATTTGATGTTACACACTTAATCAGCAAAGGTAAAGGTGTGAGGTACTCAAGATGGCAGGTTGTGTGGTAAGTCAGTGCAGCAGCAGCTGGCTGCATGTGCTCATTTGAGATAGAATGCAGTGCTGACTTGGAAGGTATTGGTAACTGACAGTTCTTGCTACCAAGAACTGCAGTGAGGTGACGATGGTGTGTTAACTGTATCGCACCTGTGTGAATAATAACATGAGATATAGCATGTGCAGGAATGTGTCTTTAATATGTCTTTATCTCTGAATTAGTACATAAGTGGGTTTTCAGACAGCATCTTGTCTGACTTTTGTGACAAATGGATTTATGTAGTGTACGGGCTTTTTGGATGTCTTACATTTTCTTAACTCTGTTCGTTAGACTCCTTCTGCTTAGCACTTCAGTTGGAAGTCTTGCATTCACAAACACTAATGCTGATTCGAGAGCGCTGGGGTGACCTTGTACAAGTGGAGCGATATCATGCAGGGAAATGTCTCTCACTCTCTGTTTGGAAGTAAGTTAATTTTAAAGGGGCCGTTAGCAATAAATGAAATAATAGGAGGGTTTTCATTTACTAAGCTTGAGCCAGAATTTTCAGAATTGTACTTTCTTTTTGATGTGAGACTCCTAAATTCTTGTAGTTAAACATGTTGCTTGGCTTGCAAAGAAGTGAGAGATGTACATCAATGTACAGGAGAAAAATGGAGACAGTTGTAAATCAGCTTGTGTTTATGCAGACATCTAAATAAATTAATTAGTTCTTTGTCAATCTTTTACTGTATTTATTGCTTGACTTGTACTAGATAAAATTTTAAAAAGCAATCCAGATGCTCTTCTGTGTTGAATTTGCAGCCATCTAAAACTTCTTTATGTAGTTATAGTTTACCAACAGTTTTGCGTTAAAATGTAAACTAAAATGAATGCTTTTTTTTCAATTCAGCTGACATACTCTTTATTTTTAACGAGAATCAAGGATTAGGTACTGAAAAGCATATTTTCTGCTATTCCAGTTACATGGTTTAATTATTCTCTTTATTTTAAGTCAACAGGTGCTTGGCAGGAAAACAGGGACTGCATCTCTTCATAAGGTCACTATTAAAATTGATGAGACTGATGTCTCAAAACCCTTACAAATATCTCATGAGCCTCCACTGCCAGCCTGTGATTCCAAACTGATGGAAAGAGCCATGAAGGTAAAGGTTTGCTTTGCAATAGGCATCTAGTTTTATAAATCAAAAAACTGAAAAATGCTTTGCATTGTCAGTTTGCTTCACTTCAATTGTATTTAAAGAGCTGTTTCAAAGTTTTCTAGTCAGCAGTTACTCTAGGTTGTGCTATTTTTATGTTGGGACCTAAAATTATTGTTACAAATTATTGGCCTTGACTTCATCTTAAAAATTACCCCTACTTCACAGTGCATTATACACCACTTAGGAGACAGAATGCTGAGGCTGGGGAGAAACAACAGCAAAGTTTCAGTTATGTTTAGTGTTTGGCTTGAGATGCTTTACAGAGAGCCAGATTTTCCCTTTCCTGTCTTGGAGATGCTGTGTAAACTTCCTCTGAAAGTCAGCTTCCCCGTGTCACTTGAGTTGACTACCCAGCCATTAGTATACACATATACTAAATTTACTCATTTAATAGCCTAAATTAGCATATTTAGGCTACTAAATATACAGTTAATTTAGTGAAGATAATGTATTTATCCCTAAATACAGGAAAATGTGCTTTATCTAGAACATCTGCTGAAGTTCCACTGGAGCTGACAGATTCAGAAGCTCACTGAATCAGGTCTACAGACTGGAGATTAAGTTACAAGGCCACTGTAAATTTGAGATTTATCAAAGTTAACGCTGACTCCCTTTATAACTACTTTCTCTGAGCTTAAAAAAATTACCAGCTATGGTATACACACTGCTGTTCTAGTGTTTGAATAATGATCTTGGCTGTGATGATGTAGGTAGCACGTTGTGTTTCTGTCCACTTAAGATACTATATAAAACAGTGGCATGAACAAATATGTTTGTCTAAGCAGGTTATTATACATTAACCTATTGAAAATTGGATGTAGCTATAGAACCTGTAGTCACTTGTTCGTGAGGAAGATTTAACTCATAGCAGCTGCTGAGTTGAAATGCTCTTGTGGATGGATAAACACTTGATTTTTAAGGCCTCATCTTGGAAAGCTAGCCTTTAGGGGAAGGTCATTCTGGTATGAAGGCATGTACCAAAATTCTGTGTAATTCTCTTCTGGTATAAACCTCTTCTGCATTTATCTTTTATACTAGTATAAAATTTGAGTTTAATTCATCTTGAACAGTTTTCAAAGCAACGTGAGGTTAACTAGAAAAAGGTTTTGCAGTAATCTGTAGCTTTGCTTATGCATAATATGTAAATAATATGGCTGTAATGTGAATGGATATAAATGCAAATGCTTTCATTTAGGTTGCACAAGTAAGCTACAGTGACTATAAGTGGTGGCATAAACTTCAGCAGTGCAACAGCCTCTAGATGATCTAGGTGCAAGCATCTGGATATTGCTGGGTTCAGTAGGGTTGCTCATATTCAGTGTCTGCCACTGCGTCTTCACTGCATTGTTACCCCATTAGCAAGACTAAAAGTAGTGTGTTGTGTTTCATGCCACAGCTACCATATGTGTTTGTGTAGGGGCAACCAGTTTCTAAGAGTGTTGGGTTTTGGGGGTTTGTTGGGTCTTTTTATCCTCAGCTTAAGCTAGTTAAACAGATGCATGCTAAGCTGGAAAATACTCCAGCCTTAATGCAGAACAAGGAGGCCTTCGCAGGGAGTGATAACAGCAGTTTGTGAAACTACTTTTCTTTTACATTTTCTTCTAGTTTTCTCTCAAAACCTCTCCCACTGCCTACTGCATAGACAGAATCTTATGTTAGTTTGTTGTATTTTATAGTGATCCAAATACTCAATTTAATAATTCATTTGGTTACCATAGTTCCAAGCAAATTCTTTCTGAAGTAATTGTTTTAAGTTAGGTAGCTTTGTTCCAGTGTGCTAACGCATAAAGTCTACACATCAAATTTGAACTTGCTCAGGTACATTCCTTTTTTTACAGATTGACCACCTATCAATAGAAAAACTCCTAATAGACAGTGTCCATGCAAGATCTCATCAAAAACTTCAGGAGCTAAAAGCCATTCTTAAGAGCTACAACGTTAATGACAATTGTATGTATTTTCTACTGAAGTTTGTTTTAAGTTAATTTCATTTGTGCCTAGGAATGGTTTCCTTTTTTTTGGTGTTTGCTTTCATTATTTCAAATAAAAATATGAAAAAATAAAGGGACGTGTTCAGAATTAACAAGACTTAATTTTAAATTATTCTGCATTGATAATTGTAAAATACTCATATCTCTAAATGCAGTGTAATAGATGAAGCTGGTGGAGCGTTATAGTCGGGGTTGAAGAGTTAAAAGTTGTCTGCTGTAAAACTTGCGTGTGTTCAGAATTGAAAGCAAATCCTTCATTCTCTTGAGCTAGCTTTGGATGAGACTTTACTTAAACTGTTGCTGAAACTATCGGGATTTGAATTGAGCTTATAATCATGAAGCAGTGAATTCAAAGATATTCAAGGATCAATAATCTCCTTCAAATTTGTTTTGTCTTTTCTTGTTGGTTTGTTGCTAGCACTATTTTCACAGAGAAATTCTTATATTCAGTTCCCTCTTTACGTTAATGGTGTAATTATGTGCAAGTGAAGATTGCTTCTATGTAAACAACCAGGTTTTGTGATTATAATGGGCTAAGTTTTAATAAGATGAGCTTGAATTTTGTATCAAATTATCAACATCAATTTTTGTTTAGCATTCATTGAGACGGCTCTTCCAACTCTTGTAATTCCGATTTTGGAGCCATGTGGTCGATCAGAGTGCCTGCATGTATTTGTTGATCTCCATTCTGGAATGTTTCAACTGATGCTGTATGGTGTTGGTAAGTAGGAGCAAAGCCACGTTGTATTTAATATCTTGCAAGAATCCTGCATTATGAGGTAATTTTGTGTGAACAGTTCTGTCAAATCTTGAAGTTCTGTAAGTAAATAAGGGTAATGCAAATGAACACTGCACTTGAGTCATTAAGTATTTGAATTTGAGGAATAGAGAAGTGGGTCTTCGTGCTTCATGGTCACAGTTCAGTATATTTTAAGAGGACAACAGGCTAAATACTGTTAGGCATCATTGCAGTGCATAGTCTTTATGACTCATGATTCCTGGGTTATGCTGCTAATGGATGTGGTCATTTCATATGGTCTTCATTTAGTTTTGTGTTATGTGACCTTATACATCTTGAGTTACTGTTCAAGTCTTAACTTCAGGTTTCAGATTACTTAAGAAAAGAAGGGAAGTGAGTTCTTCTAGTTTATTTGCCTAATAACATACTGCTGTGTTTTTACAAGCATTATGGATCAGTTATTGTGTATCTTAATCTATCTCTTCACAATGAGACACGTGGAGAAGACAAGGGGCAACACTCACAAGTTGCGCCAGGGAAGGCTTCATCTCAATATAAGAAAGAAATTTTTTACAGTGAAAACAGTCAATCACTGGAACAACCCCTTCCCTAGGGACATGGTGAAGCCCCCGTCACTGTAGATTTTCAGGATACAATTGGACAAGTTAGATAATCTCATGAAGGCTCCCTTTCCCACAAAGGATTGGGCCGGATGATCTTTGAGGTCCCTTCCAACGTGGGCTGTTCTATGATTCTGTGATTAATTGTTAAATTAGATGGGACACTTTCATTAAAAGGTCAAAATTTTGTTTGAAGAGCAGCTGCTAAGACCATTCACTCAACTAATGTTCTTGCAGATCAACTGACACTCGATGACGTAGAGAAGTCTGTTAATGATGATATGAAGCGTATCATTCCTTGGCTTCAGCAGCTCAAGTAAGAGACTTGGAATGATTTGTTTAGTTTGCATAGAATGAATCACCATATTCATGTATTGGATGATCACACTTGCATGGTAAAACACAAGTTTTACCACATGGCTTCATGTTTTACCACAGTAGGGGATATACTTTCTCGCTGTTCTAAGCAACCTTGAGTATTTGCCATCTTCTCTAAATGGGTGGGGGAAATTGCACTTTTGCTTGGAGTTGATTCTGTACTCCACCTTTAGCCTGCCCCCTTACACATAGCCTCCTGCATTGCTATGTGCACACTCCACATGAAGTCTTTTCACTTTAAGTCAGTAGCAGACCACTTGCTTCCTGGGGATCTCTTTTTGTGTTCATGTTCATTCTCTGTCTCCTGTATTCCGCTCTTGTTTCTCAGCAAGAACGATCTCTCTTCTCACAATGCAGAGGAAAAACCAGGAAGTGGCCTAGGATGATTTAAATAATATCTGTTTATCTTCTAACATTTCAGCCCTTGCTGGTTTAAACCTCTAATCTTCCTTCCATAAAGCCCTGAGATTTAAGCACAAAATACATTTAGCTCCTATAAGTGGTTGTAGCAAATAATACAAATAGTTTTCATGCAGATGCAAACTGTAAGTTCAACCTGCTCTGTCATTTTGGAAATTCCCAGTACTCTGAGCTAATTGCAGGGTGAAACCTCTATTTGAGGAATTTTGCTTCTAAAACAAGCATGATGACGCATGAAGTGCTGGCACCCTGGAGAAACTAATCAACCTCCCTTTGTTATAAATAATGTACTTGAGATAATGGCTTGGGTAGTGCTGAGAAAGCTAGGCAGTCCCACAAAATGTCTTTTAGGACAGCTGTATCTAATATGTATATATGAGAATAAATGTGGTGTGTTATGATGGAGAGATGCTGAGCAACCACACTTTCCACTGCTGTTTTCGGTGTAAGTTTGATAGAAAAACAAAGCCACACATTTCTGAGCCCCTTTCAAGCCTAGCTAGGCTTTCTGGCCTTGTCACTATAACCAAAAATCCATTGGAGTAGGACAAAGTTTAATTCTAAGCATTAGAATAAATTCGGTGTCTTGCTTCTTCATGTCCAAACTTACTCAGGTAAATGAGTTTGTTTATAACATAATTCAGAGTGACGTCCAGCTTTGGTGTATTGCTTACCAGCTGTATTGCTTTTTGCTGTATTGCTTACCGGCATATGGGAGCAAAGATTTTCTCTTCTATACCAAAAAATAATCAAAGATTCCAAATTGTAAAATAACTGTAATCTGCATGTTTTTTAATTTGTCCCTTCTTTTTTATATTGTAATTTCATATTGTGTGTAAAAAAAAAAAAAAAAAAAATTGAATTCATTCAGTGAATAATTTCAGGGCTTTTCTTTAATTCACAGCTGCCTTACTCAAGCTGAAGACAATATGTAAAGATAGTAATAAGAAAATATGAACTCGTGAATTTTTCTGTGTGATTTTCTGTATATAACTTGTAAGCACTGTTAGATGTTGACTTAGAATATGACTGACTTAATTTGACAGTAATGCTCTGAAGAGCAGTATACTAGAATAATGTAAAACAGTCTCAGGGTACTAATGCCTTTATTTCAATGCAAGGTTCTGGCTTGGACAGCAGCGTTGCAAACAGTCTATAAAACATCTGCCTACAGTGAGCAGTGAAACTCTTCAACTAGCTAATTATGCTAGCCATCCAGTGGGAAACCTTTCCAAACACAAATTGTTTATCAAACTCACTCGCCTTCCACAGTACTACATTGTAAGTAACTGAAAAATGCTTCTGTGTTTTGCTCCCAGTCATGGATATACCAGACAGTTTGTCTGTCGTACTGATAACTCTAACACTTGGAACCAAGTGATTGATGTAAACCTTGACTCTCCCCTCTCCCTCCTGTCTCTTATTCAGTGGGTTTGTTAAGCACTCAGGCTTAGAGAGAGGAGAGGGGGGACAGAAAGGTTTATTTCTCAGCAACCTTTCGATTCTCTTTATGTTTACCGAAAGTTTAGATTTCCTTCTCTTGGATCCCTTTCTTAGCCACAGTATTAATATACTGAAGAAGACTAATGTCTTTCCCTTGAGGGGGAGAGGGTAGGAACTGATGTAGACACATTCTTAGCTTGAGGGTCTTCTAAATTTGTTGTTTTGGTTAAATATAGGTTGTAGAGATGTTTGATGTTTCTGGCAACCCCACAGAACTAGAGTACAAGTACCATTTTCTCTCTGTGAGCTATGCTGAAGGAGATGACAGCCCTGCTACTGCACTTTTACTACAGCAGTTCAAACCAAACATTGAAGAGTTGGTACTAGACACAAAAAGTGGAAAACAAATGAAAAGTGGTGTCAAGCGCAAGGTATGTGCTTCAAAAGCCATTGGACTAGTTGCAGAGTGTGAAAGCTAAACACATTCTGAGCATCAATACCAGCTTTAGTAGTGTTGTTTCAAAAGTTTGTATGGTTGACATCTTAATTGTGTTGTGACTTCGTTCTCTGGACTGCTTCCCTAGGGAGATGTCGGGAAACTATTTTGCAGCTGTTGCCTTTTAATTCATGCCAGGCCTCCTCAGCTATTCTAAAGAGCCATGGCAGAGCACTGTGCTGACATAGCGACAGTAGCTTGTATACACAGAGCACTGGTATCTGTGTGACATGCTTTGCTTTGTCCCATGTAGGTGTAGTCTTTGAAAGACTTGCAGGGTCTGATAAGGGTTACTTCCTGGGGTCGGACTGACATGGTTTAGCGGTATGTAAATGCTATTTCAGGGAAGGAGGTGATTATAAAACTACTTTAACTGAATTGTTTCAGTCCTGAAATGGACCAGATCGTTTCAGGAGTTTGTGCTCAGGGTGTGATTCATTTAAAACTTGGATGAATGAGTATTCTCTGACGTCTTTTGAAAATGTTTACTTCAAATGTGCAAGTACATTTGTCTCTATTTTAATTCTAGTTATCTGGTGATCCATGTTCCATAGAACCTAAGAAGCCAAAACGGTCGGGAGAAATGTGTGCCTTCAATAAAGTGCTAGCTCATATTGTAGCCATGTGTGATACAAATATGCCATTTATAGGGCTTCGTATAGAGGTATGTATTAAAAAATATTTTGTTTCCTTCTTCCCCTGTACTGCTCCGGATTCTCTTGTTTAGATGCAACAGTTCAGCAAACTTGTGGTCGTGTGGTCGCTTTGGAGTTCCCCCACCAGCTGAGCCTCGGTGACTGATGTTCTACGCCGGGTTGCTCTAGTCTTGTTAGAGCTGGTTCTCTAATACCAAGCACTGCAAAAAGCTTGAAAAGTTGGGGGACAAAGGAAAATGAGAGGATGAAAGACACGCTTCTGGGAGGGGGTGGAAGACAACTTTATACCACATTTGCGCAGACTGTTTTTTGGCTTCCCAGCATTTGAGGATGTGAAACATCTGTCACCCTTAGGAGGAAAAAAAAAAAAAAAATCCTTGGAAAAGTTATAGTTATTTTTCTCGAATTTTGCTTGGGATAATATTTTCTTGTCATTCCTAGTTATCTAATATGGACATTCCTCACCAAGGAGTACAAGTGGAAGGAGATGGCTTCAGCCATGCAATACGTTTATTAAAGTAAGAGGATATGCTCCTGTTGTTTCATTTTATTACTGTACATACACTTGAGAGAGAAAAAAAGGATCGTTTGTAGAGTATCACTAAAAGTATCAGGCCAGGGGGGGATTTTTGGGTTTGGGTTTTTTGTTTGTTTTTTTAAAATTATTTCAATTATGTATCTTGCACTCTTCAGTGAAGCAGCGCTGGAGAAAAAGGAAAATAAGAGTAGACACAGAGCCAACTATAATTTGTTTCCTTCATTATCCTAAATTGAGGAGCTCTGGAAACAGTCTGACAGCCGTCAATCTTACAATCCAAGCAGTGCTAAGGAAGATATGGCGATGATTGATGAATATGCAATTGCAATTTTAGATCAGATCAGAGGCCTACATATTCCATATGTTATTTGACAATTACTAGTACTTGATACTGCAGAGGAAAATGCAAGGAATCCCAGAAAAGACAATTGCATAGTAAAAAACTTGTAGAGGAAACATCTGAGGCTCGTACAGTAATGTAAGAGTGGAAGGAGCCTGTGGAGGTCATCTGATCCAACCTTCTGCTTAAAGCAGGGCTCATCAGCTGCATTTTCCAACCTCCAAGGGGTTTTGTGCCCTCACTGGGCACAACTATCTCAAATGCTGACTAGAAGGGGGGTAGCCACTTGATTGCCTGGCTAGTACAGCCCAGGATGCAGTGGTCTGTCATTGCTGCAAGGGCACGCTGCTGATTGCTGTTCAGTCTGTCTCCCAGGCCCCCAAGTTTTTTTTTCTGCAGAGCTGCTAACCAGCTGGTCAGTCCACACTCTGTGCTGTTGCTTGAGGTTATTTAGGCCCAAGTGCAGGACTTCTCATTTCTTTTCATTGAACTTCAAGAGGCTCCTGTTAACTCGTTCCTCCAGCCGTCTGAGGTCTCTCTGAATGGCAGCCCTGTCCTCCAGCATGTTAAGTGCTCCCTTCAGTTTGGCATCATCTGCAAACTTGCTACTCCTTTGCATCATGTAGGTTATTGAAATTGTTAAATGGTATTGGCCTCTGTGTTAACCCTGAGGAATGACAGCCAATAATTGGACATGCAACTGCTGACCACAGTGTTTTATACCTGGAAGTTCAGCCAGTTTTTCACACTATTTGAAGCCTACTTCAAGCCTTGACAGTTAAACTTCAGTTCGTGTTATGAAGTAAAACAGATTATATCAATTTCAAACAAAAAAAAAACCCAAACCCCAAGGATGCCTTCTAGAGTAAAACCTTCTTAACTTCTTTTATGCTGCAGAAGTGTATAGTGATATAAAAGCAGCAGTCCCTAAATGCATCTTTTTAACTTTGCATATGAGCATTGAAGTACTGAGAACTTGTGCCCTGAAGTTAAGGGTGATCCATGAAATTTCTGGATAGACTCTCAAGGGATTTGAAAAGGTTTGACATGTTTTTACTTACACTTTATTTAGTCTCCTGAGCTCAGTTCTCACATTGGGATATGAATAAATTAGTGGGTACTAAGATAACTGTGAAGTTGATCATTGCATTTAGAGTGAGCTTGTTCTAGAAGGCAAGCTGATTCATGAATTCAGGTTGCCACAGAACATACTTATTTTCATCTTTTTTGGCTTGTTTCTCTGTAGAAAAGCTTTATATTGGTATGCTCTTACTTCACCAGGAGATCAGGGCAATTCAACATATCCCTTAGCAGTCTGTAGCTTGCAGGTGTTGAATTCATGCAAAAATTGGTCTTAACTCAGAGTGCTTTTGTAACACAATTGTTACAGTCCTTGAAGAGGAATAGGATATCTCGCTGTGCAGTCCAGCTGTCTTTGCTGCTGTTTTGTTCATTCTTTCATGTCCAGACTTGGAAGTCCTTCAGGAAATTGTAGAAGGTGGTATTTTTTGTTTTGGAACTGTGTTGTGTATAATTGAGATCTTTTTTTTTTTTTTTTTTTTTTTTTAATCATGAATAGAATTCCTCCCTGTAAAGGTGTAAACGAGGAAACGCAGAAGGCTCTGGACCGATCTCTTCTTGATTGCACTTTCCGATTACAAGGTAGAAATAATCGCACATGGGTGGCTGAGCTGGTGTTTGCAAACTGTCCACTTAATAGCACTTCATCCAGGGAGCAAGGTAAGTTTTATTTAGGAAGACTGGTACATTTTGTTTCTTTGGGGTTTACGTTGTCTGTTCCAGTAGTTCTAATGTTTTGGTGTTACTGGACAACTGGCTCCTCTTAAGATTTCTAATAAACTACAGCGTACCTAAATAAAAATTTTGATTGCTGAGTTGATGCACTTTTATTATTTAATTATGTTTCCTGATCCCTTGCTACAGTTCACTCATAGTCTGTAAACCATGGTTTAGGAATCACTAGTTTAATCAGTATTTACCATCTCCTAACACTGCAGGACCAACCCGTCATGTTTACTTGACGTATGAAAACCAGTTATCTGAACCAGTTGGAGGTCGCAAAGTTGTTGAGATGTTCCTTAATGACTGGAACAGTATCGCTCGGCTGTATGAATGTGTCCTGGAGTTTGCACGATCCTTACCAGGTACAGAAATCACCTCCTTTTCATTAAAATGATGTGTTTACAGATTACTATGGTTTTCTCAGTCTAACTCTTTTCCCTCCTCTCTTCAAAGACATACCCAACCACTTAAACATTTTTTCAGAAGTTCGTATCTACAATTACCGAAAACTTATCCTTTGTTATGGAACTACGAAGGGGAGCTCAGTAAGTAACTCCTAAGTGTACTTAAAATGTATGTTTGAAAACAGACTGGATAGGCTTAGAGTTCTCAGAATTGTGCTACAAAATATTTCCTTGTATTACATTATTGTGGAATTAATATTGATGAATGTAGAAAAGACAGAAATGGAGGGTGCCACTTAGGTTAGGTGTTAGGTTACTAGATGTTCAGAATTTTTGAGAATGCTTTAAATTGTGGGAAGGACAGTTGTATGCTCCTGTTTGATGAAAGCTAGCATGGCAGCCTTTTTCTGACAAACTTACGGTAGGTGTTGCTACTAGTCACTGCTGCCTTAGAAGAAAGGGCTCTAACAAAGTTTTAAATGCAGCACTATGCTTTCAAATGAGGTGGTCCTTAATTATTTTGTAGCAATGCTGTTCCCTTGTTCAGAACTCTAGCTTACTCTGTAGTATTTGAATTTACATCTTATTAATTACTTTGATAACTGAGTACTTGCTCACACCCTTGCTATAAATGCAAGGTACAGGAGGAAGTACGTGCACATTTATTACAGACTAAGAATATGTTTTTGTGTGCAGCTGTTGCAAAGCAGATGATGCACTTGAAATTTGCTTCCTGGAAGTTTTTTGTGTTCATGTTCTAAGCTGAATTTTTAAGAGTATTTCTATATGCATTTTATTGGGACAGTTCATAAGTAGCAAGAGTAGCAGTGTGGATTTTGCATGTCACTTCCTTGCATATTAGCATGTCTCGTTCCCATTTTTGTGTGATGTGGTGGTTTTGTGGTTGCCAACAATCCAGTTAGCTAAATGGATGTTAAAGTTAACAGTGCTTTCTTTTCCCCCAACCTCAGCAACTTTTGAGGAAAGTGAGTTAGGAATCTGTTGAGATTTGAGGAAAAATGGGGAAAAAATTGAAGCAGACCAGGTTTCTTGTTATAATCTTGTAGTTGTTCTAGTTTCCAAGACCATTTTATGTTCTTGACATTGCAGATCAGCATTCAGTGGAACTCCATACTTCAGAAGTTCCACATTTCACTGGGAACTGTTGGCCCAAACTCAGGTTGCAGTAACTGTCACAACACAATTCTGCACCAGCTCCAGGAGATGTTTAATAAAACACCAAATGTGGTGCAGTTGCTACAGGTAACGTTTTAAAGATTTCTCTCAAGAAAAGTGCAAGATAATTAAGAGCTGAATTCTGATGAAACTGTTCTTTTGAAAATTACATGTGGTTATGATTGTTTATGGATCTCCTTGGCAGAGGGTGGCTTGGGGAAGATGGTATCCCACTTATGCCCCCTTTTCCCTTACCTTTACTTAAAGCTAAGCTACCTGATTCAATATCTGTTCTCTTTCAGGTTTTGTTTGACACTCAGGCTCCATTAAATGCCATCAACAAACTTCCAACTGTGCCCATGCTGGGTCTGACTCAACGCACCAACACTGCCTATCAGTGCTTCTCAATTCTGCCACAGTCGCCCACACATATCAGGCTGGCTTTTAGGAATATGTACTGCATTGACATCTACTGCCGGAGTCGTGGTGTTGTAGCGATACGTGATGGGGCGTACAGTCTCTTTGACAACAGCAAAATAGTTGAAGGTTTTTACCCTGCTCCTGGATTAAAGGTGGCCATTTCTGTGTTTTCTGGCATTTTGTAAATAAATGAGCCTCTAACTTGAAGTATGGATGTGATGTGAAGAGCTTTACAAAGCTTTTTTTTTTGTGAAGAGCTGCAGTCCTTCCAACATTGAGTACAGAAGGAATTTTCTAATTTATCAGTAGATTTGTTAATTAGTTTGAATTAAAACATTTCCTTTAAGAAAACTAGCATCAAGTGTCAGGGTTTTTTTTCTTACCTATGTAATAAAATAATGTAGAGGCTAGTTCAGGCATCCTTTTGTTAAAACTTACTGAAGTTGTGTGACAGGACAGTGCTCTTACGTTGCAAGTGAAGAAATGCTCCGTGTTAGATGATTCTAGACAGAAAATTATCTTTTAAAATAGTTTCCATCAGTGTGTGGCAGGAGCCTGTGGCTTTGATTCTGAATACAGTGTTGGTTTGCTCTTCGTGACAAGTTGCCCTCAGAAAGTGGCACCTGTTGTGAAACAGGGTAGTTTGCTAATTTTTTCTTCTGACAGTTGCAACCAAACACTGATTCTCTGATACTGCATTTAGCTGATCCTAAACATCTACCTCTTTCACAAATTCCAAGTGGAAGGCTAATGGGAAGAGGAAGGGGATTGTAGATAACAGTGGAAAGTATAAGAGAATGAAATTAGGAAGGTAGAGAGGGTTGGCAAATTCCTCTGGGTACAATAGAATGCTATGGAGGAGGCGACCTGGGCATTCTTATCCAAACAGGGCAGTGGTAGGTGTGATACAACAGACCAGTAGGTTCTGGATACTGATGAGTTGCTCTCAAGCATCTTTTTCCAGGTGTAGGTTTTTCCTTATTTTTAAGGAAAAATGTTGGTACTTCAGTTAACTAGAGATATTTCATGTGAGTAAGCAAGGTTTCTTGTTTGGTGGTGATGTAAGACCCTTTTTTTAAAAGGAAAAGGGAATTAAGCTTAAATATCCACTGAGAAACTCTTGTTTATGAATTGATAGATTTTGCAAGCTATTCATACTGTATATAATGAATGCCCACTAGTATTTAATTCTAGAGACCTGCCTGTTTCTTATGTGCTGTAGCTGATAAAGATAGTATTAAAGCTCAGCAAATACCGTGCTTATTTATGTAATAACATTTAAATGGAGAAATTTCTAACAAAACTGATTTTTCCACAGACGTTCTTGAACATGTTTGTTGACAGCAATCAGGATGCGCGAAGAAGATCTGTAAATGAAGATGATAACCCACCTTCTCCTATTGGAGGAGACATGATGGATTCTTTGATATCACAGCTTCAACCCCAGCAACCACCACAGCAACCACAACAACAGGTACCCTCCAGGCAAAATAAGAAATGTTTATTGTCTTCCACAACGGTAGGTTTCTAAGAACTTATGTTCTAAAAGGATTAGCACTAAAAAATAGAAAGGGAGACTATAAAACTGCTCTGCTGTGGAATTCCCCTGGGGGCAAAATGTATTAATTTATTTTGCAGTTTCTCATTCCAGTATAAACAGCCCATAGCATATGAACAGCGGCTTTGGAAGGTCACATGAGACTTACTGCCTTCGAAGTGGAGGACTGAGGGAGGGAAAATGACTAAGATAAAACATGGGGAGGGGAGTCAGGAAACTTCACTGTTATAGGCTGGCAGATAAAAAGGAAGGAGATGCCAGAGGTATTATGTCTTGAGGAGGAGCTACAAATAGCCACTGAAAAAAAATAGTACTGAACAAGGTGATATAGAGAATCAATCAACTATGTTGATGGACCTGTAAGATTCCATAGATGGGGACCAAACTCTCATTAGTATTCTCCTGCACACACTTAACTTTAGTTTTAGTACAAAATGGTCAAAAATTTTCATTGTCCTGTGTTGACAATTTCAGCCATTTGCAAAACAGGCAGGAGGATCGGGAGCATATCCTCTTACTTCACCCCCCACCTCCTATCACAACACAGTGACGCCATCTCCGTCTATGATGCACACACAGTCACCAGGTAAGAGTTCGTGTGCTAATCATGTGCTGGTAGTATACACGCAGCTCTTTGTGCATGCGTGCTTTTTCTATTATTTGAGCTGTGTTTAGCTCCAAGTTAGCCAGGAGAATGCACCTTGTATCATGGAAGAATAGCAAAGCAAAGTCCTGTTATTCATGTTTTGGAAAGTACATTTTGAAGCTGAAAAAAAAAAAAAAAACATTCTGTGAAACTGTCATCTTTAGCTATGCAAATTTGGGACTGTTTCATTCTTATGGCTTAAAACTTGCTCGGATCAAAATCTGTTAATTTTAAATACCTGCTTCTTCAGAAAAGCTTTTCATCACCAAAGCTCTTCTTTGTGCTCCAGCTGTTACAGTGCAACAGCTGAAAATACTTAAATTTGGGGAAGGGCTGGGCAGGGGGGAAATGCCATTCTTCAAGCCAAGTATCTTGGAAAGTTTCCTTTCTGTGGTGAATCAATCTGGAAAATGTAACACTCGTGCATGTACAAAATAAAGCCTTTGAGTGCAAAAACAAATTTTCATGAGTCTTGTTTGCTGGCTCTGTAGAAAGTAGATAGCTGTTGCAGTTGGTAGAAAAAATTATAACAGAAAAATGGGAAATGTGTATGTGGAGTGACATGTTGTCTTTGATTAGGTAATTTGCATGCTGCAAGCTCACCTAGTGGAGCTTTAAGAGCACCGTCACCAGCATCCTTTGGTCCAACTCCTTCACCTTCCTCTCTTGGAATCACAATGGGACAGACAGCTAACTTTGCCAGCCCGCATGGTGAGTTCTTTACTGGCAGGTGTATGTATACTGATAGGGAGAGCACATTTGCTTCTTGAAATTAAGTCTTCCAGGCCAGACCTAAGTTAATTGAGAAAAATTTGTGTTTTGTAGCCTAAGTAGCTGTTTTCATACATGTGGGTGTAACTCTTTAACAGTAGTCAAAAGTAGCTGCATGGCACGTTGAGGTGTTTCTAACATTTTCAAGATTGGCTATCAGTCACTCTTTCCTGCTTACTAATGTGGGGAAATTCCATGTGGTCTTGTAGCAGAACAATGGCTGCAGCTTTTAATGAGCATTGTCTCTTGCTAGTTTAGTTAATGTATTTTCACTGCTTACACTTCCTGGAAAAATAACCGGAACAGGTTAGAAATTCAAATACTTGCAATTTGAAAATGTTGTCAGAGTCTTGCTGGCTTGACATACATATATGTAAGCAACGCGCCTTTTGGTTGTTTTCTTTATTAAGTTTTTTTTGGAAAGCTGCCAAAATAATTGTTGTAATCACAGTGCATTGGAAACCATTCCATAGATCACAATAAATGAACAGTTCAGATTGTAATTTTAGCACACCAATTTAACTGTCAAGATGAACAAAGTGATACGGATATACAACAGACTGTTTTAAGAAGCTTTTTCTGGACAGTCTTTATAGTGGAGTATAAAAACAGACTTTTGTAGAGATGACTGCAAGATACTGATTAGATAAGTAACAGTCTAGCTGAGGCTCTCATTTGCTAAGGAGCAGGAGAAGTCCAAGTATATAGGCAAGAGCTCTTTTTAGTTTAGACCCAGTTACATGTTGAACATATTGATTTGCCTTAACGTTCAATTTTATTTTACCTTTTAAAAAACAGCCAGAAAACCCTTGAATCTGTATCTTGATTTTTTAAATTTTTTTCCCCTCCCGTCATTTTTTTTAATACGCTTGTAAAATGTAGTCTAAAAGCTTGTAGACACTTTCATGCTTTACAGATTTTGCTAAGCCTTTTTTCAGATTTCTAGATTAGAAAATTTTGTACTTTAAAAAAAACCAATAACAGTCTTGTAACATCTGTAGGTACCATAGACCCAAGTTCACCATACACCATGATGTCACCCAGTCAGCGTGCAGGGAACTGGCCAGGATCTCCCCAGGTCTCTGGTCCGTCACCAGCAGCACGAATGCCTGGAATGTCACCAGCCAACCCTTCCCTTCACTCACCTGTCCCAGATGCCTCTCATTCCCCACGAGCTGGAACAAGTAGGTTTCTTTATCAGTGTTATGACTGTGAAACATCCATGTTTAACATTTCTAGTTCTGGGGTTTTTTTGTTAGTTTTGGGTATCAGCCTAACAGTCCTTTACTGCTCTTGTGCAGTAAAATATCTAAGAAAATGAAGCCTTTATTCTGTCCTCGCTCAAGTATTCTGTAACAAATTGGAAAATGAGTTAAATCATACAGCATAAACTTCAGCAGGATTGATACCTGTCCTGGTTTGAGGTTGCACTGCAAAAATTAGTCTTAGACTATTGAGCTCCATGCTAAGAGAAAATTCTTCAGAACAAAAGCAGCGATGGGCATATTTGCCTACCCAAATACTAACTTCACATCATAGAGTTGTAATGCTGCTCTTGCATGACTGATTTAGCTGTCTTTAAATCTCATTGAGTTTGTTGTACAAACCTGCTGTCTGCTGGCATGCTGCAGAAAGAAGAAAGGGGAGTAAGATTTTGGTGTTACTGAAACTGTTTGCATGGGTGGAGGGTTGAAACTCTAATTCTGTGACTTTGTCTATCTGCTGCCTATCACTAGGCAGCCAAATTCTTTAATAAGGTTAAGCTTTGGTCCAGAGAACTCATGTCTTGTAGAGTGACAACAATAAAGTGAACAGATATGTTTCAGTTTAAATCCTTCCTCACTGCAAGTACTTTTTCCATATCAATAGGTTCCCAAGCAATGCCAACTAGCATGCCTCCACCTCGTAAACTACCTCAGCGCTCTTGGGCTGCATCCATACCTACAATCCTCACCCACAGTGCCTTGAATATTCTGCTATTGCCCTCTCCTACCCCTGGACTTGTGCCAGGACTAGCTGGCAGCTATCTTTGCTCCCCTCTTGAGCGATTCCTTGGATCAGTTATTATGAGGAGGCATCTTCAGAGGATCATACAACAGGAAACGGTATGGTTTAGGTTGTTTTAATATTGACCTGCGAGTATGACTTCACAGCTTTTCTTTCATGCTTCTGTATTTCATGTCTTTGAAATCAAGCACGAACTGAAATACGTTAAGTGTTTGCTGTTGGACTTGTGCTGTAGTTCTGAATCTTGCAATCTAAAGGGTCAAAATTTAAAGAAAGCATTTAGTTCTGCTTCTTTTCCACACAAATTGCAAGTGGAAAACCTGTTTGGCCCGGTGAAATATGATAACTGATATGATCATAGCTGTACTATGACTGTTGGGAATTACCTAGAACAGCCTCAGGGTTACAGTGGATTCCACTAACTTGGCAGCAGTGCCCAAGAAATTATTTACCAATTGACAATAACTGAACTATTCAGTCATGAATGTCACTTTAGGGTTTGGGACAGACAACACCCACCTCTTCACTACTTTGGCATTGATTCACTGACAGAGAAAGAAGCCAAATCTTGCATAACCTTCATTCTCAAGGCATTTTTACCTGTATATAAATATCAAGTTTCTTTCTGGAAAGAGGGCAGATTGATCACTAGAGTCTTGGGAGTGAACGTGTGTGTGTTCATGGTATTTAATGAATGACTGTTTGAATGTGATACTTCTTTTTTTATGCAGCTACAGTTAATAAACTCCAATGAACCAGGTGTAATTATGTTTAAGACGGAGGCACTGAAGTGCAGGGTTGCTCTCAATCCCAAAACCAACCAGACCTTGCAACTGAAAGTAACACCTGAAAATACAGGCCAGTGGAAATCTGAGGAGTTACAAGTTTTGGAGAAGTTCTTTGAAACAAGAGTATGTAGTCAGATCATTAATGTTTACATTTTTGTGCATTGCTTTTAATCTCTGTTGATGTTTTAAGTGGTTCTGCTGACTTTGCTTGGCATGCGTAAGGGCTGCAAAACATAAAAGTAACAGCTGTGCATGCTGGTTATCATATTAAATAATATAGCTATTATCTAAATAGGCAGTACTAAATAGTGTCTTTCTTTAGGTTGCAGGACCACCTTTTAAAGCGAACACTCTAATAGCCTTCACAAAATTACTAGGGGCTCCAACGCATATCCTCAGGGACTGCGTACACATCATGAAACTTGAGCTGGTAAGTTAACCGTTCTATTTAGTTCACCCAACTTCAGTTAGTATTTAAACATACCACATTTTTTTTTTTTTTATCTAGAAACACCTACATTACTTAACGTTTATATAAATGTTATTTAGTGTTGATAAAGGAAGTTTCAGTTTACTGTTAGCTCTCCTGGAAACTCCCAAAAATTCTCTTCTAAACTGATGATTTTGAGAAATGGCAGGCGTGTTACTGTACAATTGGCCCCTGCATAAACTGGCTGGAATCTTTCTGATTGTATTCTTGTTTACCATATGCTCAGTTGTTTCAGAGTTATTCTGACTTGTGCTAAACCTGGCAACATCTGCAAGGGTAGCTAGAGAAGCACATCCGACTTTCTAATACTTCCCTAGTTCATAGCCATGTATGTCACTGATGCGAGATCTTTGCTGTTCTTTCTCTGTGCTGCTCTTTCTAAACAGTTCCCTGATCAGGCAAGTCAGCTGAAATGGAATGTGCAGTTTTGTTTAACAATTCCTCCCAGTGCACCGCCAATTGCGCCTCCAGGAACACCTGCTGTTGTGCTGAAATCCAAAATGTTGTTTTTTGTAAGTAGAGCTATCTGTTTTAAAATGTTGTGGGCTGCATGTCTTTGAAATCATCACCAGTTAGTAGCAAAACATAAGCATGCTATATCTGACAACCATAATAGCTAAAAATGTTCTGCCGTTTGGAAGCCTAGATTTGCGTGCATCTCTTATTATAATGAGTTCAGATGGTATTCCTCGTTCTCCCTTCTACAAAAACACAGCAACTGTTTTTGTGTATTGTGTTCTTAGAGAGATGTTGACGATGTATCCTAAAGTTCAGTTCCCTTGGGCCATGGGTATCTTCGAATGCTCAGCTTCTGGGTGTTTTGTTCTTCTTTGAGGCACAAACCACCTAGATTATTAAGTAGTATGCACATTAGTGGTGCTGGAAAAGGGTAGAGGGAATGAGATGTTTAGCACAAATCTACCTAAGTGTTGTCTCTGAGGCAATGCTTACTTTAGGGTGCTTTTGAGAATAAAATAGCCTACACCTGCTTGATAACTTCTCTGTTACAGAATTGATGTCTGAAAACTGATGGGGTGGAAGTGCATGCTGTCTGTAGATCTAGAGTGTTTAACTGTATTGGAAGTTGCACTGAACTACGTGGTCATTCAATTTAACACACGTTCTTGTTTTTCTTGCAGCTCCAGCTAACACAGAAAACAACAGTCCCACAGGAAGCTGTTAGTATTATTGTCCCAATTATTTATGATATGGCTTCGGGTACAACACAACAGGCTGATATTCCCAGGCAGCAGAACTCTTCTGTTGCTGCTCCAATGATGGTTAGCAATATTCTAAAGAGGTTTGCTGAACTGAATTCACCACGACCAGGTACTGTACATGTCCAATAGATACATTCTCTTCACCCAGACTTCTGTGACAAATCTCCAGTGTAAAACTAAATCTCTCTTATACTTCTTTAGCGATTACAAACTCCTGATGTGATAGGCGATACATAAGTTAATAGCAAGTACTGGCAACACAGCAGACATTTATGCCAGGTTACATTGATGATTCAGGCTGGATTTTGCTGTTCTGTCAAAATGATAGAATGCACCTCTTGTTGGCCCAACTCTTACTGCACAGTAGGAGTCCTACTTTTTAACAAACGGGCCCAGAATGAGTCACAAGAAGTATGCTATGGTTAAGTGTCAATTTTCATGGTTAATTATGAAGTTATCAATAGATAACTTAACAGTAGAATATAAAGGGATGTTAAAATAGTTATCACAACTTGTCCACGTGCTGTGAATTATTAAAAAGTAATTGGAGTGATTGTATACTCCTTTGTAGTGTGTGCACTAACAAAGGTGCATACAGTTCTGTCTACCAAACGTGCTGTGAAGTGCTTGAGCTAAATAGGTTGTTCTGAATGTTCATTGGCCTGTAGGTAGTGCGCTGTGAACAACATTGTGCTTTGCTTTCTCTCGTTTGTCATGCTTTTTATTTATTTTTTTAGTATCTGAAACATAGAACAACAGTAGCAGGTTCTTTGGGCAGCATGTGATCTGTAAGCAGTGGTTTGGGGTCTTAATACACAGATGGCTCATAAGAATAACTTTCAGTTCTGCTGTAATTACGTGCTGAAGAACAAAGCCTTTTTCCAATAACCCAGTGAAAATAGGTTGAAGTTGTGAATCCAGAGGTTGAATTCCACTTCTCTTATGTATAATTATTCACCTTGTTGTTATGCGGTAATTTTAATTATGCTTGATGGTTTATTTAGATTACTAGAACATGAGCAATGTTTATCTTAAATTGGTGTGGATATGCATACATATCTGAAAATTGTGATGAGATTAACATGCATTTTCTGGTTAACATATAGTAATAGTGTAGGTAAATAGGAGAGAGAATAGCCTTGAGGGCATGTGGGGTTACCTGTGGGAGTTCTGTATGTGGTACAGAACCGTTGTTTGTGTAGCACTTTTATTTCAAGATACGTTAACTAAACTTCAGGTGTTTCTTTTGGAAGGTGCTTCCCCACTGAGTTCCCCTAGTGTGGGGAAGGCTAGGTATTTGTTTTGCTGTTTGTTATTGCACTGAGTTGTGTTTGAAGGTAAACCCTTCACAAAATACCCCAGCTTAGGGAGTAATTGTCAAGGCTGCTCTTGAGCATCCCGGGTGAGATGTCTTCTGATGATCATTAGATAGATCAAGATTGACAATTTTTGTTTGTCACACAAGTTTTGAAGTCGTGTAGGAGTGCAGTACAGGGAGCCGAGTATAGACAGAAAAAATGCATATAAAAAGAGTTTGTGGCCCCAAGCAGGACCTTATCTAGGTAAAGAAGAACGTAGGTAACTGAGCAGAGGACATTTCTAGTAGTCTTTCCTCTGACTTCTAAAAGAAAAAAATGAGTCTGTATGGATTTATTTCTTTGTTTATTTATTTAGCTGGGTGGTGGTGCTGGAAATGAAGTAGGATCTTCCCTGAGAACTCTTAAAATGCAATTTCCTATGTTCTTATTGTCAAAACTTACATTATTGTGTCTGAAAAATGAGAACAAGATACCTTGTTTCCTTTGCTGTTGAAAGGTGGTAGGAGAGCCAACAGATGGAAGTAGATAGCTGGGAGACTTCTTTTACAAGAGTGGTACATGAGAGATCCCAGATGCATATCCTTTCCCTTGTGGTGCTATTGTGCTGTACCCAGGATTTTCCTATCTGTGTTAGCTCTTCTGCTGCGCTAACTGCAATTGCTTGATTAAGTGAATTTTTCACTGTTTCAGTCAGAAAAGACCAGGGCTTCCCATCGTGCACGTATGATACTACTGGCACTTTCATTGTAACCCATAATCAGTGTTGCCTTGTTTTGGCTGTATCTTTTTTACCTTTCTCTCTTTGTGAGAAAGTATTTTGTATTCAGCTTATTTTTCCTCTTAATAAAATGGTAGTGCCTGAAAA
This sequence comes from Numenius arquata, assembly GCF_964106895.1. Lineage (NCBI taxonomy): Eukaryota > Metazoa > Chordata > Aves > Charadriiformes > Scolopacidae > Numenius > Numenius arquata. The sequence continues at coordinate 47,432,375 of NC_133576.1, forward strand.
GTAAGTTCTTTTGGAAGAGTTTTCTTTCAGATCTGTGGGCAAACACATTCTGCTGTGTTTAACAGTAAAACATTGACTCATTGCGAGTACACTGTCTTTCTGAAATCACTTTACCTATGCCTCCATGGAAAAAATGGATTTTGGGGAAATAATTACATGAACTGAGATGGAATCAATGCCCTGGAATAATAGGGTTAAACTTGAGCTGTAAGTCTATAGCCTGCAATATGTAGTGGACATGAATCTGGTAAGGAAAAAAATGTCCCTACAGATGTTGGAGGTGACCCTTAAAGAGGAGCTCAGGGGACTCATGATATTTCTTAAAGCACTTCACGACTTAAGCATTTTTCAGTGTCTGATTTTCAGTGATCCAGTGGATGGTATTTAGTCCAAATTTGTAGCTTTGATGCAATAATGACCTGCCCAAAATAATCTTGGGAATCCCTAGTTTGGCAGTTAGGATTAATGCATCCCAACAGGCTCTGCTCTTATCTCTTTGCTCACACTGTTGCTCCTTCAGCAAAAAAATTCAATGTCTTCTAATGGAGGTTTCTTGAAATATGCACGAAAAATTCAGCCTGCAATGACCGGGATGTGATAGTGGCTATTAACTGTATTCTCTTATCAGGAATAGTAGATGCAAATCACAGCTGCCTAATACTTCACCTTTTGTTGTTCTAATTAAACTCTTCTGTTTCTATCGGTTTTAACTTGTTTTTTAAAGCTATTTCAGAATGTGTATATGTTTCTTGTCAAAAAATGCTGGTATTCAGAACTTCAGACAGCTGTTGACTGTTTTTTCCTCTCTGTATTAGTCCTCAGCTGTTTGCAACAAAAGTCCACTTGCTCTGTATTTTATTTTGCAGTTTAGATGTCAAGGGTAGAGCGAGAACAATTTGGTTGAACGAAACAGATTTCTGACTTTTGCCCAGTCTTGGAATTAGAAATATTTCCAAAACTAGGCTTAGGGCAGAAAACATCTTCCAGCTGTTTCAGACTTGAGTCTTTTGAAATGTTTAGTTTCTGTTCTTAATCAATAGAAATAGAACTTGAGAAAGGTGGGTTGTTTTGTTTGTTTGTTTTTTTATAAGACATAGAGCTTTAATAACATACAGAAAAATTTGGATCGCAGTGCCACATACATCAAATTTTAGTATAGATTCAACTTGACATTCCAAAGCTATTAAAAGTTAAGAGCTGCTTGCAATTTCGTGACCAACGGGAGCGGTCCTGCTGGGAGAGCCAGAGTTACTTCAGTTAAAATAGCGACAAATCCCGACGTCCTTGGAGGTGCTTGGGATTTGCAAGTCGCAGCCACCATCTGTGGTCCCCCCCTGCCCGTAGTGGGCAGTAGCCATGCCGGCGTGGTCGGAGTCGGCATAGCGCGCTGCCTCGCGAGGTTGTTAGAGTGACATCCTGTCTGTGAGGTGATGCTAACCTGTCTCTTTTCCCTGTTCCAGGTGAATGCACAATATTTGCAGCCGTTCGTGATTTGATGGTTAATCTTACGCTGCCCCCTGGTGGGCGTCCGTAGACACTTTTAAAAGAAGGCTGAAAGTGAGACAAAACAGCAAAAAAAAAAAAAAAAAAAAAAAAGCAAAGCCTTCGGTTAAAAGAGGACGTTTTAATTTTACCTTTTTATTAAGAGCTAACTCTAATAAACTGGCAAACTTTCAGGGATGCACTTTCATCAAATGAGTATCACCACGACTTTTGTATAGTGCTGTTGTATAGTGTGTTTTAATGGGAGACACTTCAGACTAGGTAATAGATTGAAGTATCAGCTTGCTGGTAATAGATTTAATATTCTGTTTTATACTATAAAGATTATGAAAATGCCAAACTTGTTTGTTTTTCTGTTTTTCTTATGTTTTGGTGTAATAGTCTTTTTTTAAGGCAGGTCTGTCATTTTTGAATACTGTAAAACTGTGACAAACTTTATATTGAAGCTGTATTTTAATATGACTGCTTTGAATCCTTAAACAATTTATTTGGGCTTGTTGTAAACATGTCCCCAAAAAGCAATATTTAATAAACTGGATTAAAAAATCTTAAACTGGATGTTGTATAATCTTAAAACTTATTCCTCTCTACTGTAACCACTGGCCAGATCCCTCATATTCACACTTACTTGGCTATCTCTGTATGTGATCTTGTTTCCGCACACATACATGTGCTGCTAACTTTAAAAAACAAAACAAAACCAAAAAAACAAAAACCTTTTTTATTTATTTATTCTGTGGGTGTAATTTTTTTTCAAGCCATAGGAAAAGAAGAGTTTGTTCTTTTTCCTGACTGTATAAACAACCAGTAATTGCTTAAAACAATGCTTTGTTTCTTACAGTCATAAGGAACTACATCTGTTCTGTCCCAAAAGCAAAGTTTAGTGGACGAAGCACCTTTTCTCATCTGTCGTGGAGTTCGTAGTTAGAGGCACCTCTATAATAATAGACTCTTATTTGTCTTATTGTAAAGGCAGGTAAGGTAGAATCTTGAACTGTACACCATTGGAGAGGCTGATCCATAAAAAGAGACAACCTCATATTTAGCTTTTTGAATTGGGTGTATGTAGATAACTTTGTCGGTGATGACTGAAGGCTCTCGTAATGGGATAAAATTTCCGTCCTTAGGAATTAGTCTGTCACTTAACCATTTGTCCTCATGGATCAGTCTTCTCAAATTTTTGTTGAGTACAAGTTGGTTTCCTGACTTACTGCAAGAGGAAGGAAGAGGAGCTTTCTGCTGTGCTGCCTCACTCACTTAGCAGAGCCCTGTCAGCTCCCTGCTCAGCTGAAGGATGTTTTAAACTGGTTTTTAAAATCTTTTGGTGGCTGTATTCTAGTCTGCCTTGCTGGCTTGAAGGCTGCCCGTTACCACTACAACTGTCGCAACCCTTCTTTCCTGATGAATGAATGAGTCTCTTTCAAAGCTCTTGCCATTAGAAATAATCTGTTGGTTGGTGTCCGCTTCAGATCTCAGCCTTGAGCCTATGGTTTTGGGTATTGGTGCTGTATCTATCAGTAGTTCTCTGACCTCTATGTATCTAACAGATCCTGTCCTGGTTTGAGGTAAAACAGAACCAATTCCTGTTCAGTAATTTTACTTTTCAGTTAAGTCTCTCCTAACAGCACTCTCTGAAATTAACAGCATATACAGTTTCTTCTTCTGAAATACAAAACTCATCCACTGGAGTGAAAACCCTGGCAATCTTTAAATGTTGCTGCTGCTGCTATTCAGTTGGAAAGATGTTGTATTTCTATCTTTTCACAACTAAACTTTTAAAATTGAGAGGCGATACAAGCATGTCTGAAAAAGACTGGTTATTATGCTGGCTACTAGTCTGGATTCAAGGTTTGAACATTCCTGTGCCTAAAAGCAGCTTTCTGATACGCAGAGAAGTGTCTGCTGTTCTTTGTGCTACGGGGCAGGTGAGCGCGCTGGTGGGCAAAGGCTCACCGCTGCAAGAGCTTCAGGGACTTGAAAGTAAAAGGCGGGGGGAGGAGATCTCCCCACAGGGCGGAGAGAAAATAGTAATAATAATACGTAAACTCATGGCAGATGGTTATGAAATGATCTGAGATTATGGGGAGATAGATGAATTATATTTTACATATATACACCACTTTTCTTAACACGTACCACAATTTAAGCCTTTATCCTGCTGGAGAGCAGCCCTCAGGAGAAGGACTTGGGGGTGTTGGTGGATGAGAAGCTCAACATGAGCCGGCAATGTTTGCTGGCAGCCCAGAAAGCCAACCGCATCCTGGGCTGCATCAAAAGAAGCATGGCCAGCAGGTTGAGGGAGGCGATTCTGCCCCTCTGCCCTCATGAGACCCCACCTGGAGTACTGTGTCCAGCTCTGGAGTCATCAACATAGAAAGGACATGGACCTGTTGGAATGGGTCCAGCGGAGGGCCACAAAGATGATCAGAGGCCTGGAGCACCTCTCCTGTGAAGACAGGCTGAGAGAGGTGGGGTTGTTCAGCCTCTGGAGAAGGCTCCGGGGAGACCTCATAGCAGCCTTCCAATATCTGAAGGGAGCCTACAGGAGAGCCGGAGAGGGACTCTGTCAGGAAGTGTAGTGACAGGACAGGGAGTAACGGTTTTAAATTGGAAGAGGGGAGATTTAGATTAGATACCAGAAAGACATTCTTTACTGTGAGGGTGGTGAGGCACTGGAACAGGTTGCCCAGAGAAGCTGTGGATGCCCCATCCCTGGAAGTGTTTAAGGCCAGGCTGGATGGGGCTTTGAGCAACCTGCTCTAGTGGGAGGTGTCCCTGCCCATGGCAGGGGGGTTGGAACTTGATGATCTTTAAGGTCCCTTCCAACTCTAACCATTCTATGATTCTATGATCCTAAATAGTTAAATTCTTAAGGAAAACGCTACTAGTAAAAGGAAGCATTTCCCACTGACCAGTGACACTGGTTCCTTTCAAAGAAATGACTGTGTGTATTTACAAGTGCAGTTTTAAGTTTCATTTTTCATGTGTTCAGTCTAGCTTTCTGGTAGCCAAATGTTATACCCACCTGCTGCATTGGGACTATTTGTAGATTTTAATTGCTGTCGGAGATTTGGTTATCCATTTATTTCACTAAAAATGCCACAGTGGCTCCATGTCCACAATGTACCCATACAGTGTTTCTGATAAACACGCCTGTGGGACAAACATGAGAGAAAATAGCAGTTCTGAACTGATCCACGGATCTGGCACAGCAACGTCAGGCAGTGTCAAGTGGGAACACACAACTTGTTAACTATCCAAAAAGCCATCCCAGATGACAGCGATGGACTTCGTGGCTTTCCAGATAACAAATATTGATCAAGTTGCATTAGAGGTTTTTCTTAGTATAGAAAACAGGAGAGAGGCTTTTTTGAGCCCTGCAAATACTGACAAGGAGCTGAATCAAGGTGAGGTTCTGGAGGGGTTTTTGCTTGAAACGAAGTTTAAATTAGTTGCTGTCCTTACACATTTGAGTGTCCTGCAGGTTGCCTTTGAGACTGCAGGTGTTTTAACTGAGTTTACAAAGACTGCGGGAAACAAGTTCTGATAGTAAGTAGCTGCGACAAAACAAAGCTCCGTAAAACTAGAAGCTGGTGGTGGTTTTTTTTTCAAGAGCTATAGTTTATCTCTAAGCACGTGCTCGGTTTCCTTTATTAATTGAAAGTTACTCAAGTTAGCGGGCATTTTAAAGCAAAATCTTCTGTATGAAAAATGGCAGATTAGACTACTAGGAGAATATTTTGGGTCACTTTATTCAGAATTATTAAACTGTCAAAGGTGTCACTTCTGAAGTTGTACTGTACTGGTTATTTCAGCTCAAATGGTTATAGTTGTTTCCCTGGCCCAAATTTTCCACGTACCACAGAATTTCAAATGTTTTTAAGGTAAGAATCTATTTCAATAAGTTAACGTGATTGAAATGTATTAACCGTAGGTAGCATCTAGACTGTAGTTAGAAAGCTGTGACTGCTGTGTAACCCCATCATAGCACTGTAATTGAGAGTTTCATATTTAGATTAAATCACATTGACTTCCAATATTGCAGGGGTTTTTCCTAAGATGGCCCAACAGCTGCTGGTGGTTTGACATTCAGTTGGGTAGATCATAATTTTTCAGGAATGTTTTTAAGGCTTAACTTTTCCTCTGGGAGCATCACACGCCCGGGAAGCAGGGCTGTGCTGCCCCTTCCCTGCGTGACGCTCTCCCCGTGTACTCCTTGCGTTCCTCCAGAGCAGTAATTAACTTGTTTGGTAAATGACCCCACGTAATAGGTTTTACAGGAAACGTCCAGCTGCTGCTCTGAAAGATAAGAGATGCTGAGGGAGGAAGGCTTTGTACGCGTGTTGGTCAGAGGCTGCGCAGGGCTATGGCAGCTTAAACCTGGCCAGCTTGAATTCCTGCCCCAAGAAAAGGAGTTTGGAGGGATCTGAGAAGGCAGAGCCCCCCGGAGCAAGACCGTCCCCTCGCACTTTGCTGGGAGAGCTGCTGCAGGCGGCCGGGAGCGACCGACATACGCAGGTGCTGCGGGGGAAATGGTCTCTGCGGTGTGAAATAGGGCTCTCCTGGGGGTGCAAAAGCCTGATGTTTAGGCTTGTCATTGACTGGTTTTACTCCTCCTATGATTCCCTGCCGCCACACGTGTTTTCAGAAGGCCATTATGGAGGCTGCGAATACCAGAGTGGGGGAGTCTCAGCTGTACCTAGAATTGCCTAGGTTGGAAGGGACCTTTCAGATCATCGGCCAGAGGCTTTCTTTTGGGCAGCAGAGGCTAAAGGGGGAATTTGTCAGAAACTGCAAAAAAAGCGGTGTGCTGATAGGCCAGTCTGAGTGGGGAAAGGGTTTTGCTGACGTCCTTGGCACGTGTTAAGGCAGGCAGCCCCCAGGGCCGAGGGGGTCCAGGTGAGAAGGGGGTCCCCTCTCTCTCCTCTGCCATGCCGGGGGGTGCGCCTGCCTCCCTGGTGTCTGATCCCTCTCAGGGTCACTGCAGCTAATCAAAACTAAACGAGGAGTCCTATCCTACCCTGGGGAAACCTGCAGCACGGCCTTGAAGCACTTGCATCTCCCTATGGCCATTACCTGGTGTGTATGGGCAGGCAAGCCCAGTGCCCAGCCTCCAGCTCTTGCCTACAGCCCCCCACCCGCCTGGTGGCCCTGCTGGCAGGGACACCACTCGCCAGGACCAGCCTCCCAGCAGCCTGGCTTGCCCACAGCCCTCCCAGCCCTGCCTGCTGCCGCCGGGGCTGGTCCCTGATGGGGCAGCGTGCTCCTTCCTGCATCTTTATTTGCGAGGCTTCCTCCGTGAGGAATACAGCCTGGAAAACAGCTGGCAAACTTGCAAAGCAGGAGGCAAACCTCAAGCGCTGCATTTAAAAGAGAGAGAGAGAGAGAGAAAAGCGCTTCCGTCCTTTGAAGCTGATTTTTTTGTAGCCGAGAGAGGGGGCGGCTGGGGGGCTGCAGGCCAGCCTGGGCCCTGCTCTGCTTTCGGCACGGATCTGTGCGGTATCGATCCCGCAAAGCGGGGACGGAGCCAGCCTGGCCCAGGGCTGGGGGCTGCTGGTGGCGTCTCTGGTGCTGCCCTGCACGGGAGCTCCCGCCTCGCTCCTCGGGGTCACGTAAAATAGAATAGTGTCCTGGTTTCAGCTGGGATGGAGTTAATTTTCTTCCTAGTAGCTGCTGTATTTTGGATTTAGTATGAGAATAATGTCGATAACAACATACTGTTTTAGTCATTGCTAACTGAAGTTTATATTAAGCTAAGGATGTTTCCAGCTTCCCATAGAAGCTGAGAGGGATCATAGACAGGACAAGCCAGCCAAAGGAATATGCCACACCATACACGCCATGCTCAGCATATAAATGGGGGTTGGCCAGGGGGCAGGAATCCGCGATCACGGCTTGTGATGGGCTGGGCAACCAATCACTGGCTGGTAAGCAATTATATTGCATCACTCTTTTTGTATATACTTTTGCTATTATTACTATTTTCTCTTCTATTACTATTCTATTAAACACAGGAGGGTTTTGAATTTTTTTCCCTTTTTCTCCCTTTTCTTCCTATCCTACTGGGAAGGGAAAGGGGAGTGAGTGAACAGCTGCCTGGTCCTAGTTGCCAGCTGGGTTAAAACATGACAAATAGAATAGGCTATTTTAGTTGGAAGGGACCTACAGGGATCATTTAGTCCAACTAGACTGACCAGTTCAGGGCTGACCAAAAGATAAAGCATGTTGTTAAGGGCATTGTCCAAATGACTCTCAAATGCTGACAAGCCTGGGGCACCAACCGCATTTCTAGGAAGCCTGTTCTAGTGTTTGAACACCCTCTCAGTAAGGAAATGCTTCCTAATGTCCAGTCTAAGCCTCCGCTGACTGATGCAGCTTTGGACCATTCCCATGTGTCCTATCACTGGATACCAGAGAGAAGAGTTCAGCACCTCCCTCTCCATTTCCCCTCCTCAGGAAGCTGTAGAGAGCAATGAGGTGGCCCCTCAACCTCCTTTTCTCCAAACTAGACAAGTGCAAAGTCCTCAACTGCTCCTTACAGCACGTCTATGAACTTGGCCGGCTCCATCTTAAAGTTACGTGTGTTTGCCTAAACTCACAAGTCCCCTCAGTATCCCCTGGGGAAGGTCTTGGAGATCCTCGCTGCTCTGAGCTTTGTGGTGCACTACAGAGATTATGTCAGCCACAGAAAGCTGTGTGCCTGAGGTGGTATTTGTAAGCGTCCAAGGAAAAAACTGCCCCTGTTCCATCTTGTTTCTGAGCTCCAGTCCCTTTGGGCAGGGTTAGGACCAGAGTGAGGCGGCAGCTGTTAAATCGCGATTTTAGAAGCATCTTGATTCATTCTTCTGCAAGCACAAAACCAGAATCCACCCACCCACAGCTCTCTTTTAAAGACATAGCTTAAAGTTAGGGAGGAGTGGAGGGAGCTAGAGTGAGGAGTGTTGGCCCAGGGGTGTTCAGCATCCTGGGGAGGAGCCAACCATGGGCTGGGTGGAGGGACTGTCCCTGGCTGCTTCCCTCTTTCTCCTTCTCCATGGCCACTCTCCCAGCCCCAGGTGCTGGAATGCCCTCCCTGCAACTGGGAGGGAGTGGGAATGTCTCTCTTGGGCTGGCGTTGCCTGTTCTGTTCTCCTCTTCATGCCTCAGACAGATCATCAGGTTGGGTTGTCTGTGGGCAGGAAGAGGCAGATCCATGAGGTGGATTGCAAGAAGAGGTGGGAGGGTGCTTGATCTCTGTGCAAGTAAATGAAATAGAGCAGGAATTAATAAATGAGAGACTTCAAGAGATCTAGAAGAGCAGGAGAGGCTGTCTGAGAGGGTACTTCAGCCCTCCTCATTGAACTCAGTTTATCATTTTAGAGAGGTTAGTTTTAGGAAAGCAGCAGGCAGATCACTCTGTAGGATTCCTTGTTTGACCTTAAACAAAGCATTTGCTGGTGAAGGCCTGCACAAGCAAAGGCAGATTTTTAGATTGCCATGTGACAAACTTGGAGTCCCTCCAAAAGGTATGACAGATGTTCTCCATCTTCTCACAACTCTCTTGTTCTAGTCCAGCTTGGCGATTTTGCATTCGCCTCTGCCTCTGTTGTTGGCATTTGTGAGCTGCTCTCTTGCTCCTCAGTGCAGTTACGCAGCGCTCTCAGACACTTCTTACCTGCCTCTGCCAGCAGCAGGGCTCCTCAATTAACCAAACTAACCAAAGTAAATTCCAAAAAAAACTTTAAAAGGAATTTGAGCAGCCTAGTCTAGTGCAAAATGTCTCTGCCCATAGCTGGGGGGTTGGAGCTAGATGATCCTTACGGACCCTTCCAACTCTGACCTTTCTATGATTCTATGAATTTATCTTTCTCTGCTTTTTTCCCCACTGTTTCTTGGAGCCTTTTTCCCTACAGTCAAGGTTTTGCATGCATCACACTGACTGTGGAGGACTTAAGTCAGCAAAGCTTATACAAGGAAATGGTTTAAAAAAAATAATAAAGCCAACATGTCATTATCGGCTTTTGGAGTAAATGTAATTATTTGAAAGCCTATTTACATCCACACAGTTTGATTTAACACTATGAGAAAATTTTAAGACATTTAAAGTTTTTTAAACATTTTAAAACTTTACAATGGGATTATTACAAAATTAGTCTCTTAGACAAAGTCTAATTCCAGTGGAGATAGCTGAGACAGGGTACTGAGTTTTGGGGTTGGATTTTATTGTTTGGAGTTTTTTTTCAATGTGAATATCATTGTGTTGTTGCAAATCCGAATATAGCAACGTTGTGCTAATTAACAACAACAAATGGAAAGTGAGGCTGACCAGCCTGTATCATTCTTTTACTTCAGTGCTTTTCATACCTTAGTTTTTAAGGAAAGACATCAAAATCTCACTCAGATTTTCTTTGATTTCCCAAATTTTCCTCCTCATTTGGGTTGCACAGACATTTAAATACACAAATAAATCAAAGTAGCCCCCTCCATCCCATCCCAAACTTTCACCAGGGTGCCCCCGCTTGCTAAAACA